>NC_138770.1:336209700-336809700 GCF_965119305.1 Pelophylax lessonae
GTAACATATGCATGCAAAGTCTCCGGGCGCAAAGAAGAGTCTACCAGAATAGAATTAGCATAGGAGGCCAAGTGAGGGAGCAAGGTTTCGGTGTATTGTTTATAGTAAAAGGCCGAGGGGCCGTCAGGGCCCGGGGCCTTCCCCATTGGGGTAGAGATTAAAGCAATTCGGAGTTCTTCCACCGAAATTTCATCCTCCAGAGAATTAACTTTCTCTGGTGGGATAGAAGGGAGATTGGCACTAGCAAGATATTCTAACATCAATGATCTACGCTTTTCTGGATCCGAGATAGCTTTCGGAACAGAATAGAGATTTAAATAGAATTTGTGAAATTCGGCCGCGATGGAGGTGGAGTCGTGCGCCAGAGAATCATCATGTCGCTTGATTTTAGGAATATAAGAGGCTACTTTTTGTTGTTGCAAGGACCGTGCCAGGTGTCGGCCAGGTTTATCACCCCATTCGTATATCCTTTGGGACACCTTGCGGTATATGGCCTTGTTTTGTGCATGAAATAGGGCCTTAAGCTCCTCCCGTTTTTTAGTCAGTAACTGTAAGGTAGAGATAGCAAGGGAGGCCTTATGAGAGCGTTCGAGAACCTGTATTTCAGCAACAAGAGTTCTTTGAGATGATACGCGCTCTTTCTTCTTCCTTGCTCCTAATTCTATTAGTTTACCTCTAATATAGGCCTTATGGGCCTCCCAGCGAACAGCAGTATTGACCTCCGGCAAGGAATTATCCACAAAAAAATTATCTAGTTCTTTACCTATATTTTGTTTGTCCAAGGGGCTCAGAATTAGGGAATCATTTAACTTCCATGTGGATTTTTTATAAAGGAGAGAAGGAATCTTCAAGGTCAAACAAATAGGGGAATGATCCGAAATAGAAGATGAAGCAATAGTGACAGAGTCAACTAGTTCGAGGTGGAAGTGGTCCACCAAGAAATAGTCAAGTCTTGAATAAGAGTTATGTGTTTTGGAAAAATACGAGTAATCCCTATCTGAAGGGTGGAAAACACGCCAAGCATCTATTAATTGAAACTCATGCAATTGTGTACGCAAATAGTTTAACCGCAAGTTACTTCTTTATTACATTTGTTACATTTATTATTTATATATTTATACATGACAAAGTGTATTTTGATATCATGATGTTTTCATACACTTTGACTCATTCTTATGTAGTGTGAGGCCCTGCCACTGGGTAAGAATAGGCAAAGGCAACATAGGGTTCTAAATATTACAGTTTGGGAGGCTCCAGAGTATTGTTTCTGAATGGAGAAGACTGACTTGTCAGTGTTCTCCGGATTTGGTAATCCTAGATCAGGGTCCGGAGTCCAAAGGCTTCAAATAATCTTTGGTGGAATTAAGCTTTCAATCTTGTGGACAGGTCTTATTGGAGACCTGCAGGCTGTGTGTGCATGTGTGTGTGTGTGTGTGGGTGTGCACAGCCATTATAAGTTAGCACATTTTAGTAGTTCAGCGCTCAGATTAGGAGACAGGTGGCTCCAGCTAGGAGACAGGAGTGTTCCATCTTGAAGACAAGAGGTCTCAGCACAAGAGTAAGATGGGCTCTTATCAATACATCAGGGCATGGAGAGAGCCAAGGAAGGGGTGAGAGAGGCACAGATCCTGGGTTGGTTGATTAGAAGCCTGTACAGCGAATTGGAGATTTTTACTTGCTTGAAAGTGAAAAGAGCCTGTATGGTGCATCTGGGCAGAGACTGATTCAAAGTTGACAAAGTTTTGTTAGCTGGGGGCTGCATATTTTTTGTTGAACTGATGAAACACTGACAACCTCCTATGTAGGCAACCTGATGTAAGGCCTTTTTTTGTTTTTGTTTTTGAGTAATAGTGGACCAACAAGCCCTCAAATATAGTTCCTGTCTAGCTTTAAGAAGCTCTACACTGTTTGAGTAACATTTCCCAGATCTCAGCACACATACATTCTTGTTTCCCTGTGCTGCATAGTGGCATTATTTTTAGAAATATGACTTTGGCCAGGCTATGGGCATTATAACAATTATTTGATTAAATAAATAATGAATCTAATATTATATGTAATCAATACATTTGTAAACCATTTAAGTATATTATTCAAATTTTTTAAAAGCACTTTAAATCATTCTTTACTAATCTATGCAGCTGCAGGCACATCTCATGCTCAAAGTTCAGAAGAGATGCAGTGACGTAATCTAATAAGGGTATCAGCACGCAGCTTTCTCCCTTCTTCTTGTGTGTCAGCTCCATGTTAACATTGCGGGGACTCAGCGAGGACTAAATTATTTTACTCCATATTTAAATCATGTAAATATTTGACTGTCCATGTCTACTTTAAAAAGAGAGTGCAAAATCTGGTGCACCTGTGCATGGTTCCCAATCAGCTTCTAACTTCAGCTTGTTCAATTAAGCTATGACAAAATAAAACTGATAAAAAAGACTGGATAAAAAAATAAAACTGGAAACTGATAGGTTTCTAATCTGCACTAGATTTTGCACTTTTCATTTTTAGTAAATCAGGGGGCGTGGCTTGGCGCCGGACCGAGATGGCTGCCTAACCTCTTCACTCCCGCCGATCGAGGGGAAAGAAGCCCGAAAAACAGCATATCCTACCAGCCTGACGCCTCTAAAAGAGCATGGGGAGATCCTCTACACATTCCTCTCCCACCAGATCCCGCTCGCCACGAGCTCCGCCCGCTACAAGCAGCCGCAGCATCCCCGATCTCTTTCGCCAGCAGCAGCAGTCACGCGAGGCCCTGGCTCCTCCAGACGTTGTGCGTTTGCCCCCTGAAGTAAGTGCTACCAGGGAAATGAGTGGCTACTCTACCCCGCCACAATCCTCCGCTGACTTGGGGGCTATGGCACCTACACAAATGCAGCATACAGCGCAAACCCCCCCGCTGAATTTCAACGACCTGAGGTCCATAGCAGAGGAGATCAAAACCTCTCTGGCTGATGAAATCAAGGCCTCGCTGGCGTTTGCTGTAGCTGACATTAAGAGGGACATCCACCTTATAACTGGTAGAATTGAAGCTGTCGAAGCTAAAGTCACCCTTCAAGATGAATCCATAAACTCCCTGACCTTTTCAAGTGAGTCTCACTCCATTGAACTTAGGGACCTAAGCCACCACATGGAAGATTTAGATAATAGAGGTCGCCGACATAACTTGAGGATCAGGGGTGTACCCGAGTCGGTTGAACCTGCTCAGATTACCCGAGCTACAGTGGAAATTTTTAACAACATCCTGGGAAGGCCCCCTGATGTACCAATTGACTTTGAACGAATACATAGGGCTCTCAGACAAAGAGCCAGGGACTCTGACCCCCCAAGAGATATCATTTGTTGCGTTGTTAATTACAAGTTGAAGGAGGATGTCTTGAGAGGAGCTAGAGACAGACACAACATCTTATACAATGGCGCGGAGATAAAATTTTTTCAGGACTTGTCTCCCATTACCCTACAGCACAGAAGGGACCTCCGCCCCCTACTGGATGCTCTCCGATGTAAGAACATACAGTACAGATGGAAGTTTCCATTCTGTCTCTCTGCTTCCACAAACGGGCGCACAGCATATCTCCGTGTCCCGGAGGACCTGCCTGCATTCTGCACCACGTTAGGCCTGCAACAGATCAACCTCCCGGATTGGTTCATGAGCCTTCAACCTCCTCACCTACGCAGAGCCACATCTATGGACAACATACCGGAACGTGAGGACTTCCAGCTAGGCCGCAGAAGATCCTCTTCATCCCGACAAGATCCCTTACCACAATTTCACCCCAACGACGTTGCCAGCCCTACTGCTTCCCCAGCTCACCGCAGACCCCGAACCGAAGAAGTGAACTAGCGGAAGAGTGAAATCTATCTTTGAGGAAAGATTCAGAGTATTGCAATAGCAGTTACTCCTTCACATCAACGGTTACCCATATCTTTCGATCCCCTTGTCTTCTACCCTTCATACATCCTCCTCTGCTCCTGATCTTTCCCCCCAACCCTCCCCCTCCCCCTTCTACCACTCTTCTTCCCTACCTACAGGTTCCTCAACAAGCAGAAGACAACGTGACAGCGAGAACTATTACACTGCAATGTTCCCTGCCGTTCACTCAATTAAGAACATGGACACCTTCTATCCCTTTGTCTCCCTTCCTCTACCGGACAGTTATCCGTATTATCCTGAACTCATCTTACCGGTAATCTTATCCACCTTCATCGTATCTCTGATATACCAACCCCCTAGAACCTGGTAATGTACGATCTACCCTTTTTCCATACGTTCTATTTGCTCATCCTCCCACAGACAGGGTTTTCTGTTGTCTCTCTTGAGCCAGGCTTCTACGCCTCTCTCGACAGTTGACAACAGGATACCTACTCTTACTAACCTAACACATGTTGATAGTCCATGTTATTCCTCTATTCCCTACACTACTGCTTTCCTTGAAGGATGCAAACAACACATCCTTGCTGTTTTATTACCTAAGGGCAAGAATTCTTATAATTGTCTTAAACTTATAACTTGAGCCCACTCAATCATTTGTGTTGTTAAGTTAATTACTTGCTTTGCCTGTTGATTGTATTTAATAGAGGTCTACACGCCTGTGTATGGTTCCCACGACTAATACTAATGTGTAAAAGTTATACATATGTTAAACGGTGACCCACTTCCGGGATCGGTCCACTGGTTTCCCCTGACAATTACCTATCATATCTAAATCTTAAACTCTCTAATAATATTCTAAAAAGAACCCCAGCTCACGAGAGGTTCATCTCAATTTAGATTGCTCTTACTCTCTCTTAACGGGACCCTAGTCCTCCGATCCCCGGATTGGGAACCCATGTTTCTAGGTTACTCAGTTTATATTTCGTAAGTTTGACTCAAATTACTGAAGGCTGATATTTAATCTCAACTCAGGGCTACTCACTTATTCGCCCCCACCCTCATTGCTCCCAATCCCCTCACCCGCCATTTACTCCTCACACTAATGACTCCATATAAGCAACAGAAAGAGGTCTACACTTTCCCTACCTGAACCGCTTCTCCTCCCCTTCATATCCCCACCCTAGATAAACGGCTGCAGTCGTGTCCGTAAATACTCTGACCTTCACTCCCCATGTCAATCTTCCTAGTTCGAATCAGACGATGTTTCACAACGGTCTCTAGGTTGACTCACTCCTTCATATTGACATTCTGTAGTATCACATCTTGTGTTCCTCCATCATTAATCCCCTTTTTCTCATGCTTGCTAATCAAATTTTTCTCCCTTGGTTAGGATCCAATTCAGATTGAATACCCACTCCCCTGGATGGGCGGGGCCTCCTGTTTTGTCTCCTTCTCTATCCCGACGTGAAACACGCCTCCAAGAGACGGGCTTGGACTCCTCCCTTGCCTTGTCGCACCTATCCGAATTGTTGAAATACAACTGGAGAGTTAGTCTCGCACTCTCTCCAGTCTCGGTTTTCTTCCACTCATCTACCCATCCCTCATTCCCCCCCCGTCCCCTTCCCACCCCTCCTCCCCTCCCATCAGGAATTCCCCTCGGTCTCTGCCCTCTCTCACTCGGTATACACACTCATTCTCCTGACCACACTTCTCCATCTAAAACGTCCTGACCACTGATCTAAGCACTGACGGACCTCCCTCTACACACACTTGACAATGCCGAACCAACCACAAACCCCTGACTCTTTGCCAATTAAAATAGTCTCGCTCAATGTCAAAGGCCTAAACATCCCTGAGAAACGCACACAACTGCTTGACCTCATGAGGAAATTAAAAGCGGACATAATTTACCTCCAGGAAACGCATTTCCGATCAAATAACATCCCTAAACTCTCAAACCACATTTATAACACTACCTACCTCTCTAATAATCCCCTAGCCAAAATGAAAGGAGTGGCAATCCTTATCTCCAAAAGAGTAGATTGGACACTCCATGATTCCATAATAGACCAAGAAGGTAGATATATTTTCTTTAAAGGACAAATAGGAAGCAAAACTTTCACCCTGGCCAATATATACAGCCCCAATTCAGCCCAAGTATCCTTCTTCAGAAACATCACACGCATACTTTCAGAATTCCAGAAAGGCACCACAATATTAGGAGGAGACTTCAACACTCCCCTCTACCCACTGCTTGACACATCGACGGGTACTTCGTCCATGCCCTTTAGAGCCCTTAAACAAATCAGGAATTGTTACTACACGACTCTTGGTGCACCTTAAACCCAACCGCCAAAGACTTCACGTTCTTTTCCCCGCCCCACAACAGATACTCGAGATTGGATTACCTCTTTCTATCCCAAACAGACCTACCATTGATTAAAAACGCCTCAATTGAACCCATGGTTCTCTCGGACCATCACCCGATTTCCTTGACCATCTCTATCCCCTCGTTCAACCCACACTCTAAATTTTGGCGATTAGACTCCACCCTCCTTAACAAAACCCCTGATATTGAATTCTTAAAAAAAGCGTTAGCAGACTTCTTCCTCCTTAACGACACACCTGACACATCCCCAATCAACGTATGGGAAACTCATAAGTGTGTCTTGAGGGGCATCCTGATTGCTCTCAAGACTTCTAAGAAAAAAGAAGCACAGGCAAAATCCCAAACGCTCATACAAAAAATTAATGCTCTTGAATCTTTACATAAACGTACACAGGCTCTGGCCACTTATGATGAACTAACCCAACTTAGACAGCAACTTCTAGAAGATCTACATATAAAAGTCAAGCGCAAATTTATACTGAGGCAAAAACTCTTCTATGAATATGGCAACAAAAGTGGTAGGTATCTTGCGAGAGCCCTTCAGGCGAAAAGAGCAGCTTCCACCGTACACTCCATTAAAAATGACCAAGGACATTCTTTTGCTAACACTATAGACATTGCAGAGCAATTTAAACAATACTACACCAAACTCTACAATATCCCCTCCACTTCCCCAGTTGCAACAAAGGAATCTCTTATAAATAACTTCTTAACACAACATTGCCCTGACCCTATCCCACAAGATCTTGCCCGATCCCTAGACGAACCCATTTCCCCAGAGGAACTCTCAACCGCGATAAAACAGCTTAAAGTCGGCAAAAGCCCCGGCCCTGACGGCTTTACAGCGCCGTATTATAAAACTTTCATTGACATCCTCTCTGACCCTATGATTAAGGCATTCAACTCTTTGGCATCCCTCCCCAATAATCCTAACAGACTCCTAGAAGCACATGTTACCGTAATCCCTAAAGAAGGCAAAGACACTACTTCTGTTATGAACTATAGACCAATCTCCCTCTTAAACGTGGACATTAAGTTGTTTGCAAAGATCCTAGCAAACAGATTGCTCCCCATCATTCCCTCCCTAATCAATAAAAATCAGGTTGGTTTTGTCCCAGGACGAGAAGCAAGGGACAATACCATTAAGGCCATCAATGTCCATAACTGGATCTCTACTTCCAAATCGAAGGGTTTCATGCTATCATTGGATGCTGAGAAGGCGTTCGACAGGCTTGACTGGACCTACATGACTAACGTCTTAAAACACCTGGGCCTCCCAGACAGAATGCTAAATTTTATCCTTTCACTTTATTCTAAGCCTACAGCTAAAATAAAGGTCAACGGTCACCTGTCGGACGCCTTCTCCATTGGTAACGGGACCAGACAGGGATGCCCCCTTTCTCCCATCCTTTTCGTCCTCACCCTGGAGCCGTTCCTTCGCTCCCTAGATTCTAATCCGGACATACATGGAATTAAAATACATACACACTCCTACAAAATCGCCGCATTTGCGGATGACATTCTGCTCTTTTTAAGCAAGCCCCTTCTCTCCACCCCAACCCTCTTGTCCCAATTCAAATTTTTCCAATCTATTTCAAACTTCAAAATCAACTTCTCTAAATCGCACGCTCTCAATATCTCGTTACCTGCAAACATCGTTACCCAATGTGAAAACAACTTCCCTTTCCAATGGCAACGAGGGTCCATTAAGTATTTAGGTATAAACCTCCCCTCTAAATTATCAGACCTTTTCGAAAAAAATTTCACACCCGCGCTCAAAGCCATTAAAGATGATATACAGAAATGAAATAGACCTTTTTTCTCCTGGTTTGGTAGGGCTGCGATCATCAAAATGAATGTCCTCCCTCGCATCCTTTACCTACTACAGACCATCCCGATTAAAATCCCCTCATCCTTTTTCGCCTCATTCAAATCCCTATGCACAAAATTTCTATGGTGCCAAAAAAGACCCAGATTAGCTTTCGCCCTTCTTTCCAAGCCAAAACTGAAAGGAGGTATAGGCCTTCCTGACTTACAAAAATACCACTGGGCTTGCCATCTCACCAGAATTCTAGATTGGTCCTTGCATGAAAAGAATAAAGACTGGGTTACCCTAGAAAATTCTCTTGGAAACACCCCGCTCAAAATCCTCCCCTGGTTGGGCTTAGACAACGCTCATCAAACCCTGAAATCTCACCCGCTGATTGGAACTACCCTCCGCATTTTTTCAGAGATCTGTAAACATTCATCGCTTTCCTCCATATTAGGCCCTCTCACGCCAATCCAACATAATCCTGACTTCACACCTGGAATGTCCCCCTCCTTTCGCCCCAACCACTGGAAATTTGACTTAATGCGCGCACATCAATTCTTCAAAGACGGATCAATCTTTGATAGGTCCCGCTTACCCTATACTTCCGAAACAAGTCCCATGCCACTCTGGTCTTTCCTGCAAGTCAGACACTTCCTCACTTCCCAGAATTGCGTTAACCTTTTTTCAAGACAGCCAACACCATTCGAAAGGATTATCCTTTCTAATAAGCCTCAACGCCACCTGGACAAAAATTCCCGATATACTCACAACACACTTTGACCCGCAAATTACATTCTCCCCAGCACAATATCTACTCCACCATACACCAATTCCACCACGCCGTTATTGCAAATCAATGATCCCCTACCTAATAAATGCAGCCAAAGCCTGCATACCAACTCGGTGGAACGCCGAATCACCTCCTACTCTGAAAGACTGGATACACAGAATCGACAAAATTGTAAAACTGGAAGAACTGATCGCAATCGCACATGATACGAACAGTAAATTCGCCCTCATTTGGGACAAATGGTTCACCTTCACTTCCTCAGACACTTATTTATCTTCACTATCATGACAAATTATAACTTAAGACACCTGATTCCCCCTAATCTGAGTAGATGTTCAATACTCCCAAACACTCACTTTACGGGGAGAGCACTCTTACCCCTAAAACAGGGCTGTAAGTAAGAGTCCTCCCCACTCATCAGGTAAGACTCTCCATTCTTGGACTAACCCATTCTCACACAGACTTTAATCCCCATTGGACTTATCCCCCCCATTTTAATCCCACCGACACTTCTTTAGAACAGGGCAGAGACCGAGTTGACTTCCCCCCCCTCCTTTCTACCCCTCTTACCCCTCCATTCCCTCCCCCCCTACTCCCCCCCTACCCCCCACCCACCCCTACAATATACCCTTTTTAAATCAAGCGGGGGATGTGGGGGTCCCACCCCCCTTGGGACTCCCCCTTCTCTCACACATACGTTTTCACACAGCTTTTTCTGAGCCCAAGAATCACGTGCAACAACGCCACATGTTCACCATCCCGTGACCCGACCTTTCATACCTTTTGAAATATCCTGGCGCGACCCATTCCATTACGCAAGTGAAATTCTACCAAACTGATCTGTCTCTAAGGATACGCGGATAGCTATATCCCCAAAACCAAGCTTTGATTGACACCCACAACTACACAAGATACACAGTTATTCCAACTGGTCCACGATACACTGATCCAGCATACCTGATTATATCCCCTATCCGCAAGTTTTACTTGTAAAATACTTGGCAATGTTATATTTTACAATGGAACGTTTCCCTAACAGGCTTTACGTATTAAGTTTGTTCAGTAATTAAAAACATTTCACTGTACTCTGTTCTTCTTAGTCCACTGTGCACTAGGATTGTTTTATCCATTCTTATTGTATGAAACTAAATGTTTTCTTATGATTATCTGTACAAAACTCATTGTTCATTCCATATGTTGCAAGTCTTTCTAAATAGCTGTATGACCTATACCTTTTATTCAATAAAAATTGTTTTGGAAAAAAAAAAAAAAGTAAATCAACCCCACTATCTCTGTTGCAGCCAGTGATAATACCTGGTACTTTTCCCATGTGAAAGTGCTTGGGTCTAGGCTAGGGAAGTGACATCAGCACATCCATTAGCATCTAACGCCAGCCAACACTGTGAATTTTGGTAGCAGCTGTGATGGAGGCAGGAGTACTGAGGGAAAGCTGGCAAGGTAAGTATCAAGGGTTCTGGTATACTGTCAGGTTGTTCTGAGCAGTTTTTGGTGAAGATAGTGTTAAAAAAGATTAAATATGGTTATGGAACTCACAGTTTTGTAACTGTGCACAACGGCATCAAGAGGTCATATCAAAAAATAAGAAACAAATTAAAATCAAACCATAATTTTATAAATGTAGAGATATGATTGCTTACAATAGATTGATTGTGTTAAAAGGGTTTGTCTATGCAACTTTTGGTTTTGCCTTGCTTTCCCCTTTAAAATAACTACAAATTACTTGACATGCAGTTCCATGGTACAACCAATAGAATGACTCTCAAAAATAGTTTTGCTATAAATTCTCCCAATTTTTTATAATCTGCTATGGGTAATCACAATTTAACAAGCAAAGGAGAAGAGTATACTATTAAAGTGATCGTCAAGACATGACTTGCAATTTAAAAAAAAAAAATCTGCAACTAGGTAGAGAACCAATTTAAAAACATTTTACCTATTTTGTTTTTCATATAGAAAATTTATTTGCAATAAAATAAAACTGGAAACCTGCACTATAGAGCTTGATATGCATGGTTGTAAAATGTTTATATGTAATTGACAATATTAAGAAAATACAGGCATTTGCAACAGCTTCCTCTGTTAATCATGCCTAAAGCTTAAAATACACCGAACAGCATAATTATTGGGCTATATTACAACTTAAAAGCTCTTTACACCTTTAATCAAGAAAATAAATTAAATCATTGTGCTATGAAATTTTGTGGTCATGCATGAAATTTGAATATGAATTTTAAATCTTTTTGAGTATGTGGTTGTTTACTCTAATTATACATATCCAAGCTTCAAAAATGTGCAGATTACATATTTTTGTTATATTTATAACCCCAAATACATATTTAATTTTATAATAGTGACATGTTTTCAAAACAATTTAAATATAAACCTCAGGCAAACCGTGAAATACTAATTCCTGACTGGTAGGCTAGAAGACCTGAATTTTCTCCACTGCATTTAAGTAATAGAACTAGGTTTTGTGATCGCACTCTGCTCTCTGTTCCTATCACATAAGCACTAGGGATGATCGAACGGTTCGGGTTGACCATCGGTTCGGTTCTGAATTCGGCAACCAGAACCGACCAAAATGCAATGGGGCAGGAACTGGGCTTTAAAAGCCTGTGATTGGACCAGAACCATCAGTAAAAGCCAATTGAGGGGGCAGGAGGATGCTAGGAATGTGATTGGAATGATTAGGGGGTCCAGAGGCCAATCAGTAGTGAATATGCCCCCCAGTATATAACATAGCCCCGCCAAATCTCTAGCACTGTAATACAGGGGCTGTGGAAGAGAGTGGAAGCAGTTCTGTTACTCCTGCTGCAAAAGTGTCATTTAGCAATTATTAGTGTGAGGATAGGGATATCTAGTGTAGTTAGGGTACTATATACCACTATAGTTAGATTCAATAATCTAGTTTCTGTAGGGAAAGTGTTAAGTGTCAGGGTGACCGTAGTGTAGTGTAGGGTGAACCGACTCTGACTGCTATGCCAGGGTAACAGAATTCATCCACGTCAGGGTGACCGCCATAAGAAAAAGATAATTTGTCTTAGAATTTTTAGTAGAGCAGGGATGGGGCTCCACTCCTTGTATGCCAGGGTGACCGAATTCATCCATGTCAGGGTGACCGCCATTAGAAAAAGATTGTTTGTCTTAGAATTTTTAGTAGAGCAGGGATGGGGCTCCGCTCCTGTCACACCTAGGGGTTTTTGTTTCAGGCGTTTATTGGGCTTTTTTGTGGACGTCTTTGGAGGCAGGCATGACATCTGAACTTCTGTGTAGGGGTATATACACACACACACACATATATGTATATATACACATACACACATATAGGTGTAAAAGTAGCGGAACCCCATCCATGCGCTAATGAAATTATTTGCAGGGATGTGGCTCCGCTCCTATCACACCTATATGTGTGTATGTGTATGTATACATATATGTGTGTGTGTATATATACCCCTATACAGAAGTTCAGATGTTATGTCTGCCTCCAAAGACGCCCAAAAAATAACCAAAATAACGCCTGCAACAACACACCTGGGCATTTTTGTTGCAGGCGTTTGTTGGGCATTTTTTGGGCGTCTTTGGAGGCAGGCATAACATCTGAACTTCTGTATAGGGGTATATATACACACACACATATATGTATATATACACATACACACATATAGGTGTGATAGGAGCGGAGCCACATCCCTGCGCTAATAAAAAGTCTAAGAAAAATTATCTTTTTTTTCTGGTTCTGGACATGCTACAGAGCTGAAACTTCACAGGTACACTTTTTAGACGCCCCAGACACTAAATCCAAAGAAATCTCTTTTTTTTTCTTTTCCAATAATTTTTTTAATAATTGGCTCTCTATCAAAAACGACAATTTTTAAGAACTTTTTTGTGTGATTAATAGTCCCTGGGGCATGACCCAGAACCCTAGGCACTTTTTGGTTGCATTTATTGGGTTTTAGGGCTTCAAAATTGTGTTTTTTGATTACCGAAGTTCGGGTCCCATTGATTTCAATTGGGTTCTGGAATCTGGACCCAAACTTTCGGGAAGTTCGGGTGTTCTGGTCGAACCAAACTTTTCAAAAGTTCGATCATCCCTAATAAGCACCACAGCACTCCTTGTACTGCAAAGTACGAGGATGTCTCCCTCTTTTACTCAATGCTCAGTTGCATAGGGAATGGCAAGAGGCTGATACCAAGGCAAATTCAAAACAAAACCTGCTGCATTTACATTTAATATTGTAATATGGAAGTCCTGCACTGTGTATATAATAATATTTATATTCAAGGCAGCTAACACATAAGAAGTATACACAACCTATAACTTTTTTTGGCTCCTAACATAGTTAATCTCTCCCCCAAACCTATGTTTTTCCCAATATAAAGTTTTTTCACCTATGTAACAAATGCGTTAAAAAAAAAAGAAAATAAATGCAAACATTTCCATCAGTTCTCATCTGCCAGTAAAGATAAGTTGTATGATCTGAATACCTTCATCTCATGTAATCCCACATTTGTGGTATACCTCCTTCAATGTACATGCAGTTTGCAGTACGTTGGGAGGACTACAAGATGGTAAGCGATCACCTTAGAGAACATGTCTACAATAGTAGATGGGGTTATAAATATCACAGTGTCTCTGCTCACTTTAGGGATGTACACAATAGGAACCCCAAAGATATTTCACCTGCAAGTATAGAAAAACTGGAACCCCACTCAAGGGGATGTAATAAGATCAGAGAAATCTCTAAAATTGAAATGAAGTGGGTCTATTAATTACGTACTTACACCCTATATGGTTTAGAGCCGGTTCACACTGGGGCGACTTGTCAGGCGCCGTGGGTCGCCTGCCATAGATTAGCACAGGACCCGTTCTAATAGGAGAACGGCTTAGAAAAAGGGTCCTGTACTACTTTGGGGCGACCTGGAGCGACCTGCATTGACTTCAATGATATGAAGTCCGTGCATGTCGCCAGTGCTGTATCTTGGCCTAGGCCAACAAGGCCCAGGCCTAGGGCAGCACTTTGCTGGGGGGTAGCAAAAAAGCTAATGGGGCTGCACTGATATGCTGCCCTGATGGGCACTAATAGACTGCACTGTTGGCCACTGATGAGGCAGGACTGATAAGCTGCACTGATAGGCAGACATGGGAGTAAGTCACACATGTGCAAGTCACAAGCAAGTCTCGAGTCTTAACCTTCAAGTCTCAAGCAAGTCCCAAGTTACTGTGGAGAAAAGCAAGCAAGTCAAGTCGAGTCCTTGCTAGAAGTCAAGCAAGTCAAGTAAAGTCATTTGTTTTGGTCAAGTCACAAATCAAGACAAAATACTCATCTACCCCAATTTTCAGCTTTAAATCAGTTAAAAGTCAGTGGTCAGGAAAGGTTTTGTTTTATTTTCAACATTAACAAAACTGCTTAGTGCTTTTTTCTTGGCATATTAAAAAAACATATAAATAAAGGTGCATATAAAATTTGCAATAATCAAATACAGCAGACTAAAACGCACTAGCAGCGCTTAAATAAAGTGCAATCCAATAGGCTAGGAGATGAAGTCAATACAGTTCATGCATAGTGCCCGAAGGGTGTCCACTGCCGACAGTCCTAAGCACACAAAAGTCCTTTGTCTTTCACCAAGCCGGACCCTCCACCTCACCAAGGTGCTCACCCTTAAGGAAATGCACTCACCAGAAATCTGGTAAAAAAGAGCCCAAAACATAAGCCGATCACGAGCTGCGAGTAGATCGTCCGATCTCCACTGTCCAGGACCCAACTGCCTCCAGACAAGGCACCTGATAGATCTCGGTCCGATCGGTATGTATGGCAAACCCAGAGTGCGTTCCCAAAATTCAATGGTGGTACATGTGGAAATAATAGGTCTCATAGAGCAGTACTGTATGGCTAAAAAACCTCTTTATTTCCCAAAAAAAGACAATCCCCTGTAGCAATTGCACTTACATGTAGTATAACGATACAAGCATAAAGAAGCTGAAGTGAGGCATAACCTGCGTCCTGCAGCCAGTCCCCGTACTGGTAGTTCGCCGCTGGTACCAAGCTGGAGCGAGCCTCCGGGTTCGGCATCTGACGCTGGTCATACCTCGTGACCGCGTGACCACGCCCTGGTGTGTTTCATCAGCAAGTGACTTCAACAGAGGGCGTGGCCACGCGGGAACGGTCACTGCTATTTGACAGAGCTGGAGGGGGCGGTGGCACTAATTGGCCGGATGGCGCGGGACGCTCCGCTCTAGTCACCACTTCCGCCCACTCAGCGAGTCATACCATGTATTGCTGACTTCCGCCCATACTTGGCGTCACCGCCGTCTCCGATCGGATTTGCTTGCCGTATCCGGTGTCCGTGGACACATATACAGCGGGCGTTCAACTAGTCGGATCATAGGCAGATCATACTAAAGAAACACTTTGAATGCCCAAACAGCTCAAAATCCTTCATCCGGTAATGTTTCAACACCACAGTAACTAAAAACATGTTAAGTATTTTCTATTGTTAAACAGCCAGTGTCCTAAAAATCAGAACACACTGAGGTGTTTTAAGTGACCGTGGTGTCAGAAACATAACAGGCACATTAATTTTGCTTTAACACATCTTGAGAAAATGCAAATATTTAAATTTAATAACTTAAAAAAGTAAAGTCATTTCGAGTCATATGTCTCAAGTCAAAGTCAAGTCTCAAATCATGAATACCAAGTCAAAGTCAAGTCGAGTCTTTTATTAATTTTAGTCAAGCAAGTCTCAAGTCCTCAAACTGGTGACTTAAGTCTGACTTAAGTCAAGTCATGTGACTCAAGTCCCCCACCTCTGCTGATAGGGCTGCACTGATATGATGCACTGAGAGGCTGCACTGATGGCCACTGATGAGGCTGCACTGATAGGCAGTAATGAGGCTGCACTGATGAGCACTGATAAGGCTGCACTGATGGGCACTGATGTAGCTGAACTTATGGCAACT
This sequence comes from Pelophylax lessonae, assembly GCF_965119305.1. Classification (NCBI taxonomy): domain Eukaryota; kingdom Metazoa; phylum Chordata; class Amphibia; order Anura; family Ranidae; genus Pelophylax; species Pelophylax lessonae. The sequence continues at coordinate 336,225,543 of NC_138770.1, forward strand.
GATGAGCCTTCACTGATGGGCACTGATAGACTGTGGTTGTGGTCTGTGGTTTACAGATGACAGGGTGGGTCATAAACAGGAAAGGGTGGGTCATATTTAAATTAGGGTGCCCATGTTCAGTCAGGCCTAGGGCAGCACAAAACCTAAATACACCACTGCATGTCGCTCTGAGGTCGCGGTGTGCGCTGTGCACCGCGACTTCACAGGTCGCCCTGGCAAGTCTATTTGCCTCAGTGTGAACCGGCTCTAAAACGTTGATTGGGCTATTATTATTTGTTTTTTTAGACACCAGATGATTCTATTAATATACAGTCAGGTCCACAAATATTGGGACATCAACACAATCTTTTTGGCTTTATACACCACCACAATGGATTTGTAATGAAACAAACAAGATGTGCTTTAACTGCAGACTTTCAGCTTTAATTTGAGGGTATTTACATCCAAATCAGGTGAAAGGTGTAGGAATTACAACAGTTTGTATATGTGCCTCCGACTTTTTAAAAGACTAAAAGTAATGGTACAATTGACTGCTCAGCTGTTCCATGGCCAGGTGTGTGTTATTCCCTCAAACAGCAAGCTCACTTACTTTGAGAATGTGCACAAAGCTGAATATCGCATAAGGTATAAAATCCTCCAGCAACAGGTCTGAAATACAGCATGTCAGCTGCTGACTGTAACAATCTAACTTCCAGCATACAATACCCAAGACAGCTCAATCCTTTAACCAAATGGTACCTGACATAATGATGTATCCTGTGTGGCCATGAGCTACATGTTTTGTGATTACTATTCGTTTTTATACATTTTTTTCAAAATGCTTTAAATTAAAAAAGTAATTTGCACATTCCTTTAATTTAAAATGATCTTATTGATAGGATACCATTTTTCTAAATTTAGCATCCCAATTTGTGGACCTCTCATACCCTTTATTAATATGGCTTACATGTACAGTGTAACCTTACTTTTATCAACATTACATTGTACTGTTACTTTCAGTCTCTTTACAATATTTTGATTTGTTTTAATTAAGAAAATTACCAGAAATATATTTCCTCACTAGAATTAATGTTAGGAATAGCACAAAAAAAATAGATACTATATAAACTCATAACCCTGTGCATGGTGTAAGCCAAAACCCTGTTGAGGCCAGGCATCTCAAATGAACGATAGTCAGATAGGAGTATTCATTTTTTTTATGAGTTTGTGGGAGTGAGGTAAGTTTGTCTCTGGGTTAAGGCAAAGTGTCAAAGTGGTTGAGGTGTGGATAGCAATTGTGAGATACTGCAGCTAATTGTCAATGCTGCAATATCCCTTGTTCAATCCTTCATCCAAATGGTACCTGACATAATGATGTATCCTGTGTGGCCAGGAGCTATAGGTTTTGTGATTATTGTCCATTTTTTCACAAAATGAACTGTATCTGTAGCCAAAACCTTTTGGATTACTGGAGTTTTAAATAGAGTGGTAAAAGCTTAGAAACCAAGTCATGTCTTTATTGTTGTCTTTGGTTCTACTGGGAACATTTGCCCTTTCATTTTTGGCCTGGTGACCAGTGTCACTGCTACTAAAACTAAAAATAATAAGAGATGAAAGTGCAATAGAAGGTGAAGCAAAATGTTTAAGTGGGGATACTTGTTATACTGATGCATGCACAGGAGGGAATTTCCTTTCAATTTATTTTGTATTGCTGTAACAGGAAGTGAAGGGAATGCTTCCAATCGCACAGTAGACAGAAAAACATACAATGGTTTTAACAGTAAAAAAATTGGGTCCTATTTTATGCTTTCAATATAGTCAATTTGAATACGTTCTGCTCCCAACCACTGTTTCAGTACACAGTCTTTAAGAATTCACTTTTAGGAATTCCCTTTATGCCTTAAAACTAAAATATTCCTGTTCACCATTATCTGTTTCTATTTTTTTTTCTATGTCTCCATAAGTGCCGGTTCACACTTGTGCGATTGCGAACGGATGCCATTGCTATGCGAATTTGCAGTGCGAGTTTACCTTGTGTTTTTCAATAGTACCAGCGCGATTGTAATGAAAATTTGATTGCGTTGATTATGTTAATTAAGCTCAGGAGGGGTGGAGCAGAGGGGAAAATCAAACAAAAAATAAGAATTTGCACATATCTGAACTGATAATGCGAGTCCAGACCGATTTACATTGAGGTCTATGGAGACTAAATTCGCAACGCAGCGCTGTAAACTCGCAAAAGACCCTTTTCCTCATCGCATTATATTCACATCTGAATCGCAATGCATAGATGTGAATGACCGTCGCGAATACAATTTATTTTGGGAATACATGCAAATCTAGACTTTTCATAATGCATCGCATTCGCAGTAAAATCGCAAAAATCGCAAAAAGTGTGAACCGGCACTAAACGTACCTACTTGCTACAAAATTTATTTAATTTTTTAAAATATTTTTCTTTTGTTTTCTGTTCCTTTGATAATCCACTTGTTTTTGAAAGAAAATTTTGCATTTCAACTTGTATATTGCCATCTTGTCATTATGTTTGCGTAAATATTTCCAGACGGATACAGACTAATACATTTGATATAGTATCCAATCTGTTACAAATTGCCAAATCTAATGAAGCTATTCTTGTAGTTATTCCTGTTTCAATCATTTTGATTTCGTTTTAACAAGTAGCTAACAGGCTATAGTTCTACCCATGCATGGGCTAGCCTTAAGTTCTTGTAGTTATTTTATTCAACACTTATATGTACAGTATATATTTATTATTTAGGTGACTCAAAGTATGGATAGAGATCTGCATCCTTTACTAGAACCATTCACATGAATGCCCCAATTAATTTCTGAATAGTAATTACATACAGCATTTTATTAGCAGTTTTTGTGGCTGACTCTCAAATAAGTCCCATTCAAAATTCTACTAATACACTGTAAATTAACAAATGAACACGCTCCTGTGTATAATATTTTGGAAACACTGCTTCTGAGCAGAAGAATGATCAAATAATATCAGTATAAAAAGCCCCAAAAGAAACAATAGGAGAAATATTATATCTACTATAAAGTGACATATCTTCTACTGTACATAATAGGACAATTTACTATTCTAAAATATACATAGAGTTTACTAGATATAAATAAATATAATTGCAGTGAAACCCCTTGACTGTCTTGTAGGCATCCCTTGCTTACACAATATGGATCCTGAAGATGTCACCCATTCATGTCCCTGGTCTTCAGTTTGAAGAAAAGGCAGACATCTCTGTGTGGGGTTAGCACAATGGGGTTTATTCACTAAAGGCAAATCCACTGCGCTACAAGTATGCTGCAAGTGCGCTTGGAAGTGCAGTCGCTGTAGATCTGAGGAGGACATGCAAGGAAAATAAAAAACAGAATTTTTGTTTGCACATGTTTGGATGCTAGAAATCATCAGAGCTTCCCCTCATTTCAGATCTTCCTCTCAGATGTACAATGACAGCACTTCCAAATGCACTTGTGGTGCACAGTGGATTTGCCTTTAGTAAATCAACCCCATTGTAATTTGCGCACACAGTCCCTACCACCCCTTTCCTTATTATGCAAGAGTATGAACTATTAAAATTGTATATGGAAAATATGAGGAATACCTTACTAGAATAGATTTGTAAATCTAAAGGAAATCGTACAGAGATTGTATAATCTGATTGCTAAGTGTATTGGCAGCATACGTCACTGGACCTGAATAATTATGTAGCTCTGGACAATCAGAAAAATATAAAAATCCTTATCTTCATCCCTTATCTGCAACAGAATTCCAACAGGAAAATATAGTCAAAGAAAACAGCATTTCGGAGATACTTTAGGAAATAATACTAAATAAGACTTACATTTTTGGTTATATTAGCATAAAAAAAACATTGTGAATTTAGTGTTTTTAATATTCCATATCAGAAGATAAAGTACTATTTTTGGAAGGCAATACTCTTCATATCATGTACATTTATCAAGGTTCGCTGATAAATTATGTTGTTAAAGGATATTACACAATTGAAGCATATTACAACAAATGTATTTCAATAATATAATTATATTTAATGATACTAGCATCATTGTAAATATCCTCAGTTTTAAGCAATTTTGTACTTATATTTTATTTCTGAACCTGAAAAGCATAAACTGCAAATTCGTTTCAGAATACAGAAAAGAAATGTTAGCTATGTGTCCATACATACGGAATAATACTAGGTGCTGCACTTTTCATCCAGCAGACAAAAGAAAAAACTCCATATTCTGGATTCTTCAAAGAGAATCAGAGTAGAAGGTATGGTTTAGAAGAAATTTGTATTTCTTTTGTCTGTGAATCAAGAGGTCACTGTTCTCTAATCCCTGTATGTCTCATATATGAGTTTATTATATCAAATATTTAAAGTGATTGTAAATTATCACCTTGTAATACAACCTATTCAGTTTACAATATAAATAAAAGGCAAAGCATGTGTATAGATGTAACAACATTACAAATACCTCCCCCCCTTTTTTTTATAAGTGCTTTCATAACTTCTGTTCTTAGTAGCATAAGACCTGGGGAGGAGAAAAAGCAGCACAATGATCTTCCCAGTGAATGGCTGTGTGGGGGGGGGGGGAGGATTTTCAGGGCAAGTCTGATCACTGGACAAGAGCAGGCTGAGTTTCCTGTATAGCTAGAGAACTGACCACAGTGTGTTCTCCTGCTTAGTGTGGTCAGTTTTTAACTGGAAAGCAGAGGGACTGGCAGGAACACCAGGGATTTCACACAACAGAAGCAATACAAAGAGAATAGGATACTTGTTCCATACAAGTACATAGTACAGCAGGCACATATCAGGATTATGGAATGCTGGGTATTATGTACGGAAGATAAGGGTATTCTGGTCCACAGATGTTCAATGCCGGCAAGCATACAAATACACCTAAATGGCACTTAGGGTTAGCAAGTGACCAAACAAGTCCATAAAGTCCATAAGTCCATATACATTAGTAAAAGTTATTATATTGCGCCAGCGGCTGCTATCCTCAGAGTTTGGCCAGCTCTGTGTGGAGGGAATGAAAAGAGAAAAGGGAGGCACCACCTAAGTGGAGTTTTAAAATAAGATGATTTATTTGCAAAGGGTTAAAAACACTCACAAGATATGGAGTGGAAACATTGCAAATCAAGTAAATGCAAAGTATCAGCCTCTCTTTTTCCTCCAGCAGGCACTGCCAACCAGGATCCGGATAGCTGTATATGGTGTAGAATAGGCAAGGATGCCTAGTAGGAACCAGGCCACTAGGCCCGTAGAAGGAGCTAGAGGCTTCAAGCGTGTAACCAGTCATCTTCTGGTTTTTCTACTCTTCTGGTGACCTCACATCTGCCCGTGTATTCCACGTTGGTTGGCGTGGACTTCCTGGTTCCTACTAGGCATCCTAGCCCATTCTACACAATCTACAGCTGTCAGGATTCTGGTTGGTGGTGCCTGAGGGATGGAGGGGAATGGCAGATACTGTACATTTACTTGATGAGCATGTTTCCATTTCACATCTTGTGAGTTTTTGTAACCCTTTGCGAATAAATCAGCTTATTTCAATACTGCATTTAGGTAACTCTTCCCTTTTCTCTTTTTATTCCCTTGGGTTTACGGACTTTTTACACATTTACCTCATTGTGTAATTTTAGTCCAAGCACACCTTGGATTATGTGTACTCAGGCCAAAAATCACTAAATGCAGAAAAAAAATTCCACTTTAGCTTTATTCAAAAATGAGTTCCCTTTCTTAACCTCCCTGGCGGTATTATTATGTCAGGAATTCTGTACCAAAAGCGGTACAATTTTTTGCATGGAAATTTGGCATTATGTATTATAGGCCTACAATTCTTAGTAATTACTGACTTAAACCTGACCAAAACAAGACTCTAGTAGACATCCCAGATGTGATAAATTTGAAACACAAACGCATGAATTATAATCTAATCAATAATATAATTTGCAATGGCAACTGTTTAAGAGGGACATTCTTATCACTTTGTGGAGATTTCCTCTCACTTCCTGGTAAATAACTAAAGCAGAAAGTAAAGGAAAATCTCCCTATTGGAATACAGCAAGGAATAATCCTTCCTTACTCCATCCAAAAAGGGAAAAGGGTTTTGTCTATGCAGCAATTTAAGGGTGGTAAGCAATAGCAGCCAAAAATAATTTACTCTGATAAAGTCCAACCAGTACAATATGGATTTTTATATGAAGAGCTGCAAATAAGAATTAGAAGTGAAGGCCAAAAGCAATTTACTAGATATGGATTTATGTTTTAATAATTTACACTCCCAATCAAATGTATATGTTATTTTATTAATATAATACATTTTATTAATATAGTTTAAATTAAAGTGTGATGGTGTATTGCTAGGCAAAATGCCTTCATAGAAATGTTATTTTTACATATTACCAGCTATGTACTGCTCACACAATAGGGTTACCAGTTTTTCACAGTGAAATTGGGGACTCCCTACTGACCATGTCAACTTTTAACCACACTAACAAAATTATGCACATATTTGTAATCACAAAACCACTACAAATTAGTGTGAAAGTCCTTGGAAATCCTTGGGCACTCTGGGATTAGTAAAGATGCAGCTCCTGACGGTGTGGTCAAACTGTGTTAACAAAGGGAGGAATTTAAAGGGGTATGGTTAAAGAAAACCTGAACCTACTCTGCTTTGTACCCAGTCTGGGTCAAGAGTGCAAAGTGCATAGAGTACAGGGGTCAGGAGTATGCAAGGCGCATAGTGCAGGGGTGATGACTGCATAATACACAGAATGCAGGGGTCAGGAGTCCGTAATGCACAAAGTGCAGGGGTGATGAGTAGAAAACACAGAATGCAGAGGTCATGAGCAAGCAATGCACAGAGATTGCCTCCCAAGCAAAAAGTTGCTTTCCTTCCAATACAATTTTCTCCACCCCATGACAAAACCATCTCCAAAACAAATTCCACCTTTCCCACTTGAATTATACTCAACGGCATTGTGCTGCATCTGCTATTCTGCTGTTCTTCTGGCGAGTGGCTTGTACCCTATGCTGCAATGACCTGTGTTTATTTTCCTATATTTGTGAATTCTGAAGCTACATATAATATCAATGGATTATGGTGTCACTTCACGTTGGTCCACACTTTCCTGTCACACTCAGGTGCTTGTAGAGTTTGTCATAGGCAATCACTGTTACATAAAAGATGGATAATAGCACACCGACATATTGCAAAGTGGCTTCTTAATTGATCCATATAATCAAATATACAGGAGATGAGCAAAGCTTTAAAATGTTTCACAAACACAGGCACTTAGTCATGAATGCCATTCTATAACTAAGCAACTGAGAGCATAAAACATGTCAGAAGTCCCTGTTTACCACATGTGTATTTGATTTTATGAATCAATAAAAAAGCCACATGTATGCATGCTGTTATCTGTATTTTCTGTAACAGTGAATTATGCAGATGCCAGCTTCTGTTCCAACCTGATTCATGTCAGATCTGTAGCACAGAGCCAAGATGAATACTCACAAAATAATGTATACCTAATTCACATATAGAAGAAAGTGGTATCCAGACCTGGGTTCAGGACTGTTTATAGAAATCAAAGGACAAAGCCTATCTAAGAGGGCCCCTCCAGGCCCCACCCTTAATTCAGTGGCAGTTCATCCAGTGCAGTCTATATAGTATATATATATATATATATATATATATATATATATATATATATACACAAACCCAATTCCAAAAAAAGTTGGGACACTGTACAAATTGTAAGTAAAAAAGGAATGGACTAATTTACAAATCTCATAAACGTATATCATATTCACAATATAATATAGATAACATATCAAATGTTGAAAGTGAGACATTTTGAAACATCACGCCAAATATTGGCTCATTTTGGATTTCATGAGAGCTACACATTCCAAAAAAGTTGGGACAGGTAGCAATAAGAGGCCGGAAAAGTTAAATGTACATATAAGGACCAATTTGCAACTTATTAGGTCGATTGGCAACATGATTGGGTATAAAAAGAGCCTCTCAGGGTGGCAGTGTCTCTCAGAAGTCAAGATGGGCAGAGGATAACCAATTCCCCCAATGCTTCGGCGAAAAATAGTGGAGCAATATCAGAACGGAATTCCTCATGGAAAAATTGCAAAGAATTTGAAGTTATCATCATCTACAGTGCATAATATCATCCAAAGATTCAGAGAATCTGGAACAATCTCTGTGCGTAAGGGTCAAGGCCGGAAAACCATACTGGATGCCCGTGATCTTCGGGCTCTTAGATGGCACTGCATCACATACAGGAATGCTACTGTAATGAAAATCACAACATGGGCTCAGGAATACTTCCAGAAAACATTGTCGGTGAACACAATCCACCGTGCCATTTGCTGTTGCTGGCTAAAACTCTATAGACCAAAAAAGAAGTGTAAGAATATTTAATAATAATATCTTGCGCTCGTACTTCATTATGTCAGAAATTTATACTGCTCTGAATATAACAGTGTCTATTCATGGTTAATAAGCAAAGATCTATGAGAAAGGAGAATCTTCACCTGTTGCCACAAATCAAAGTCATGAATTCTTTTTAATTGGTTAATTTCTTTTTAAAAGCATATACCAATCTTAGTGAGTACAGTCTACAGTATGGAATATATATAAAAATATTTATTCTCAAGACATGTAATCACAATATATGATCAAACAAGAAATGACACAAAAAGATAACTTCTACATAACATAATAACTTCAAACAATCAATGCAATGTGATGTTTAGCTCAATAATGAAAGTGAAACTGAAACACTGAAACAAAGTGAAAGCAAAACTAAAGCAAGATTACCATTTCTCCAGGTAAAGCATAAACCATATAAAAGTGTTCTATAAAATCAGACCACAATTGTCTGCGAATCACACGGCCGAAAGTCACTTCACTGCAAATGAGTGAGAATAAGCCATGCAAAATGGAAGACTTAAAATTGCAAATAATGCACAAAATCTGATATTAATAAAAATGTATAAAACAAAAATCAGCTTTTTAGAGAAAAATCTACTATGGTTTATACGGCTGGGATTGTAATCATATTACCCTTAAATATGCAATAAAAAACATATAAGGAAGGAATAAACAATTGTTAAATAAAATCAAATAACATAGCAAGGCATATTTACCACACTTAAGATGGCCGCTAGCTTCAAATGGTCGTTACCAGAGTCTTAAGATGGATGCCAGTGAGGGAGGAGTTTCGCTTGGCGTCCCTCAAAGTTTCAGATGAATAATGGATCAAGATGGAGTATGTCTGGATGAGTCTATAGATGGACATAGTAGCGTGTGTGATGTAAGTGTAAGGTGTGTTGTCAGTAGTGTAATGTAATGTAATGTGTCCTATCTCATATCTGGGCTGTTCTTTTATATGGTATGAACAAAGGGCTATAAAAATTACCATAAGTTAAACCCAGAGGGATGAAACATTATTCCCATTGGTTGGGATATTCTATACCTTACTGGTGAGGTCAGAGTCACACCTCTTTAAATAATTAACCCTATACCTTGGATAATAAAGTTAAATGATAATTTCTCTATATGTAAGAGTAATTGTAAAACACAACATAAAACTTTGTCCATACTCCCAGTACTTACATAAATGTCCATCTGTATCTCCATCATTCTCTGGCAATTATTGGATCTGGTAAACCATTTCAATAATAATTATTTTTAATACAATATAATATTTCTATATGGGAATATCTGAATAATCCCAAAACTGCATTTGGTATTTCGTCTATCCACTTAAGCCCCGGAAGATTTTACCCCCTTCCTGACCAGGGGGTTTTTTGCGATTTTTTACTGCATGACTTTAATGGACAATTGCGTGGTTCATGCGACCTAGACGAATTTCACGTCTTTTTTTCCCACAAACAGAGCTTTCTTTTGGTGGTATTTGATCACCTGTGCGATTTTTTGATCATGTGCTATAAACAAAAAAAGAGCGTAATTTTTGCAAAAATAACAATATTTTTCACATTTTTTTATATGAAATTCCCCCCCAAAAAATGTAAAAATCAAAATTTTTTAACATTTTCGGCCAAATTGTTTTATGCTACATATGTTTGGTAAAAAAATCGCAAAAAGCGTATTTTGATTGGTTTGCGCAAAAGTTATCGCGTTTACTAACAAAGGGAAAGATTTTTGTCATTTTTGGTGTTTTTTTTAACGAGTAATGGCGGCGATCTGCGATTTTTTTTGCGGTACTGCGACATTGCGGCGGACAGATCGGACCCTTGACTGACATTTTTGACACTTTTGGGGGTACCAGTGACATTACTGCAGTAATCAGTGCTATATATATGCACTGTTACTGCAAAAATGACACTGGCAGGGAAGGAGTTAACTGTATTGGACAGGGAGGGGTTAAGTGTGTCCTAGGGGCGTGATTCTAACTGTAGTGGGACAATGCTATTGGTGTAAAAACAAAGATCAACGGTTCTACATAGTAGAACCGTCTGATCTCCATTTTTACACAGGGGAGAATGACAGGCGGCTTCTTTACATAAGCCGCTCTGCCTTTCTCCCGCTGTACCAACGATCGGTGAGTGACCGGCGGACATCGGGTCTGCCGGTCACACACCCGCACTCCTCCCTGAACGAGCCGAGGCTCTAATAGCAGTGACAGGCGAACGACGTAGACCTACGTCACTCTGCCTGGCCGGGGCTGACTGCCGCAGTAAATATACTGTGCGCAGTCGGCAACCGGCTATAGAGGGCAGTATCGCACTGTTCATTAGATTTTGTGTGTAACAATAATTAGAAACAATTACCATTATCCTTATCTGATGATCTTTGACCTGTTGGCTAGTGAAAAGCCATTACTTATTTGACCATGCCATAGGCTGTCAGACATCTCATCTGGGATTGGAAGAATTTATGATACCTCTGAACACTTAGACACAAACTTCTCTGAAATGAGGTAATTAGTGACGAGATACATATGTTCTTACACTTAATAATAATGTATTCTAAGTAAGATTACTCCTGTAAGAATATAAACCCAAAATGGTATATAATATGCCTAAATATATATGTATATGCCTTACATAATATAATGACATAATTATGGCTAATATCTTCTCACACATAATAATGTATCTTTAACATTTATATTTTAAATGTCTGATGAAGAACACTGAGCCATTGTCTATTGTTAAATACAGATAAGATTACAAGCTAGACTAGTATGGTGTCTCGCTAATTGTCCGTTATCTGATGAGATGTCAATGTATTACCTTATTTATGATTACATAGATACAAAGACCTCTGTTGAAATTATAAGACCCTATTGTAAGCTTGTAAGAGACATTTTGTTTAACAAGTACATATATGAACTTTCTTTCACCTTCAAAACAAAATGGAAGCCATGCTGTACTGTTCAGCATCATAAGATATGAATATACATGGCTTTTAAAATATTTTTTTTTCCTATTTAATTAATCAATCACCCCCAATAATCCCGACAGAAGCCATATCTAAACATGATCCAGAAGCGCAGACATTTTCTCTGGGCCAAGGCTCATTTAAAATGGACTGTGGCAAAGTGGAAAACTGTTCTGTGGTCAGACAAATCAAAATGTGAAGTTCTTTTTGGAAAACTGGGACGCCATGTCATCCAGACTAAAGAGGACACGGACAACCCAAGTTGTTATCAGCACTTAGTTCAAAAGCCTGCATCTCTGATGGTATGGGGTTGCATGAGTGCGTGTGGCATGGGCGGCTTACACATCTGGAAAGGTACCATCAATGCTGGAAGGTATATCCAAGTTCAAGAACAACATATGCTCCCATCCAGACATCGTCTCTTTCAGGGAAGACCTTGCATTTTCCAACATGACAATGCCAGACCACATACTGCATCAATTGCAACATCATGGCTGCGTAGAAGAAGGATCCGGGTACTGAAATGGCCAGCCGGGTACTGAAATGGTCCAGATCTTTCACCCATAGAAAACATTTGGCGCATCATAAAGAGGAAGATGGGACAAAGAAGACCTAAGACAGTTGAGCAACTAGAAGCCTGTATTAGACAAGAATGGGACAACATTCCTATTCCTAAACTTGAGCAACTTGTCTCCTCAGTCCCCAGACGTTTGCAGACTGTTATAAAAAGAAGAGGGGGTGCCACACAGTGGTAAACATGGCCTTGTCCCAACTTTTTTGAGATGTGTTGATGCCATGAAATTTAAAATCAACTTATTTTTCTCTTAAAATGATACATTTTCTCAGTTTAAACATGTGATATGTCATCTAAATTGTATTCTGAATAAAATATTGAAATTTGAAACTTCCACATCATTGCATTCTGTTTTTATTCACAATTTGTACAGTGTCCCAACTTTTTTGGAATCGGGTTTGTATATATATATAAATATATATATAGTATATGTATATATATATATATATATATATATATATATATATACAAACCGATCAACCATAACATTATGACCATTGACAGGTAAAGGAAATATCATTACAATGGCATCTGAACATTGGTGGGATATATTAGGCAGCAAGTGAACATGTTGTCAATTAAGTTGATGTGGTGAAAGCAGAAAAAAATGGGCATCACAGTCTGTTGTGAAGCCCATGGTGACCCGTGTCCACAGCCAAATGCTTCTACAATGGTCACATGAACATCAGAACTGGACTACAGAGCAATGGAAGAAGGTGGCCTGGTTTGATGAATCACATTTTCTTTTACATCATGTGAATTGCCGGGTGCGTGTGCATCACTTACCTGGGGAAGCGATGACACCAGGATGCGATATAAGAAGGAAAGCCGGCAGAGGTAGTGTGATGCTTTGGGAAATGTTCTGCTTACTAGGAAACCTTGGATCCTGCCATTCATGTGGATGTTACTTAGTGTCCATGCCTCAATGGGTCAGGGCTGTTTTAGCAAAAGGGGGCCATGCTCAATATTAGGTGGGTGGTCATAATGGTATGGCTGATCAATATACAGTGCCTTGCGAAAGTATTTGGCCCCCTTGAACTTTGCAAACTTTTGCCACATTTCAGGCTTCAAACATAAAGATGTAAAACTGTAATTTTTTGTGAAGAATCAACAAGTGGGACACAATCATGAAGTGGAACGAAATTTATTGGATATTTCAAACTTTGTTAAATAAAAAACGGAAAAATTGGGCGTGCAAAATTATTCAGCCCCTTTACTTTCAGTGCAGCAAACTCTCTCCAGAAGTTCAGTGAGGATCTCTGAATGATCAAATGTTGACCTAAATGACTAATGATGATAAATAGAATCCACCTGTGTGTAATCAAGTCTCCGTATAAATGCACCTGCGCTGTGATAGTCTCAGAGGTCCGTTTAAAGCGCAGAGAGCATCATGAAGAACAAGGAACACACCAGGCAGGTCCGAGATACTGTTGTGGAGAAGTTTAAAGCCGGATTTGGATACAAAAAGATTTCCTAAGCTTTAAACATCCCAAGGAGCACTGTGCAAATGATAATATTGAAATGGAAGGAGTATCAGACCACTGCAAATCTACGAAGACCTTGCGGTCCCTCTAAACTTTCAGCTCATACAAGGAGAAGACTGATCAGAGATGCAGCCAAGAGGCCCATGATCACTCTGGATGAACTGCAGAGATCTACAGCTGAGGTGGGAGACTCTGTCCATAGGACAACAATCAGTCGTATACTGCACCAATCTGGCCTTTATGGAAGAGTGGCAAGAAGAAAGCCATTTCTTAAAGATATCCATAAAAAGTGTTGTTTAAAGTTTGCCACAAGCCACCTGGGAGACACACCAAACATGTGTAAGAATGTGCTCTGGTCAGATGAAACCAAAATTGAACGTTTTGGCAACAATGCAAAATGTTATGTTTGGCCTAAAAGCAATATAGCTCATCACCCTGAACACACCATCCCCACTGTCAAACATGGTGGTGGCAGCATCATGGTTTGGGCCTGCTTTTCTTTAGCAGGGACAGGGAAGATGGTTAAAATTGATGGAAAGATGGATGGAGCCAAATACAGGACCATTCTGGAAGAAAACCTGATGGAGTCTGCAAAAGACCTGAGACTGGGACGGAGATTTGTCTTTCAACAAGAGAATGATCCAAAACATAAAGCAAAATCTACAATGGAATGGTTCACAAATAAACATATCCAGGTGTTAGAATGGCCAAGTCAAAGTCCAGACCTGAATCCAATCAAGAATCTGTGGAAAGAACTGAAAACTGCTGTTCACAAACGCTCTCCATCCAACCTCACTGAGCTCGAGCTGTTTTGCAAGGAGGAATGGGAAAAAATGTCAGTCTCTCGATGTGCAAAACTGATAGAGAAATACCCCAAGCGACTTACAGCTGTAATCGCAGCAAAAGGTGGCGCTACAAAGTATTAACTTAAGGGGGCTGAATAATTTTGCACGCCCAATTTTTCATTTTTTATTTGTTAAAGTTTGAAATATCCAATAAATTGCGTTCCACTTCATGATGGTGTCCCACTTGTTGTTGATTCTTCACAAAAAATTACAGTTTTATATCTTCATGTTTGAAGCCTGACATGTGGCAAAAGGTTGCAAAGTTCAAGGGGGCTGAATACTTTTGCAAGGCACTGTATATAGATATATATATATATATATATATATATATATATATATAGGTATTGGAATGATTATACACATAGGGTATGAATCCCACTAGACCTCTAAAATGTGATGTGGTATTTGGCACCAAGCCTTTAGTAGCAGATCCTTTAAGTCCTGGAGGTTGCAAGATAGGGCCTTTATGGATTAGACTTGTTTTTCCAGTACATCCCACAGATGCTCAATGGATTGATATCTAGAGAATTTGGAGGCCAAGTGAACACCTCAAACTCGTTGATGTGTTCCTCAAACCATTCTTGAACCATTTTTGCAGAGTGACAGGGTGCATTATCCCACTGAAAGAGGCCACTGCCATCAGGGAATACTGTTGTCATGAAGTGATTTACCCCACTATGTGGGTCACAATGTTTAGGTAGGTTGTACATCTCAAAGTAATAACCACATTAATTGGCATGACCCAAAGTTTTCCAGTAGAACATTGACTGAAGCATCATACTGCCTCTGCCGGCTTGCCTTTTTCCCTTATTGCATCCTGGTGCCATCTTTTCCTCTGGTAATTGATGCACGCACACCCAGCCTTCCACATTATTTAAAAGAAATCAGACCAGGCCACCTTTTTCCATTGCTCCATTGTCCAGTTCTGATGCTCACATGCCCATTGTAGGTGCTTTTGGTTGTGGGCATAGGTCAGCATGGACACCCTGGCCGGTCTGAAGCTACACAGCCTTATAAGCAACAAACTACGATGCCCATTTTTTCTGCTTTCAACACATTAGCTTCAGGAACATGCTTACTTGCTTTCACTTTACTTGCAAAGAGTGCTTTCACACTGCTTCATTAACCGCTTTCGGACCACCCCCCCCCGCAGAAAAACTGCGGCAGGCTGGCCCTCCTGTGCGAACCGCCATAGGTATACGTTGGTTGCACGCCTGCATCTAGGGGGCACACTCCACTTGGCAGCGGGGACTCTGATGCACGGGGCAGGTGGCTCCGATTGCCGCCTGCCACCCGCGATCGCTCCCTGCTGAGAGAGAAGGACGGTCAGCTGTTGTAAACACAGCTGACCAGTCTTCTCTCTGGAATGATCACAGAGTGCCTGTGATCCTTCTATATAGGATCACAGGTCTCTATGATCATTTCATAAGCCCCACCCCATACAGTTAGAATCACTCCCCTAGATTTACATTTAACCCCTTGATCACCCACAGTGTTAGCCCCTTCCCTGCCAGTGTCATTATTATAGTAACAGTGTATACTTTTAGCACTGATTACTGTAGCAATGTCGCTGGCCCCCCCAAAAGTGTCAAAAATGTCAGTTAGGGGTCCGATCTGTGTGCCCCAATGTCCCATTCCCACTAAAAATCGCAGGTTGCCGCCATTACTAGTAAAACAAAAACCAATAAAAAATGACATAAATCTTTCCCGTAGTTAGTAGACGCAATAACGTTTGCGCAAACCAAACAAAATATGCTTATTGTGATTTTTTTTACCAAAAATATGTAGCAGAAAACAAATTGACCTAAAATGTTAAAAAATTTTGATTTTAATTTTTTTTAGGGAATGTTATATAGCAAAAAGTGAAAAATATTGTTTTTCTTCAAAATTGTCGCTCTTTTTTTGTTTACAGTGCAAAAAAAAATAAAAATTGCGGAGGGGATCAAATACCACCAATAGAAAGCTCTATTTGTAGGAAAAAAAGGACTTCAATTTTATTTGGGTACAGTGTTGCATGACTGCACAATTGTCCATTAAAATAACGCAGTGCCGAATCGCAAAAAATGGCCTGGTCATTAAGGGGGCAAATCCTTCCGGTCCAGAAGTGGTTAAAAAAAAAAAAAAAAAACATTAAAAAAAGTGCACCAAAGATGCAGCACGCAGGACTTTTCAAAATGCACCACACCTGCAGTGCAGGGGTATTAAGAGTTCTATAGTATTTAAAGGGTAATATGTTTATTGCGTTTTTATTGCATTTTTAACAAGGTAATAACACAACAAGAATGCATCAGTGTTAAAGGGCCCTTATATATCCAACTGACTTTTACATGCAATTATAACAATATAACAAATGTTATTCACTTTACCAGTCAGTGATATTAATGGTATGACTGATCGGTGTATATTTAAATATACAGTGCTCAGTATAAATGAGTACACACCTTTTGAAAAGTATGATTTCAATATCTCAATGAACACAAGAACAATTTCCAAGTTTTGACAAAACTGAGTTTTATAGAACATTTGTTTAGCTCCATTACATGAAAGTAAGGTTAATAATATAACTTAGATTACAAAACTTTAGTTTTACTCAAATTAGGTAATGCAAAAATGAATACACCCCACAAAAAAAAATACTACATCTAGTGTTTTGTATGACCAACATGATTTGTCTTCTAGGCATGGAATGAACAAGTTGGTGACATATTGCAACATCTTTCTTTTTCCATTCTTTAAGAACAACCTCTTTTAGAGCCTGGAAGCTGGATGGAGAGTGATGCTTAACTTGTCTATTCTCTTCAGAATTCCCCATAGGTGTTTGACACCAAATTTACACTGTTATACAAGCGGTACACTCACTACTTTACATTGTAGCAAAGTGTCATTTCTTCCATATTTTCACATGTAAAGATAGAATAAAATATTTACAAAAATGTGAGGGATGTACTCACTTTTGTAAGATACTATATATATATATATATATATATATATATATATATATATATATATATATATATATATATATATATATATATATATATATATACTGTATTATATATATATATATATATATATATATATATATATATATATATATATATAGATATATAGATATATATATATATACTGTATAATTACTTTTAAATAATTATATGATCCCCTGTAGATTTTGAAAGTTTGCCTACTTACAAAGAAATGGTGGGGGCCTACCATTTTTATCATAGGTATAATTTAAATGATAGAGATAGAATATCAACCAAAAATCCAGAAAAACACATAAAACAAATGCTATAAATTAACTTGCAGTTCAGTAAGTAAAGTAGGTATTTGATCCCCAAGCAAAACATGACTTAGTACTTGGAGGAGAAACCCTTGTTGGCAACCACAGAGGTATTATTCGAGACTCCATAGGCGAGAGTAATTGTCTTCTCTTTCCTCATTATCTATCTTCTCTCTTAGCTTGATTATTCATCATTGTGTGCATTCAATCATCAGTACACTATTGGCCAACCAATAAACCCACCCTTTCTTTTTGTACATATATACAGTCCAGACAATGTTTTATAGAAATGAATAAAAGCTATATTTTAAATACTTATGGTTTATGGTGCATAAGGGAAAGCACTTTTCATTCAGTGTAGCTTCAGTTTGTTGCCAGTCTGGTATTCTTTGCTAAACTTCATGTATTAGTCTGTGTTGTGGTCAGATGAGACCAAAATTGAGCTCTTTGTCATTAGCTTGACTCATCGTGTTTGGAAGAAGAAAAATGCTGACTGTGACCCTAAGAACACAATCCCTACAGTCAAGCACAGAGGTAGAAACATTTTTGAGGCTGTTTCTCTGCTAAAGGTACAGGCCAACGAGCATGGGAATGGGAATTCCTAGCCAAAGAGGAAAACAGTCTATATACCAATAATATCTTATTTTGGCAACGCTATATAGATGATATTTTGATTATCTGGAACGGACCCGAGGAACTTATAAAAGGATGCTTAAAAGCCGTGAACACAAACAACTACAATATGTTTTTTACGCTAAACTATAACAATGAAAAAGTCGCCTTCCTAGACACATGGATACTCAAAGATAAAGACGGCCAAATACAGACAACCCTCTATAGGAAAGAAACTGCAGGGAACATGATTTTACACACTTCTAGCTTCCACCCAATCCCTCTAAAAAGAGCTATTCCGTATAGCCAATATCTTCAGCTCAAAAGGAACTGCACAACAGACAAAGACTTCCAAAATGAAGCAAGATTACTAACCGAAAGACTTCTTAAAAGAGGATATACCAAGACCACTCTAAGAAAGGCCCATAATAGAGTTAACCAACAAGAAAGGCAAAATTTTTTATTCAAAACCAAGAATATTGGAACCTCAAAGGAAAACGACAATACACGTATAATAATGAGGTACACTAACGAGTACCCCAAGATAAGGAACATCCTCCAGAAACATTGGCCCATACTGAAAGAGGACTCTACGGTGAAACCCCTAGTATCAGACAATCCACAAATCACCTATAAAGAAGGAACCAGGAAAGACCCTTGTAAAATCAAGGGCACCTTCCCATGTGGAAGCTGCGCTCAGTGCAGCGTCATTAAAAAGTGTATTGACGCCACACTTCCAAATGGAGAAAAATTCAAACCTAAACATTTTGTGAACTGTAGAACAAGAGGAGTCGTGTATCTCATGAGATGTGAATGTGGAGCGTATTATGTTGGAAAAACTAAGCAAGAGATGGGAAAGAGAATTAACCACTTAAGCCCCGGAGGATTTGGCTGCTAAAAGACCAGGGGTTTTTTGCGATTTTTTACTGCGTGACTTTAACGGACAATTGCGCGGTCGTGCGACGCTGTACCTAAACGAATTTGACAACCTTTTTTTCCCACAAACAGAGCTTTCTTTTGGTGGTATATGATCACCTGTGCGATTTTTTAATCATGCGCTATAAACAAAATAAGAGCGTCAATTTTGCAAAAATAACAATATTTTTCAAATTTTTTTATATGAAATTCCCCAAAAAAAATGTAAAAATCAAAATTTTTTAACATTTTCGGCCAATTTGTTTTATGCTACATATGTTTGGTAAAAAAAAAATCGCAAAAAGCGTATTTTGATTTGTTTGCGCAAAAGTTATCGCGTTTACTAACAAAGGGAAAGATTTTTGTCATTTTTGGTGTTATGGCGCGTAATGGCAGCGATCTGCGTTTTTTTTTCGGTACTGCGACATTGCGGCGGACAGATCGGACCCTTGACTGACATTTTTGACACTTTTGGGGTTACCAGTGACATTACTGCAGTAATCAGTGCTATACATATGCACTGTTATTGCAAAAATGACACTGGCAGGGAAGGGGTTAACTGTATTGGACAGGGAGGGGTTAAGTGTGTCCTAGGGGCGTGATTCTAACTGTATAGGGACATTGCTATTGGTGTAAAAACAAAGATCAATGGTCCTACATAGTAGAACCGTCTGATCTTCATTTTTACACCAGGGAGAATGACGGACGGCTTGTTTACATAAGCCGCTCCGCCTTTCTCCCTTCACCAAAGCGATCGAACTGTGACCGGCGGACATCGGGTCCGCCGGTCACACGTACTGACTTGTCAGTGAACGAGCCACAGCGGGCGCGCGCCACGGCCGCAATTGGCTCTCAAGTCAGTGACAGGCAAGTGACGTATCCATACGTCACTCTGCCTGGCCGGGGCTGACCGCCACAGTATATAGTCGCGCGGCGGTCAGCAACCGGTTAATAAACACATCAACAGTATGGAATTATGTAACTTCTACCTACCCCTGGGAAGACACATGGCATACCAACATGGCTACAAAATTCCCAAAGTCACCTTTATCGCACTCGAAAGGATACATGTCCCACATAGAGGGGGAGTTTGGAACAAAAGGCTCCTCCAGATGGAAATGCGATGAATACGACGCTTAAAAGCAACTACATCCCCAGGACTAAACGAGGTAGAAAGTTTTTGCCCCTTCCTTCAGGTTTTTGCATCAGGGAAAACAGATTAAAACAAAAAATATATCAAAATGAGAATATAACAAAGGAAATTAATAATTCTCATCCATTCATAAAAACCCTTGTACCAAAAATGTCAGCATACACACTTTGCAACCTAATCATCTAGACGTCCCAATGATGAATACAGTCCCCCATATATGTATACATAGATATATTATGTATACATATAGTAACCCCATTCTTACGTTAAAATGGAAAACATTTCCATACATGTCATATATATATATATTTAATTAAAAAACCCCTTTCTTCCCACTGTGGGGGATTTTTCTTTATCTTTATCTTTATTTTTCTTTATCTTTATTTATACAGCACTCATTGTAAGTCTACCAACTTACTCTGTACTGTATAGATCCATGATTAAAAAAATCTATTAAAACATATATTTCTAAATTCCAGTACCCCTATTAACGAGAAGTCCTAAGAAGACCCCCTCAGTAGTGTCGGGCATCACGGTGAATGTGACCTTGCAGTATATACTGTAAGTTTTTCTACACATATACAATCCCACTTTTTAGAGTTTATTAAACACCATAACTACATACACCATATGTACCCTCAGATCTCCAATTACTACAAGGACATTAAGACATCACTTCCTTCACCTTCTGATTATGAAGTAGGATGGTGACTGCGACCTCTGCAACATACACTGTAAGCCTTTCCATATACTTTTGAAAAATCTTACAATAACTATTTTCTCAATCTAATTACACATATTATATGTATATCTAGTTAGTCAAAGACATCAATAAGCTCCCCCCACATTTTGGAGCAAGAACTACACTGCAACTCAGCAGCACATCATATAAGTAGTTTTATACCCTTCCAGCTCACGCCAACACACTTGTGTGTTTTTTTGTAGCTAACCATACAATATGCAATTTCATTTTTTAGAAACCAATAAACCCTCCAAAACTCCCACAATACCGTGGAGGACCATTACAAATGCGATTCTACAACACACAGTGAGTTTCCATAAACTGACTTCTAAATCACTACTCAAACACTTCAAATAACCCCACAATCACGATTATCCATGTATACCCTCCAGGTCGCATCCCATTGGTTCCTGTTGCGAGTCTTATCAGACAAAGGGAAGCATACAAGAATAGGCAAAAATGTATGTACTTTTACTCTAATAATAGATTGTGTTCTGAATGAATATGACATGTATAGATAATAATAGATATGTATCACTACCTCTACAGACTTGGTGATATAAAAAATCCTTGAAAAAGGCTACATTGTAGCCGAAACGCGTCGGAAATACCGGATAACCTCTGTGAACACATTTCCAAGCAATCAAGCCTGGAAAAAAGAGATTAACATCCAAAATAAGTCACCATATTTACAGTTGTCACGGAAACCTTTTGCGAACCTACTTTTCTACCTACGCACCTTGGGTCTATAACCCAACACCTATGCACATTATGATGATTATCATTAGGGATGATCAAACTTTTCAAAAGTTCGGTTCGGCCAGAACATCCGAACTTCCCGAAAGTTCGGCCCGGATTTCAGAACCCCATTGAAATCAATGGGACCCAAACTTCGGTAAACAAAAAACACAATTTGAAGCCTTAAAACCCAATAAATGCCCCTAAAAAGTGCCTAGGGTTCTGGGTCATGCCCCAGGGACTATTAATCACACAAAAAAAGTTCTTAAAAATTGTCATTTTTGATAGAGAGCCAATTATTGAAAAAATTAAAAAAAAAAGAGATTTTTGGATTTTGACTTTGGATTTAGTGTCTGTGGGGTCTAAAAAGTGTACCTGTGAAGTTTTAGCTCAGTAGCATGTCCAGAACCATTAAAAAAAGATTGTTTGCATTATGTCACTTATAGAACAGTGATATGGCTCCGCTATTTTCACACCTTGCCGGTTTAGTATCAAGCGTTTTTTTGGGCATTTTTGGGGGTTATTGGAGGCAGGCATAACATCAGAACTTCTGTGTAGGGGTATATATACACACATACTTATATGTATATATACCCATACACATATATAGGTGTGAAAGTAGCAGAACACTATACTTGCGCTAATGAAATAATTAACACCAATATGGCTCCGCTCCTATCACACCTATATATGTGTAAAATACATATAAGTGTGTGTGTATATATACCCCTATACAGAAGTTCAGATGTTTTGCATGCCTCCAAAGACCCTAAAAAATGCCCAAAAAAAACCCTGCAATAACACACCTGGGCGTTTTTTTTTTTTTTTTTTTTGGTGCGGGCGTTTTTTTGGGCATTTTTTTGGGTCTTTGGAGGCATGCAAAACATCTGAACTTCAAGAAAGGGGTATATATACACACACACTTATATGTATTTTACACTTACACACATATAGGTGTGATAGGAGCTGTTAGCTCAATCTTGTCAGGAGGCAATTTACACGATTATATACGGCCCTTCAGTTGCTAACCCCCATGAATAGTGAATTCCCTCTCTCCAGCCGGGAGATGCGAGGACACGGCGCTCTTAAGCAAGGTGTAGACACATCTGATTTATTTCAAGTTTCGCTCATATTTAAGGGAAGTTTGAGCGGGAAAAACTGCTTTAAACTGGTTACAATTCATCAGTCAATTTAACAATAGAACATATCTCACAGAAACAGTTACATGAAAAGGCTTTTGTTTTCCCTACACACTTCGGTAAGTGTGGGGTGTCGTGTGTCTGAGATTGTGTTTGTGGACCAGGGCCATTCCGTCTCTACTCGGCTGGCTGATTTGTTGACATGTAAGTAATTGTCAATGAGTTCAGGTGTTGTCTGTCGTCTATATGCAAAATACAGCTGTCTGATGTCCAGGGTGTATGAATGAGGTGTGTCAAATGGCTAGTTAATGTCATTTGTAAGCGCCCACATTCCATTGCAGAATGGGCATGAGCTGAAATGTATTATGAAAATATAATATTTCAGTAAGGCACGTTGATACAACCTTTCAACCCAACCTTTGATCCCAACTTTATTCATAAAGGTGGGATCACCTAGAGTCTGTGAATAGCACTATGTGCCCTCCTGGGATATATGTCAAACTATGAATGAGCTGGACATTCTTGACATACCTGGGTTGTGTTGTGTTAGTGTATGAGTGCATGTCATACTGGTAACTGACTTGCAGGTGACATTATATTGTAAGGTGTATGTAGGCTGGCGACTTGGTTGTGTGCACATAGGGGTATAACTTCTTAGAATTCTATCAAATCAAAAACAGACATGTTCAATGGGGAGGGTCATAGCTTGCAAGAATCTATGGCCTGAAAAATCTAAACTCCATACCATGGCAATAAAGTCACTACAAATAAAGCCTTTGCCAGGAAAGGGCAAAAATAAACCTCCCCCGTTCAATGGGAGGAAAAAATTCCCTTTCGACCCTCGTATCATCAGAGCGGTCAGACTAAATCCCTGGCGGCTACAACGTTAAACAACGTCCTTTGTGTCCAATAGGCTTGACTTCGACTGGAAAGTGGAGACATGAATGTCTCGTGTCTCTCTCTTTTCCTGGGGTGAGGAAGGGCAAAATGAGGAGAGGTTCTCTGGGTGGTGAGCACATGTTGCAAGTAACCAGACAGTGGCTACTAGTGTTAAGCTTGCTACAAAGAGTACCACTGGTACACGAATGGGAAGTCTTAGGGGTGTCTGTTGGCATTGTACCAATGCGTCTGTCTGGATCCAACTGGAATTCGTCTGGTGCTTGTCACAATCTCCAGTCCGCAGCCGTGGGGTCCAGGGGTGGGGCTTCTGTCTGTCTGGATCCAACTGGAATTCGTCTGGTGCTCGTCACAATCTCCAGTCCACAGTCGTGGGGTCCAGCAACGTCAGCTTATGGGGGGCCTTCACCAGGACTCTGT
The DNA here is from genome assembly GCF_965119305.1 of Pelophylax lessonae. Classification (NCBI taxonomy): domain Eukaryota; kingdom Metazoa; phylum Chordata; class Amphibia; order Anura; family Ranidae; genus Pelophylax; species Pelophylax lessonae. Next base: position 336,249,784 of record NC_138770.1, read on the forward strand.
CTCCAGGCTTGAATGGGTGGGTTGGTGCACCTGTTGGCAAAGGAAACGAGAGCAAAATATCACCATAATCACTGTTTAATTTTTTAATTAATTCTGCCACATATTCCTCTTGCAAAATCTCTAGATATGAGAATAAATGGACTCATGGGGTTGGGATGGGTCTCCCCATCAAAATTTCAAAGGGAGATAGCTTGGTACTTGGTCTGGAGTCATTCTGACTTCAGCAAGAATAGCAGGTAAGTACAGAGACAAGAATACAAGTTTTACAAGAATGGCAGGAGTATATTGCGGCACTGGGCTTCTGGCCTTACAGGCAGGCAGCAAAATAAATGCTAATAAGAACTACTCGCAGCACTGGGGTTTAGGGCCTACAGGAAGGCAGGTAATTTTAAGACAGGAAGGATACCTAATGGCACTATTTTGGGAGAACACAGCATGTCTACACATGCAACAATGGTGAGGGCCCTTGGAGGGGTTGAACTGCCTTGTATTCTCCAAAGGTGGAGATGGGTTAGCTTGCAGTCCTCTGACTCACCCAAGCAGGCAGCTACCTAGAACTGAGAATCCCTTGCATGGCTAAGATGCTGTGATCACTGAACAGCAGGGAGTGAAATTCAAGCTGTCTTGTGTACATGGACACATAGAGACACACAAAACAGCTAGAAGTAAGTACTCATGCAAACATAAATTTATAAGGGTTTGCACAATTGCTCGGTGACACCGAACAGGAAATTGAAACCAAATAGCCTTGGAGACACAGGGTCTGACTTCAAAGACCATTTATATGCAAAGCCTGGGCAATGAGTCACCTTAGAATGAAAAGAGATGGCTTAGCTGGTCGTGCAACTAATTGAATTCACCACAGGAGGTTACCTTGTCTTTAAAGTTTTAAATCTTTAACAATATCAAAGTAGTAACGCTGGCATAAATTCATTATAATTCTTAGCACACTATAGGTGTAATAATAGAGCAACAATTTATCCAACTCCATCCTATTTTTTTTTTTCTCACAATATAATAAAGGAAAATTTTTATAAGACAAGAGGTGCTTAATTATCTAAGGCATAGCACCTCATTAATGCCAGAGCTCATATATGTCAAATTAGAACACATCAAATATCTGACACCCAATAAATAAGAACTTTCTAACACCCATAAAAACAGTCTAATCAATAAAAAAAAAACAATTTGTAAACAATACTCCCATAAGGTTGAGTTGTCGTTGAAGGCTGTGATCCTTTGTTCTGAAAGTCTCAAATTAAATTTATGTGAGAAATAAGCATCAAGAAAGGTTTAGTAACAAAACATTTTACTTTTCCTCCTAAAAATAAACCAACGGTTAGAGGAATTTAGCATACAGTACGCATGTCAAACATTTTCCTTCCTAACAGTGCACTTCTCTAATACCAAAAATTGTTGACGTTAAATTAATTATTACCACATGGATTTCTATATTTTTGTTATGCTATGGTATACCATAAACTTAAAGAAAAAATTATTATTGTTCACCATGGTTAAAAAATGAGCAGCTCAAAAATAAAAAAATTTCCCATTTGGCTACAAGAACTTACACGTCACCATTTTTTCCACCCATTTGGAACATCCTTCAAAACTGTTTTTTTTTTTACAAAAGCAAAACTGATAGTTAATATACATTTGCATATGATTCTTTAGCACTTCCCTCCCCAAGTCTACCCAGCTCAGTCAACTTGTATGACAATACAGCTCTTTACACTCCCTTTTGCAATTACCTGTGTCACAGACAGGAGAAAGGGTGGGGGGGTTTGTGTGCAAAAAAAGGCACCAACATTTTTTTTAAAAAAGTCAGTGATAAAGAAAAAAAGTCGGTGACACAAAACCTCAATGACAAATTTCAAAATTGCTCACGATTGTAAGGATAGAAATACAATTTTAGTCCTTAAGGTCACACTTTACACACCAAATATATTTTCTTGCTTCTAAGAGCTGCCATGACCAGCATAGCACGGATTTGTTACCTTTTTTTGTTGTACTCATGGCAAAATCACATCACTTTAAAACATAAGTAATAAACACAAAACAAATCATTATGCAACCAGTATTCATTCAGTGTTATGAAATGCTTTGCTGATACAGCACTCTTAGGAACATTATTAAAACTAACACAACATAACGATTCATGGATTTCACACACTTCTAAGGTTGCCCATACACGATACAATTTTCATACAATCTTTCTAAACGTAAATTTCATTTTGTCCTTGGGATTCTCCTTACCTTGAGATTTTCCCATTATCTTAAGCTTAGAATACAAAGTGAGATTTAGCTGAGTTTGAAGGTTTATATATATATATATATATATATATATATATATATATATATATAGGGATGGTGAGGTCAGTATTTAGACTTTATTGGAAAACCTAGTTTCCCAACTTATGTGGTTTCCTGCGTCTTTATAATCAGATTTATATACACCCAATTTATGGTTTGCTTGTTAACTATCCTTGGTGGGCAAGTTTATACCTTCAAGCTCAGCTTAATATCACATACAATCTCCACATACATCTATACAATGGCATGCAATCTTATATAACGACTAAAAATACACTTAAATGTCTATACAGCAATATACAATGTTTAGAGGGAGAATTCACTATCACACACAGTACTGCTTTGTAACCGGGTTTCAGACCCTGGGATATCAGACCCCATCTTATCTTTGGGGCTTCAGACCCTGGGGTATCAGACCCCCTTCTTTAGGAATATCAGATTCCTGGGAGGCGCTAAAAATAGCGGTTAACTGGGTACCGTTAATCTGCTCTGACAGTATAGGGTGATAATAAATAAAAAATAAAATTACTCACCCAATACTGTGTTATGGCAGATCCCACTTTTCTGACACCAAACTGTTAGCTCAATCTTGTCAGGAGGCAATTTACATGATGATATACGGCCCTTCAGTTGCTAACCCCCCTGAATAGTGAATTCCCTCTCTCCAGCCGGGAGATGCGAGGACACAGCGCACTTAAGCAAGGTGTAGACACATCTGATTTATTTCAAGTTTCGCTCATATTTAAGGGAAGTTTGAGCGGGAAAAACTTCTTTAAACTGGTTACAATTCATCAGTCAATTTAACAATAGAACATATCTCACAGAAACAGTTACATGAAAAGGCTTTTGTTTTCCCTACACACTTCTGTAAGTGTGGGGTGTCGTGTGTCTGAGATTGTGTTTGTGGACCAGGGCCATTCCGTCTCTACTCAGCTGGCTGATGTGTTGACTAGGGATGATCGAACTTTTGAAAAGTTCGGTTCGACCAGAACACCCGAATTTCCCAAAAGTTCGGTTCGGAATTCAGAACCCCATTGAAATCAATGGGACCCGAACTTCGATAATCAAAAAACACAATTTTTAAGCCCTAAAACCCAATAAATGACCCTAAAAAGTACCTAGGGTTCTGGGTCATGCCCCATTAACTATTAATCACACACAAAAAAGTTCTTAAAAATTATCATTTTTGATAAAAAAGCCAATTGTTGAAAAAATTAAAAAAAAAAAGAGAGATTTTTTTATTTTTCTTTGGATTTAGTATTTGGGGGGTCTAAAAGGTGTGCATGTGAAATTTCAGCTCTGTAGCATGTCCAGAACCATGAAAAAAAAAAAGATAATTTTTCAGTAGAACAGGGATGTGGGTCGGGACCCTCCTTTAACTTTAACACCTATATGATCTTTTTTTCTGGTTCTGGACATGCTACAGAGCTGAAAATTCACAGGTACACCTTTTAGACCCCCCAGACACAAAATCACACAAAAAAAGTTCTTAAAAATTGTCATTTTTGATAAAAAAGCCAATTATTGAAAAAATTTAAAAAAAAAAGAGAGATTTTTTGATTTTTACTTTGGATTTAGTATCTGGGGGGTCTAAAGGGTGTGCATGTGAAGTTTCAGCTCTGTAGCATGTCCAGAACCATGAAAAAAAAGATTGTTTGTATTAGAAAACTTTCAGCACAGGAGTATGCTGTAACACAGAAGGCATTTTTTTGGGTTCTTTGCAGTCAGGAAAAACATCTGAACTTGTGTATAGTGGTACTGTGCACAAGTTCTGATGTTTTGCCTGCCTCCAAAAACCCCCAAAAAATGCCAGCAAAAACACACCTGGGCATTTTTTTTTTGACGCTAGCGTTTTTTTTGGCATTTTTTGGGGTTCTTTTGAGGCAGGCAAAACATCTGAACTTGTGTATAGTGGTGTATATACACACATCCATATATTTATATACACACCTACACATATATAGGTGTGATAGTAGCAGAAATATATGCTTGCGCTAATGAAATCATTTACAGTAATATATTTCTGCTACTATCACACCTATATATGTCTAGGTGTGTATATAAATATATGTATGTGTGTATATATACCACTATACACAAGTTCAGATGTTTTGCCTGCCTCAAAAGAACCCCAAAAAATGCCAAAAAAACGCTAGCGTCAAAAAAAAAAATGCCCAGGTGTGTTTTTGCTGGCATTTTTTGGGGGTTTTTGGAGGCAGGCAAAACATCTGAACTTGTGCACAGTACCACTATACACAAGTTCAGATGTTTTTCCTGACTGCAAAGAACCCAAAAAAATGCCTTCTATTAAACCGGCAAGGTGTTGCAGCAGCGAAGCCAACCCCCTGAGCTGAAAGTTTTCTAATACAAACAATCTTTTTTTTTTTGGTTCTGGACATGCTACAGAGCTGAAACTTCACATGTACACTTTTTAGACCCCCCCAGATCTGAAATCCAAAGTAAAAATCAAAAAATCTCTTTTTTTTTTATTTTTTCAATAATTGGCTTTTTTATCAAAAATTACAATTTTTAAGAACTTTTTTGTGTGATTTCGTATCTGGGGGGTCTAAAAGGTGTACCTGTGAAGTTTCAGCTCTGTAGCATGTCCAGAACCATAAAAAAAAGGATTGTTTGTATTAGAAAACTTTCAGCACAGGAATATGGCTTCTCTGCTGTAACACCTTGCCGGTTTCAAAGCAGGCATTTTTTTGGGTTCTTTGCAGTCAGGAAAAACATCTGAACTTGTGTATAGTGGTACTGTGCACAAGTTCAGATGTTTTGCCTGCCTCCAAAACCCCCCAAAAAATGCCAGCAAAAACACACCTGGGCATTTTTTTTTGATGCTAGCGTTTTTTTGGCATTTTTTTTGGGTTCTTTTGAGGCAGGCAAAACATCTGAACTTGTGTATAGTGGTATATATACACACATACATATATTTATATACACACCTAGACATATATAGGTGTGATAGTAGCAGAAATATATTACTGTAAATGATTTCATTAGCGCAAGCATATATTTCTGCTACTATCACACCTATATATGTCTAGGTGTGTATATAAATATATGGATGTGTGTATATACACCACTATACACAAGTTCAGATGTTTTGCCTGCCTCCAAAACCCCCCAAAAAATGCCAGCAAAAACACACCTGGGCATTTTTTTTTTTGACGCTAGCGTTTTTTTGGCATTTTTTTGGGTTCTTTTGAGGCAGGAAAAACATCTGAACATGTGTATAGGGGGTATATATACACATATATGTCTGAATATATACCCCTAGACATATATAGGTGTGATAGTAGCAGAAATATATTACTGTAAATGATTTCATTAGCGCAAGCATTTATTTCTGCTACTATCACACCTATATATGTCTAGGGGTATATATTCAGACATATATGTGTATATATACCCCCTATACACATGTTCAGATGTCATGTCTGACATCAAATATGTCCTCAAAAAAGCACTGGCAGTGGCAGCCCCTGCAGCATAAAAAATGCTTGGCTGGTGAGAAGCCATATGGGTGTGCCGAAGCAATTCAGAGAAATGATCATTTCTCTATAGCGGTCACCCTGCTATGGAAGGGTTTTGTCACCCTGCCATAGCAGTCACTGCCAGTTAACCCTACACTACACTACGGTCCCCTTACACTAAACACTTTCCCTACAGAAACTAAATTTTTGAAGCTAACTAAAGTGTAAAGGAGCACTCTAACTACACTAGATATCCCTTTCCTCACACTAAAAATAGCTAAATGACACTTTTAAAGTAAAATTAACAGAACTGCTTCCACTCTCTTCCATGTCCAGTATAACAATGCTAGGAATATGGCGGGGGCGATCTTATATACTGGGGGGCGTATTCACTAATGATTGGTCTAGGGACCCCCTAGTCACTCCAATCACATTCCTAGCATTCTCCTGCCCCCTCAATTGGCTTTTGCTAATGGTTCTGGTCCAATCACGGGCTTTTAAAGCCCATTTCCTGAAGCATTGCATTTTGGGCGGTTCTGGTTGCCGAATTCCTAACTTTTTGGGCATGTAAGTAATTGTCAATGAGTTCAGGTGTTGTCTGTCGTCTATATGCAAAATACAGCTGTCTGATGTCCAGGGTGTATGAATGAGGTGTGTCAAATGGCTAGTTAATGTCTTTTGCAAGCGCCCACATTCCATTGCAGAATGGGCATGAGCTGAAATGTATTATAAAAATATAATATTTCAGTAAGGCACGTTGATAAAACCTTTCAGGAGCAGAGCCATATTGGTTTTAATTATTTAATTAGCGCAAGTATAGTGTTCTGTTACTTTCACACCTATATATGTGTATGGGTATATATACATATAAGTGTGTGTATATATATATATACCCCTATACAGAAGTTCAGATGTCATGCCTGCCTCCAAAGAACCCAAAAAAATGCCCAAAAAACCCCTTCAATAACACACCTGGGCGTTTTTTGGGCATTTTTTTGGAGGCAGGCAAAACATCTGAACTTCTGTATAGGGGTATATATACACACACACTTATATGTATTTATACACATACACACATATAGATGTTATAGCAGAGAAGCCATATGGGTGTTAATTATTTCATTAGCGCAAGCATAGTGTTCTGCTACTTTCACACCTATATATGTGTATGTGTATATATACATACATGTGTGTGTGTATATATACCCCTACACAGAAGTTCCGATGTTATGCCTGCCTCCAAAGACCCCCCAAAAATGCCCAAAAAAACGCTTGCTACAAAACCGCTTTCTACAAAACTTGCTACAAAACTTGCTTTCACACCTATATATACCCATACACATATATAGGTGTGAAAGTAGCAGAACACTATACTTGCGCTAATGAAATAATTAACACCAATATGGCTCCGCTCCTATCACACCTATATATGTGTAAGTGTAAAATACATATAAGTGTGTGTGTGTATATATATACCCTTATACAGAAGTTCAGATGTTTTGCCTGCCTCCAAAGACCCCCAAAAAATGCCCAAAAAAACGCCTGCTGCAAAAACACACCTGGGCATTTTTTTTTTTGGCGCAGGCATTTTTTTGGGTTCTTTGGAGGCAGGCAAAACATCTGAACTTCTGTATAGGGGTATATATATATATACACACACACACTTATATGTATTTTACACTTACACACATATAGGTGTGATAGGAGCAGAGCCATATTGGTGTTAATTATTTAATTAGCGCAAGTATAGTGTTCTGCTCCTTTCACACCTATATATGTGCAGGTGTATATATACAGATATGTGTGTGTATATATACCCCTATACACATGTTCAGATGTCATGCCTGACTCCAAACATGTCCTCAAAAAAATCCCTATGAACGCCTGCAGCCAAAAAGCAAGCTGACCGGTGAGAAGCCATATCAGTGCTCTGAAAGTGACATAAGAGAAACGATCTTTTCTCTATAGCGGTCACCCTGATATGGAAGGGTTTTGTCACCCCGCCATAGCAGTCAGAGTCAGTTAACCCTACACTACACTACGGTCCCCTTACACTTAACACTTTCCATACAGAAACTGAATAATTAAAGCTAACTATAGTGGAAAATAGCACCTTAACTACACTAGATATCCCTTTCCTCACACTAAAAATTGCTAAATGACACTTTGAAGCAGAAGTAACAGAACTGCTTCCACTCTCTTCCATGTCCCTGTATAACAATGCTAGGAATTTGGCGGGGTCTATCTTATATACTGGGGGGCGTATTCACTAATGATTGGACTATGGACCCCCTAGTAGGGATGATCGAACTTTTGAAAAGTTCGGTTCGGCCAGAACATCCGAACTTCCCGAAAGTTCGGCCCGGATTTCAGAACCCCATTGAAATCAATGGGACCCGAACTTCGGTAATCAAAAAACACAATTTTTAAGCCCTAAAACCCAATAAATGCCCCTAAAAATTCCCTAGGGTTCTGGGTCATGCCCCATTAACTATTAATCACACAAAAAAAGTTCTTAAAAATTGTCATTTTTGATAAAAAAGCCAATTATTGAAAAAAAAAGATAATTTTTCAGTAGAACAGGGATGTGGGACCCTCCTTTTACACCTATATGATCTTATTTTTCTGGTTCTGGACATGCTACAGAGCTGAAACTTCACAGGTACACCTTTTAGACCCCCCAGACACAAAATCACACAAAAAAAGTTCTTAAAAATTGTCATTTTTGATAAAAAAGCCAATTATTGAAAAATTAAAAAAAAAAAAAGAGATTTTTTGATTTTTACTTTGGATTTCGTATCTGGGGGTCTAAAAAGAGTACATGTGAAGTTTCAGCTCTGTAGCATGTCCAGAACCATAAAAAAAAAAGATTGTTTGTGTTAGAACACTTTCAGCTCAGGGGGTTGGCTTCTCTTCTCGGTTTTCACACCTTGCCGGTTTAATAGCAGGCATTTTTTTGGGTTCTTTGCAGTCAGGAAAAACATCTTAACTTGTGTATAGTGGTACTGTGCACAAGTTCAGATGTTTTGCCTGCCTCCAAAAACCCCCAAAAAATGCCAGCAAAAACACACCTGGGCATTTTTTTTTGACGCTAGCGTTTTTTTTGGCATTTTTTGGGGTTCTTTTGAGGCAGGCAAAACATCTGAACATGTGTATAGTGGTATATATACACACATAATTATATGTATATAGACACCTAGCCATATATAGGTGTGATAGTAGCAGAAATATATTACTGTAAATGATTTAATTAGCGCAAGCATATATTTCTGCTACTATCACACCTATATATGTCTAGGTGTGTATATAAATATATGTATGTGTGTATATACACCACTATACACAAGTTCAGATGTTTTGCCTGCCTCCAAAACCCCCCAAAAAATGCCAGCAAAAACACACCTGGGCATTTTTTTTGACGCTAGCGTTTTTTTGGCATTTTTGTTGGGTTCTTTTGAGGCAGGCAAAACATCTAAACTTGTGTATAGTGGTATATATACACACATAATTATATGTATATAGACACCTAGCCATATATAGGTGTGATAGTAGCAGAAATATATTACTGTAAATGATTTCATTAGCGCAAGCATATATTTCTGCTACTATCACACCTATATATGTCTAGGTGTGTATATAAATATATGTATGTGTGTATATACACCACTATACACAAGTTCAGATGTTTTGCCTGCCTCCAAAACCCCCCAAAAAATGCCAGCAAAAACACACCTGGGCATTTTTTTTTTGAAGCTAGCGTTTTTTTGCCATTTTTTGGGTTCTTTTGAGGCAGGCAAAACATATGAACTTGTGTATAGTGGTATATATACACACATAATTATATGTATATAGACACCTAGCCATATATAGGTGTGATAGTAGCAGGACTATATTACTGTAAATAATTTCATTAGCGCAAGCATATATTTCTGCTACTATCACACCTATATATGTCTAGGGGTATATATACAGACATATATGTGTATATATACCCCCTATACACATGTTCAGATGTCCTGTCTGACATCAAACATGTCCTCAAAAAAGCACTGGCAATGGCAACCACTGCAGCATGAAAAATGCTTGCTGGTGAGAAGCCATATTCCTGTCCCGAAGCAACTCAGAGAAATGATCATTTCTCTATAGCGGTCACCCTGCTATGGAAGGGTTTTGTCACCCTTCCATAGCAGTCACTGTCAGTTAACCCTACACTACACTACGGTCCCCTTACACTTAACACTTTCCCTACAGAAACTGAATTTTTGAAGCTAACTTAAGTGTAAAGGAGCACTCTAACTACACTAGATATCCCTTTCCTCACACTAATAAATGCTAAATGACACTTTTAAAGTAAAATTAACAGAACTGCTTCCACTCTCTTCCATGTCCAGTATGACAATGCTAGGAATATAGCGGGGGCTATCTTATATACTGGGGGGCGTATTCACTAATGATTGGTCTAGGGACCCCCTAGTCACTCCAATCACATTCCTAGCATTCTCCTGCCCCCTCAATTGGCTTTTGCTAATGGTTCTGGTCCAATCACAGGCTTTTAAAGCCCATTTCCTGAAGCATTGCATTTTGGTCGGTTCTGGTTGCCGAATTCCAAACTTTTTGGGCAAAAAGTTCTAAATTCGGCCGAACCTCGAACACCCAATGTTCGGGCCGAACCGATGGTGGACCCGAACCGTTCGATCATCCCTACCCCCTAGTCACTCCAATCACATTCCTAGCATTCTCCTGCCCCCTCAATTGGCTTTTACTGATGGTTCTGGTCCAATCACAGGCTTTTAAAGCCCATTTCCTGAACCATTGCATTTATGTCGGTTCTGGTTGCCGAATTCCGAACTTTTTCAGCAAAAAGTTCTAAATTCGGCTGAATCTCGAACAGCCAATGTTCGGGTCGAACCGATTGTCGACCCGAACCATTCGATAATCCCTAATTATCATTACTATTATAAATTTCTTTCTTGAAACAACTGAATATATGTTTTAAATCCATCAATAAATTACCTTGATTTTTATGTATAATCTGTGTACAGAATCACTTGCCCTTAAAGTCCCACCCCTTGGTCTGAGGCACCAACCCACCCCTTCTAAAGGTACAGGCCGACTATGCTGCATTGAGGGGCAATGGACCTGGAAATGTAATGTGGAATCTTGGATGAGAGCCTTCTTCCCTTAGCCAGAACACTGAAGATGGGTCGTGGATGGGTCTTCCAGCATGACAATGACCCAACACATACCACAAAGGCAACAAAGGACTGGCTTAAGAAGAAGCACATTAAGATCATGGAGTGGCCTATCCAGTCTCCAGACCTTAATCCTATATAAAATTTATGTAGAGAGCTGAAACGTCAAGTTGCCAAGCAACAGCCAAGAAACCTTAAGGATTAGAAGATCTGTAAAGAAGGGTGGACCAAAATCCCTCCTGAGATGTGTGCAAACCTGGTAACCAACTACAAGAAATGTCCTGCCTCTGTGCTTGCCAACAAGAGTTTCTCCGCCAAGTACTAAGTCATGTTTTGCATGAGGATCAAATACTTTACTCACTGAACTGCAACTCAATTTATGTCATTTGTATCATCTGTTTTTTTTCTGGATTTCTGATTGATATTCTATCTCTACAATTTAAAATACACATATGAAAATTATAGACCCTTCTTTTTTTTGTAAGTGGGCAAACTTACAAAATCAGCAGGGGGTCAAATAATTATGATTACAGCCAGCCCAGAGCATCAGTGTGATGAGCTGTGCATTCTTGGGACCAGGCTCTGAGGTCCCAACAGATGTAGTCTAGAAGCAGGATCCAGGGATCCCTAGATCAAGGAAGGACAATGTAATCCAGATAATAAGATCCCTCCTTTCAGGGGGGCTTCAGGAGGAGAGGAGAATCTCAAGCACCTATTAGACAAATGGGTGTGCAAAATTCCACTGCCCCCCTTCTCCAATCTAGTTAGAGATTCAGAAAGGCTTCCAGCGGGATCTACAGGAGTTCCCACAGAACACCCACTGGGTGACAGTGCCAGGGATGTTTGCAGTGGCGGCCGGTGCATTGGGGGCACAGGGGCGCTGCTCCCCCCCTATCCATGCGTCCGGCCCCCTAATCTGAAAGCAGGGCGCCAGACGCATGGAGTTCAATGGGGCTTTTTGTTTTTAGTCAACTGATTAGAGCCTGAGGCTCTAATAGGCTTCAGCAAAGGGTGGACCCGGGGCGCATAGCAGTGCGCCCTGAGCCCACCCAATGTGTGAAAATAGCGAATGAAAATTCGCTATTGTCACACAGATCCTCCTCCTTGCCAATCAGGAAGCGGGCCCGATATGCGCTTCCTGATTGGCCGAAAGGCAAACCCTACGCCATTGGCAGAGGAGGAGGCGGGAGGACTGAGGACTCGAGGACTGAAGAGAAGCCGCCACTACAGGTAAGTGCACTGGTCTCGGGGGGCTTGGCACGCTGTTCACTCTGCATTGAAAGGGGGCACGCTGGCATCTCTGCATTGAAAGGGGACACGCTGGCATCTCTGCACTGAAAGGGGGCACGCTGGCATCTCTGCATTGAAAGGGGGAACGCTGGTATCTCTGCATTGAAAGGGGGCACGCTGGCATCTCTGCATTGAAAGGGAGCACGGTGATCTCTGCATTGAAAGGGGGCATGCTGGTCACTGCATTGAAAGGGGGCACGCTGATCTCTGTGCATTGAAAGAGGGTGCGCTGGTCTCTGTGCATTAAAAGGGGGCACGCAGGTCCCTGTGCATTGAAAGGGGGCACACTGGTCCCTGTGCATTGAAAGGGGGCACGCAGGTCCCTGTGCATTGAAAGGGGGCACGCCGGTCCCTGTGCATTGAAAGGGGACACGCTGGTCTCTGTGCATTGAAAGGGGGCATGCTATGCCTTAATTACTGAAGGCCCCTTTTACACTTTTGTGACCTCAAAGTCACGCAATTTTTTACAGCTTTTTTTGCCGCAAAGCAATGCCTATTACATTTTGCTGTTTGTGACCCCTCTCAAAATAGAAAGTGCCTCCAGAAAACAGGGATTAATAGCAAGGTTATCCATTAAACTATCCATTAAACTAATGGCAGGGTATATTAATGTATGTACCCAGTGTTGTCTAACCATAAAGTGCTTAATATGTATCCCTGTTCATTATTTGTGCAGAAACATAGTATTTAATCCATAATACATAATATTTATACCAAATTAAAAAATAAAGTGCAATCAGTGCAAATATGTGCATTAACAATAAGTCCTTTAAAGTGCTGGTTACTTTGGAACGCAAACCACAACTTTTGAGTTCCAGAACAGCGTCATAACATGCTCACATGCAAGAGGAGAGTCTTTTAAGTGTGTAATTGGCTTTTATATGTCTTTTTAATAATAAAAACAGAATTACACTATGGATTTTTCCTGGTTCTATCTCCCTACACACATATGAGGTTCTTTTTTTTTTTATATTCCTTAATTAAAGGTTTTCAACATACAAAATTTTAAATACATACCATTTTGTTTTTTTTTTCCCTCTCCTTCCTTTAAAAAAGAAAAAGAGAAAAAAAAAAAACACTTTAATCCAATAACATCCCTACCTTTCTTCCCTCCCTACTCCTCATCTCCCCCTTCCCTCCCCTTCCTTAAATCTGTAAGTAATCCCTTGTTTCTTTAAAATTTTGCCATATCTCCCATATCTCTACCCTGCTCTCATATTGCTCTTCTCCCCACGCTCTTAAAGATTCTAACTTTCTCGTTTTTTCCACCCGTAGGAACCACTCTTTATATGATGGGGGTTCCTTTTTTTCCAGTTTAGGGGGATTAAACTTTTTGCTGAGTTTAACAGATGGGGAATCAATGTTTTTTTATATTGTTTTATCGACATTTTTGTCCCATGGAATAAACATACCCAGGGGCCTTAGTTAATTTCTATGTTGGTGAGTTTTTTGATTAACGATAGTACTTCCTTCCAGTGTTTTTAAATTTTTGGGCAATCCCACCAGATGTGTGCTATTGTTCCTATTACCTGACACCCCCTCCAACAATATTTTGAGCTCTCCAGTTGGTATCTCCTCACTTTATCTGGGGTATTATACCATCTGGAGATAAGTTTGTAGTTCATTTCTGCCGTGCTCATATCTATCGCGGAGTTGTGTACTAATTTTTTCCCATTGGAATCCCTCACTTCGGGCACCCAATTCCCTTTCCCATTTTTCAACGAATAAGGGCACTGTCTGCTTCTCCCCTGCATTTAGGATTTTATAGATGTTTGAAATACTATTTCTTATTTTCTCTGATATACATATTTGTTCGTATGATAATAAATCATTTATTTCTCTTATCGGCTGGGGTAGAGAGGCAACAAAGTGTCTCAGCTGACAGTACCTGCACTCGGTAAGGTTCCAGTTTGCCTTCTTATTTTTTAATCAAATAACGTGATCATTTTTCCCTGCTCCATTATATCTTTTAACCTTGCATCCTCCTCTCCCATCCATTTACCGTATTCCCTTCCCTCCCCTGGTGCAAAAAATGTTGTGTCCTGCAGTGGTATTAGTGGTGAATTATATTTCCATTTTTCTCTAGTGTGTATTATATCCCAAATTTTTATTATAATTATTTGCTGAAGTCATAAAAGAAAGAAAAAACATTCTTTGCCACTGGTAGATTATTTTTGAAACACAGATGTTTAACCCATCACTAGTTGGTGAGTAAGGGCACATAAGGGGGGAGCACAACAGCACTTGTTGGAACATACTGGCACTGGGAAACTAAGATAACCAGCACTTTAAATGACTTATTGTTCATGCGCATTTTTTGCACTGATTGCACTTTATTTTTTAATTTTATATAAGTATTATGTTGTATGATTTAAGTGCTATGTACTAATGAATAGAGATACATTAAACACTTTATTGTTAGACAGCGCTGGGTACATACATTAAAAACACTTGAGAGGATAATATACCTTTTACCCCAGAAGCAGTCTTGTAAATGCATTCTACACACTACATAGCGCAGAGATCACAATATTATAATGGCAGGTTGTTACAATTAGGGCTTAGATTTTATAATCAAACTTTTAAAATGTTTTGCTGTATGTTACTGGAGCATGGCCAGCTCCATCAGATGCCAAAATACAGAGTGTCCCAAAAGTCACCACACATAGGGCAAATGGGAAATTGTAGCTAAATTTACCTTTATTTACAAAGTAATAATTTAAAACATGTTACAAAATATTTGAAAAGTATTCTCTTCTGGTTGGCCACCTCTTTTTACACACGCAAAGTCTTTTCCCCCACTTATGGCGAACATGTTTCAAGATATCTGTTGTGATTGTATTTCAAATATGTTCCTTTATATAATCCATGTTTCTAATCTTTTCCTTGTACACCATAGCTTTTAAGTGGCCCGCAGCCCTACAAGTAAAAGTCAAGGGGGGAAAGATCAGGAGATCTCGCAGGCCATTCCACAGAGCCACAGCGACCAATCAACAAATGTGGAAACTGTTGATCCAACCATCGCCGTATGCTGATTCCAAAAAGAAGTGATGTATAAATGTATTAATTTGACTTTTGGGACCCCTGCATTTTAAGGTGGTTATTTGTGTGAAAAAGAATGTTCAAAAAAATAAATGTTTTCATCACCTTAATAATGCAATCTCTTTGAACATGAATGATCATATTGCCAAACATCTAAAGATTACCAACATTGTCAAAGGAGATCTTATTGAATGTAATGTTTTGTCTGAGCTTTCATTCATCTTAAGACCGTATCCGATCCGCTCCGGCACTTTTTTTTTTTACGGACACGGATGACGCTTGTGTCACCCGATCCGTATGTCCGCATATCATCCCATCTGTTTGCGGATGATATACGTACATAATGTATGTCTATGGGATTGCGGATGTCAGCGGATGACACCGCTGAAATCCGATTTTGCGTCCTTTCCGTTTTTTAAATGTAAGAAAAATAGGGTTCTGTTCCGTTCCAAAAAACGGAACAGAACTGAAAGGACGCAAATCGGATGTCAGCGGATGGACATACAATACATGTAATCACTGACTAAATCAACTAAAAAAATATTATAGGCTAAAGATGAAAGGACACACCCAGTAGAGAGAAACAGTGCAATAAAGCATCAGGATACCAAATAATACATCTTTTTGAAATGCCTTACTCTTTGGTGTGTGAGCTTGTTGTTCTAATTTGTCTGATGTTTTTTGAGACTTTTTTGAGAAAGTTTTGGTTTGTAGCTATTGCACCCATATGCTGCAGTTGGATAGACCTATGTCACAGTTTGATCCCAAAAAAGCATTCTTTCCCTAACAAAAAAATACTATAGCTGAGCTTAATATCAGTGAATTGATATAAAAAGGATAATACCAATAAGCAACACAGCGCTTAACACCCAAAACTTTCTATAAATAAGACTTTTACATAAACGTTTAGAATGAATGTACATTAATAATATAACAATGTTTATAAAAATGTGAATAAAATATTTTTTTTCTTTTAAAGAAAACACTTTTCAGCGTTTATCATTAAATATTGCATTAAATCACCAGTGAATATTATAAAATTTAGTTTTGTGCAAAAGTGAATAATAAATTACATCCCCCTTCCCCATGCTGAGCCGCTGCAATTCTGCATAGTAATCACAGAGGGGTGCCCTATCGGTATAGGCACCATTTATAGAATGGCTTGCAATCTTCTCAATGAATGCAGGGTCTTTTTTGATTGTACGAGGTGAAGAAGAGGGCTGGTGGCCTGCCCGATTGGAAAGCACCTTTCGTTCACAGAGATAAATGCAAGGCATATTTTGAATGGTGCCTGTGCTGAGCAAGTGATCTCTTACTATACAGGATTTGAAAAACAGTGAATATTGTCACTAGTCCCATCTAATGTGTTTTTTTATATATACAGTATATACTAGGCAACTCTAAAATGTGCAGTTTAACTGTATTGAGGGGGGGTTCCGAAAACCAGTCAGTATCGGGTGTGACCACCATTTGCCTCACGCAGTGCAACACATCTACTTTGCATAGAGTTGATCAGGTTGTTGATTGTGGCCTGTGGAATGTTAGTCCACTCCTCTTCAGCTGTGCGAAGTTGCTATATATTGGCAGGACCTGAAACACGCTGTTGTATATGCCAATCCAGAGCATCCCAAACATGCTCAATGAGTGACATTTCCGGTAAGTATGCTGGCCATGCAAGAACTGAGATGTTTCCAGCTTCCAGGAATTGCATACAGATCCTTGCAACATGGGGCCGTGCATTATCATGCTGCAGCATGAGGTGATGGTCGTTGATGAATGGCACAACAATGGGCCTCAGGATCCCCCACTGCCACAATGGGCCGCTCGATCCACAATGCTGACAACAGCAAACTGCTCACCCATACAACGCCATACACGCTGTCTGCAATCTGCCCTGTACAGTAAAAACCAGGATTCATCCGTGAAGAGAACACCTCTCCAAACTGCCAGACGCCATAAAATTTGAGCATTTGCCCACAGAAGTCGGTTACGCCGACAAACTGCAGTCAGGTCAAGCCCCCGATGACGGCGACAAGCATGCAGATGAGCTTCCCTGAAACTGTTTCTGACGGTTTGTGTAGAAATTCTTTGGTTATGCCAAACCGATTGTTGCAGCAGCTGCCTGGGTGGCTGGCCTCAGACGATCTTCGAGGTGAAGATGCTGGATGTGAAGGTCCTGGGCTAGTGTGGTTACACGTGGTCTGCGGTTGTGAGGCCAGTTGGATGTACTGCCAAATTCTCTGAAATGCCTTTGGAGACATCTGAACTGTGCCAAATACCCACCCCCGTCCCCTGCTCACCTCAATGCAGTTCAGTGCCTAATCACAAGGTACAAGCATTGGTGCATGGGAGCAGAGGTTAGGTGGATAACTCTGAGAAAGGTTTCAATTTGCTCTTGCAGTGCCTACTATAATGAGAGTTTGACATTTTGCCTACTTCACAATGTACCATTAAACAACAAAAAAAAAATATATATATATATATATATATATATATATATATACAGTATCTCACAAAAATTAGTACATCCCTCACATTTTTGTAAATATTTTATTATATCTTTTCATGTGACAACACTGAGGAAATGACACTTTGCTACAATGTAAAGTAGTGAGTGTACAGCTTGTATAACAGTGTAAATTTTAAGCCACTTCAGGAAAGAGGTGGGAAGAGAAAGGAAATATTTCTCCTCCTCCTTAAATATATTTATGTTTGTATAATAATTCATTTGGCTGACATTTTGTGAAATGTAAATCCAATTTCTCTTATTTCTTCTAATAAAAATTAAATTTGCAAAAAAAAAAAAAAAGTAAAGTAGTGAGTGTACAGCTTGTATAGCCGTGCAAATTTGCTGTCCCCTCAAAATAACCCAACACACAACCATTAATGTCTAAACTGCTGGTAACAAAAGTGAGTACACCCATGAGTGAAAATGTGCAAATTAGGCCCAATTAGCCATTTTCCCTCCCCAGTTTCATGTGACTCGTTAGTGTTAAAAGGTCTTAGGTGTGAATGGTGAGCAGATGTGTTAAATTTGGTGTTATCACTCTCACTCTCTCATACTGGTCACTGGAAGTTCAACATGGCACCGCATGGCACAGAACTCTCTGAGGATCTGAAAAAAAATGATTTTTGCTCTACATAAAGATGGCCTAGGCTATAAGAAGATTGCCAAGACCATGAAACTGAGTTGCAGCATGGTGGTCAAGACCATACAGCGGTTTAACAGGACAGGTTCCACTCAGAACAGGCCTCGCCATGGTCGACTAAAGAAGTTGAGTGCACTAGCTCAGCGTCAAATCCAGAGGTTGTCTTTGGGAAATAGACGTATGAGTCCTGCCAGCATTGCTGCAGAGGTTGAAGGAGTGGGGGGTCAGCCTGTCCGTGCTTAGACCATACACTGCACACTGAATCAAATTGATCTGTATCGCTGTCATCCCAGAAGGAAGCCTCTTCTACAGATGATGCACAAGAAAGCCCGCAAACAGCTTGCTGAAGACAAGCAGACTAAGGACATGAATTACTGGAACCATGTTGTGCGGTCTAATGAGACAAAGATAAACGTATTTGGTTCAGATGGTCTCAAGTGTGTGTGGCGGTATCCAGGTGAGGAGTACAAAGACAAGTGAGTCTTGCCCACAGTCAAGCATAGTGGAGGAAGTGTCATGGTCTGGGGCAGCATGAGTGCTGCCGGCACTGGGTAGCTACAGTTCATTGAGGAAACCATGAATGCCAACATGTACTGTGACATACTGAAGCTGAGCATGATCCCCTCTCTTCAGAGACTGGGCCGCAAGGCAGTATTCCAACATAATAACGACCCCAAACACATCTCCAAGATGACCACTGCCTTGCTAAAGAAGCAGAGGGTAAAGGTGATGGACTGGCCAAGCATGTTTCCAGACCTAAACCCTATTGAGCATCAGTGGGGCATCCTCAGATGGAAGGTGAAGGAGCGCAAGGTCTCTAACATCCACCAGCTCTGTGATGTCGTTATGGAGGAGTGGAAGAGGACTCCAGTGGCAACCAGTGAAGCTCTTGTGAACTCAATGCCTCCAAAGGGTTAAGGCAGTGCTGGAAAATAGAGGTGGCCACACAAAATATTGACACTTTGGGCCCTATTTGGACATTTTCACTTAGGGTGTACTTACTTTTGTTGCCAGTGGTTTAGACATTAATGGATGGGCGTTGAGTTATTTTGAGGGGACAGCAAATTTAAATTTGTATATCTCTATATATATTACACATTGGGTGTTTATATATACAGTATATACATTATATTGTGAAAAGTACGGTGAGTTGGCCCACCCTTTGGAGCTGTAACAGCTTCAACTCTTCTGGGAAGGCTGTCCACAAGGTTTAGAAGTTTGTCTGTGGGAATGTTTGACCATTCTTTCAGAAGCGCATTTGTGAGGTCAGGCACCATTCTAATTTATACCAAAGGTGTTCTATCGGGTTGAGGTTAGGACTCCATGCAGGCCAGTTAAGTTCCTCCACCCCCACCTCATCCATGTCTTTATGGACCTTGCTTTGTGCACTGGTCCAAATCACATGGTGGAGGGGGGATCATGGTGTGGAGTTGTTTTTTTAGGGGTTGGCCTTGGCCCCTTAGCTCCAGTGAATGGAACACTTAAGGCATCAGCATACCAAGACAATTCCATGCCCCCCAACTTAGTGGAAACAGTTTGGGGATGGCCCCTTCCTGTTTTCACATGACTGTGCACCAGTACACAAAGCAAGGCCCAAATATTCCCATAGACTCACTCCTAAACCTTGTAGACAGCCTTCCCAGAAACATTGAAGCTGTTATAGCTGCAAAGGGTGGCCTAACTCAATATTGAATCCTACGGACTAAGACTGAGAAGCCATTACCTTTCATGTGCATGTAAAGGCAGGCATCCCAATACTTTTGAAAATATAGTGTGTGTGTGTGTTTGTTTATATATCTATATCTATCTATCTATATACACACACTATAAATAACCGCACTATCACACAAAGATTTCCTTACTTTGGTGCTCTGCAGCTCTAATGATTACGAGGGAGGCAGTTTGGCATGCCATCTTCAGAGCACACTCCTGTAATAAACAGCTGGACTACCAGCCCTAGTTACAACTCACCAAGAATCTCCAAATCCTGCAGATAGGAAATTTTCCACAGTTTTGCCAGTTTAAAGTCTGAGTCCCAATGTCTGAGCACAGTCACCTATTCCAAACTAACTAAACATAGCAATGGGGTTGATTTACTAAAACTAGAGAGTGCACAGAACCCAATCAGCATCCAGGTTTTATTGTCAAAGCCTAATTAAACAAGCTGAAGTTAGAAGCTGATTGGGTACCATGCACAGCTGCACCAGATTATGAGTGCTCCGTTTTTATTAAATCTCCTCCGATGCATCATTGGCTGTCTTGTAACATGCTGCTGATCGACTAACTGCCTTTTAATGTAATGGGTGATGCTGTGACCAGCTTCCTTTGAAAAGGCTGATGTGTGAAAACAGCAGTAAAAGTGGTAGCTTGTGCTTGCATTGAAAAAGGTGGCTTCTGCTGCTAGAATGGCAGCTCCTGAGTTTCAGACAAAGGAAAAGAAAGATTGGGATACCAAGAAAAAAAAAAGAAAAGGTCAAATATCAACTCTTTGGATGGCTGTGATGTTTGACCTTGTAGGAATTAGCCTCATTGTGTAGACATTATATGGTATCTCTGTGAATGACCAAGAAGACAAGTAGATATTTGACAAGTTTCAGGGTTTCAGTTATCTTCCATATTTACAACAAAAAGATCACATTTTCTTTAAAAAGAGCAAATTTTAGTTATTATCAGCAGATGACCACTGAGCACATACAGTAGGTCTCAAACTTCTTCTACATCTTCTAAATTAATCAAATCCTACACATTTTGAACTAGATATGAAAGAAATGAAGTGATATATTCTAAAGGATCGTGTCTTGTGTTTTTGTTAAAGAACAATTTTTGTCTTTTTTACAAGTCAGACTTACAAGCTATTAAATAGAAACTAGAATAGAGATGGGTTGAATGTCTGCTCTAGATATATTAAGATAATAAAAATCATCAAAGGAGTTATTTACATCACTCACACAAATGTAGTTAATTATTTGACTGTTTGTAATTAAAAAGACTGTGAGAAAAAACATTTCATTTCACAATTTATGCAGCACTGAATTCAGTAAATTTCACCATTTGTGACACTTTACTCAGAACTTCAATTATGTGAACTGTTCTTACAGAATTTATGTTAGAAAACTGAAATTAATTTGCCAGTGCTCAGCCAGGAGTAAAAATATATAACCACTAGAAAAACTATGCAAACAAATATTCAGAGCAAATAGAAACTAAAGAAAATAAACTCTGAGAATTACAGCTGATCCATTTCCAAATAAGGGTGAAACATTGCAAACCACGATGTAATATTACAAAAAAAAATATGTTTGTTATTCCTATTACAATCAGGGTATATTTAATAAAGAAGTAATTGAAACTATTGTTTAGGTATTATATTATTTTTAGGCACTCATTGGACACTTACTGGAAAAAAACAGGAATTTCTGCGGAATTCTATATTTGAAGCAAACACAGACTCACTTTATCAAAATAAATCACTCCTTTAGTAAATCATACTCTAAGCATGTAAAGGCTTCTCTATATAACAATGATCAAGTATGTTAAATGGGAGAAACACAGTCCTTGGGATTCATAAAGAGTGTCTAAGACACTCTTTAGAATTTGAATGCACTTCCATATGACAAATGTCAGTGTGGGTGACAGAATAATGTACATACCTGTTGTACATAGGTAACATGAAATTGCGGCACACACAGCAGAGTGGGAAGGTGCACTGAGAGCGGAGTGTTCATACAGACACTTTGACAGCACTTACTCCCCACTGCTGAAGCTGTCACACAGACAGCGGTGGGGGGGTTCAGCACCTGACAGCAGTGGGGGGTTCAGCACCTGATGGGAATTTACAAGCACTAGTTCCCCATAGGTCAGCTCCCCTTGTAATTGACAACAGGCAGTGGGTGGATTCCTTAGACAGACTGCTCTGCTTATTTCTTTATTGAATACCCCCAGTGTATGTAGAAAAAAAGACATGCAAAAATTCAATTAACAGAAACTGTGTTCTAATTAAAAGAACTAAAGTAACAGCTTTAATAAAAGAATAGAGCATAGACAAACATAGTTGGGCTGATTTACCAAGGAGTTGAGGATCCTACACAATAAATTGTATGAATATTCACTTTAATTAACCAATCCCATGCAGACATGTAAACAGCAATTTGCTTTTCACAAGAATAGATAACTGAAGTGAATATTTGAAAAATGTATTGTGTGAAATTTCTCAACTCCTTTAGTAAATCCGTCTCATTTTCTTTCAAGTTCTATTTCATGAGTGCTGTCTGTGTCACCAGGTGGAGTCTGTTCCCCTTAGAGGTAGACTGGCTAACCAGGGGTTAGTTGCCACAGAGGAAACACAGATGATTACAAGCAATCTGGGATGGGCTGGATATCTATAGGCACTGGTGGGAGAACCCAGTGTGCCACATGACAGTGAAGGTGAGAGCCCCTAGAAGGGCAGAATCTAAAAAGCCACTTTGGAGATGGGTTAGCTGATGGCAACACCGGGGTTGCAGCCCATTGACTCACCTGAACAGTCAACTACTGGGAACAAAGAATATGAGAGAGTCCCTTGCAGTGTGCTGGGCTTATTTATAAGTAGGTAAAACTGTTCAATGAAGAAGACAGATGCACAAAACACACAGAGGGGATGGGAACCTGTGGAGGTGCTCACAATCACAGGGGGGTCACTGTTTGCAGTCAATGGTGTTTAGGACCACTAAAGTAGGAAATGGAAGAGCACAAAAAGCCGCACAACCGGTTGAAGATGCAAAAAGTTAAAATCCAAATTTATTTTGCAGGCAAAAAGATAAAATCATCCAAGATGAAACCAAAACAGTCGGAGACATGGGGGGGAAAAGGGGAGCACGGCGGTTGACGCGTTTCACGGAGTCTTCCGCTTAGTCGTAACCAGTTGCCTGCAAAATAAATTTGGATTTTAACTTTTTGCATCTTCAACCGGTTGTGCGGCTTTTTGTGCTCTTCCATTTGCTGCTATCAGGACTGCGGATCCGTGCCTGCACCTGGGTTGGATGTGTTTGGAACTATCCCCTCACTTGAGCGGTTCTTTTCCCTCTTGACCGTTTGCCACTAAAGTAGGACCCAGACAAAGAGTGCACATACTGTATGTAACAACAAATGACTGGCAGAAACACTCAGGAACCACACAGGTGCTGAAGGGCAGGTACTGGTAAGACACAAAAAACACTTGCCATTGCTGGAATCATACAGGAACTGAATGAGTCCCTTGAAGCTCTGGGATGCAGGATTCTCAAGTCTGTAGGTAACACAGTCCAAAGAGGTAGGCGTGCACAGAAACACACAAAGAAACTATTAAGTAAACAGATTGGGAGTGCACAGGTGAGGCTGGCTGGAGCACACAGGGAATCACACTGAAGCAGAGGAGCAGGTAGCTAACTGAAGTGTATTGGGAGAGATGGTGGTGAAGGAAGACTAGAAGCTGGCTGAAGTACACAAGTTTCACAGTGCTTAATGCAGGGAGCAGTACTCAAGGATCGCAGGGATGAATGTAGGCTGAAGTACACAAAAATTACAGGGCCGAATGCAGGCTGGAGTACACAAGGATTATAGGAGAGACTGGCAGCACTGGGGAGTTGCCCAGAATGGCCCAGATGCTAGCGTGTGGATGCATTGCTTGACAACTGCAAGCTGCATGCAAGCCCTTAAAGCAGGCCTCAAAATTTCAAGTCCTGTGCTACTAGCCAGCCTTAAGGGTTACTCGCCACCAGTTGCCCCACCCAAACCCTACCCTGCCCCACAACTAATTCTGCCCCAAAACACACCCTCATAAATGATCTCATGAAATTACACTGTCATATGTTTTATGCAGAATTAAGTTACAAAAATAAATATTAACAACTTTATCAGTGCCCATCAATGCAGTCTATCAGTGCCCATTAGTGCAGCCTATCAGAGCCCATCAGTGCATAATCATCAGTGCAGCCTGATGAGCGCCCATCAATACAGCCTCACCAGTGCCCATCAGCACATCATCACCAGTGCCCATCAGTACAGCCTCTTCAGTGCCCATCAATGCAGCCTCACCAGTGCCCATTAATGCAGCCTCACCAGTGCCCATCAGCACAGGCTCACCAGTGCCCATCAATACAGCCTCTTCAATGCCCATCAATGCAGCCTACCCAGTGCCCATCAATGCAGCCTGATCAGCGCCCAACATTGCAGCCTCACCAGTGCCCATAAATGCCCATCAATGCAGCCTCACCAATGCCCATCAATACAGCCTGATCAGTTCCCATTAATGCAGCCCCACCAGTGCCCATCAATACAGCCTCATGAGTGTCCATCCATGCTCCTCAATGCAGTCTCACTAGTGCCCATCAGCGCAGCCTGACCAGTGCAGTGGAGCATTTAGCGAGTGAAAAAATCTTGAGGACGAGTGTGGGGCTGCCTTGCAGGGGGGGGGGGGCAGACGCTGGCAGGTGGGGTTGAAAGGGAGCCATTCTCCCAGCAACTGGCCAGATGAAGAGAGAGTATGAGGAGAACTGGCCAGATCATTACACAGAGCGAGATTGCTTGCTGTGACAGCTTTGATTTGAATTGCGCAGAGCTCACTTTGCTAGATGTCACACATCCCGGCATTGGACCAGTGTGCTATCTGCCCTCTGAGGCAGCCCCACACTCTCCCTTAAGCTTTTTCCACTCGCTAAGAGCAGGCAAGTGGAAATTTTGAGGGTTGCCTTAAAGACTGCAGCCCCTCTGTGAATGGTAAGAGGATGTATACCATTCTATGAGGCATAATGAGTCTTTTGAACATGTCATTTTTTTCCACAAGTTTTTGGAAAATGTGGAAAGAAAATGAAAACGCATTTTTTTTACACAAAGTTGTCAATTTATAAGATATTTCTAACACATAGCATGTACATAGCAAAAATTACACCCCAAAATACATTCTGCTACTGAGTATGGCAATACCACATATGTGAGACTTTGTCACAGCATAGCCACATACAGAGGCCCAACATGCAAGGAGCTCCATCAGGTGTTCTAGGAGCATAAATTACACATATAATTTCATTACAACCAATCACACTTTTGAAGGCCCTGGAACACCAAGACAATGCAAACCCCCACAAAATGACCCCATTTTGGAAAGCAAACACCCCAACACATAATCTAGGAGGCATGGGCTGCATATAGGTACTCAGGTACTCTGATGGGCTGCAGACAGGTACTCAGGTACACTGATCGGCTTCAGAAAGGTACTCGGGTACTCTGATGAGCTTCAGAGAGGTAATAGGGTATTCTGATGGGCTAGAGACAGGTACTTGGGTAATCTGATAGGCTGCAGATAGGTACTCGGGCACTCTGGGCTGGAGACAGGTACTCGGGTACTCTGATGGGCTACAGAGAGGTACTCGGGTACTATGATGTGCTGCAGAGAGGTATTCGGGTACTCTTACGGTCTGGAGACAGGTATTCGGATACTTTTATGGGCAGAAGACAGGTACTCAGGTACTCTATTGGGCTGCTGATAGGTACTCAGATACCCTGATGAGCTGGAGACAGGTACTCAGGTATTCTGATGGGCTGCAGATAGGTACTTTGAATGGCTGGAGACAGGTACTTGGCTACTCTGATGGGCTGGTGACAGGTACTTGGGTATGCTGATGACATGTTATCGGGTACTCTGATGGGATACAGAAAGGTACTCGGGTACTCTCATGGGCTGGTGACAGGTACTCGGGTACTCTGATGACGGGTACTCTGGTGACGGGTAATCTGATGACAGGTACTCGGGCACTCTCATGACAGGTACTCGGGTACTCTGATGACAGGTACTCGGGTACTCTAATGACAGGTACTCAAATTACCCGAGTACCTGTCATCAGAGTACCTAAGTACCTGTCATTAGAGTACCCGAGTACCTGTCATCAGAGTACCCTAGTACCTGTCACCAGCCAATCAGAGTACACGAGTACCTGTCATCAGAGTACCCAAATACCTGTCACCAGCCCATCAGAGTACCCGAGTACCTGTCATCAGAGAACCCGAATACCTGTCACCAGCCCAGCAGAGTACCCGAGTACCTGTCATCAGAGTACCTGGTGGGCTGGTGACAGGTACTCGGGTACTTTGATGGGCTGGTGACAGGTACTCGGGTACTTGGATGGGCTGGTGACAGGTACTCGGGTACTTTGATGGGCTGGTGACAGGTACTCGGGTACTCTGATGAGCTGGTGACAGGTACTCTGATGGGCTAGTGACTTTTTGTCTACTCTTTATTGAAGGGGCAATCAGTGTGTTTTGGGGTGCACTGTAATCAGTAACTAGCCTGGTATGGTAAGGAAGTGGTTAAAGAAGATTCCATTATTCATGTTTTCATTTTTAAAACAATCACACAGCCTGCAACGCTGTGTGGCTAAATCTAAACATATGCATTGCAGCCAATGGATGACACAGTGCTTCAGCACTAAACAATCTTTCAGTAAATATGAATGAACAATCAGCATTGTTGGACTGTGTTATATACAGCACCAGCCAGACACTGTGGATCTCTCATTCATAAGTAAAAGCACACAAAACATTGCAATACTGTGTGATCAAATACCAAAGATTGTAGACTCTTTAACTTTCACATAGACTAAATAATATACACCGATTTTGGTTATTTTTACCAAAGAAATGTAGCAAAATGCATTTTGGTCTAAATTTATGAAAAAAAAGCATATTTATTTAAAAAAAATTTAAAACAGAAACTAAGAAAAACATTTTTTTTCACAAAATTATCAGAAACTTTTTAAAAAATAAAAAAGCCAGTGGTGATTAAATACCACCACGAGAAATCTCTATCTGTCTCAAAAACATTATAACAATTTCATTTTGGTACAGTGTTGCATGTCTGAGTAATTGTATTTCAAAATATGACAGTGCTGCAAGCTGAAAATTGGCCTGGACTAGAGGATGGTGAAAGCATTCGGACTTGAGCCTTGCTGGAAGTGCTTATATTTTCAATGTAATCTAAAAGGCATTTTTATGCATTTGGTACCCATCAAAAATAGGTCTAGTCATGGTCCCCCCCCCTTCCCCCCCTTTCCCCATTTCTATATATTCCTGCCGTTAAACACATGCCATTGTAATTGGAAATAACCTTTCCATCCAAGGTATCTAACTGGGTGGTCAGAACTATGGATGTTTATGTAGACCTTTTGTTATTATATGTATCCAACCCCTCTATGGTCTTCCCCACATAGTTGGATAAATTCCAGGAATTGTAATTTTAAAGTGAATTACTCAAAATCTGAACCCCTTGACATTTCCCTGTCCAGTGGGTGAAATGTATTCCCTGCAATGCTGATCTTGCTGATACCTGCACTCTAAATTATCCTCCACTATTACAAAAAAACCTTAAATACTTAGAAACTAATAAACTGCTCTTTCAAAGGATTATTACATATTTCAAAGGATTATTTATTTTATTTTATTATTTTTTTCAGACTGCACAGGTAAGAATTGCTTGGTCCTTTTTTCAACAACAAATGTTATAGTACACAGAGCTGAATAAGGCTGTAGATCAGGGGTGGGGAACCTTTTTTCTGCCGAGGGCCATTTGGGTATTTTTAAAATCATTCGGGGGCCGTACAAAATTATCAACTTAAAAATATTCCTATTATATTTGGTCGAACATTTAATTAACTCACCCCTAATGTGATGGCTGCAACTGCTTCTCCTTGGTGAGGTGTGTGATGTTAGCTGGTATTGATGATGCTGCTACTCGCAACTGGTTTTCCAGGTTTGCCCCCTTAATGCAGAGTGATTAGTGCCCCAATCAATGCAGAGTGATGAGTGCCCCACATATCAATGCAGAGTGATGAGTGCCCCCACATATCAATGCAGAGTGATGAGTGCCCCACATATCAATGCAGAGTGATGAGTGCCCCCACATATCAATGCAGAGTGATGAGTGCGCCACATCAATGCAGAGTGATGAGTGCCCCACATATCAATGCAGAGTGATGAGTGCCCCACATATCAATGCAGAGTGATGAATGCCCCCACATATCAATGCAGAGTGATGAGTACCCCCACATATCAATGCAGAGTGATGAGTACCCCTACATATCAATGCAGAGTGATGAGTGCCCCCACATATCAATGCAGAGTGATGAGTGCCCCCACAGATCAATGCAGAGTGATGAGTGCCCCCACATATCAATGCAGAGTGATGAGTGCCCCCACATATCAATGCAGAGTGATGAGTGCCCCCACATATCAATGCAGAGTGATGAGTGCCCCCCACAGATCAATGCAGAGTGATGAGTGCCCCCACAGATCAATGCAGAGTGATTAGTGCCCCCACAGATCAATGCAGAGTGATTAGTGCCCCCACATATCAATGCAGAGTGATGAGTGCCCCACACATCAATGCAGAGTGATGAGTGCCCCCACAGATCAATGCAGAGTGATGAGTGCCCCCACAGATCAATGCAGAGTGATGAGTGCCCCCACAGATCAATGCAGAGTGATAAGTGCCCCCACATATCAATGCAGAGTGATGAGTGCCCCACATATCAATGCAGAGTGATGAGTGCCCCCACATATCAATGCAGAGCGATGAGTGCCCCCACAGATCAATGCAGAGTGAAGAGTGCCCCCACATATCAATGCAGAGTGACGAGTGCCCCCACAGATCAATGCAGAGTGATGAGTGCCCCCACATATCAATGCAGAGTGATGAGTGCCCCCCATATCAATGCAGAGTGATGAGTGCCCCCACATATCAATTCAGAGTGATGCGTGCCCCGACATATCAATGCAGAGTGATGAGTGCCCCCACAGATCAATGCAGAGTCATGAGTGCACCCACATATCAATGCAGAGTGATGAGTGCCCCCACAGTTCAATTCAGAGTGATGAGTGCCCCCACAGATCAATGCAGAGTGATTAGTACCCCCACAGATCAATGCAGGCTCACACTTAACCCCTTGATCACCCCCAGGTTAACCCATTCCCATGCATATTTTTAGCACTGATTACTGTAGTAATGTCACTGGTCCCCCCAAAAGTGTCAAAAATGTCAGTTAGGGGTCCGATCTGTCTACCGCAATGTTGCAGTCCCGCTAAAAATTGCAGATTGCCGCCATTACTAGTAAAAAATAAATAAATAAATAAAAATGACATAAATCTTTCCACTAGTTTTTAGACGTGATAACTTTTGCGCAAACCAATCAAAATATCAAAATAAACTAATTGCGATTTTTTTCCCAAAAATATGTAGCAGAATACAAATTGGCCTAAAATTATGAAAACATTTTTGAATTTTACATTTTTTTTTTTGGGAATCTTATATAGCAGAATGTCTTTCTTTTTTTCAGAATTGTCGCTCTTCTTTTGTTTATAGCACAAAATAAAAAAATAAAAAAAGGACATCCATTTTATTTCGGTACAGTGTTGCATGACCGCAAAATTCTCCTTTAACCACTTAAGCCCCGGAGGATTTGGCTGCTAAACGACCAGAGGGCATTTTGCGATTCGGCACTGCGTGACTTTAACGGACAATTGCGCGGTCGTGCGACGCTGTACCGAAACGAATTTGGCGTCCTTTTTTTCCCACAAACAGAGCTTTCTTTTGGTGGTATTTGATCACCTGTGCGATTTTTTGATCACGCGCTATAAACAAAAAAAGAGCGTAAATTTTGCAAAAATAGCAATATTTTTCCCTTTTTTTTATATGAAATTCCCCCAAAAAAAAATGTAAAAATCAAAATTTTTTAATATTTTCGGCCAATTTGTTTTATGCTACCTATGTTTGGTAAAAAAAATCGCAAAAAGCGTATTTTGATTGGTTTGCGCAAAAGTTATTGCGTTTACTAACAAAGGGAAAGATTTTTGTCATTTTTGTTGTTTTTTTTTTTAACGCGTAATGGCGGCGATCTGCGATTTTTTTTGCGGTACTGCGACATTGCGGCGGACAGATCGGACCCTTGACTGACATTTTTGACACTTTTGGGGTTACCAGTGACATTTCTACAGTAATCAGTGCTATACATATGCACTGTTACTGTAAAAATGCACTGGTAGTGAAGGGGTTAACTTTATTTGAGAGGGAGGGGCTGTGTGTGTCCCTAGGGGCGTGATTCTAACTGTGATTGGCTGTGGCTTCAACTGTATGAGGAGTGATCAATGGATCTACATAGTAGATCCATGTGATCAGCTCTCATACAGAGAGGAGAATGACAGGCAGCTTGTTTACACAAGCTGCCTGACTATCTCCCTCTCCCCCGCCGATCGCAGAGTGGCCGGCGGCGATCGGGTCCGCCGGTCACGCGCGCGGGGGGGTCCGTGACCACGCGGGAGCGGGAGCGCGCCTCCGGCGGCGCGCGCTCGCTCCCTAAACCCTCACAGGCGAGCGACGTAGACCTACGTCACTTTGCCTGTGAGGGGCTGACCGCCCACGTAGATAGTCGTGCGGCGGTCGGCAAGTGGTTAAAGTAACAGTGCCGAATCGCAAAAAATGGCCTGGTCATTAAGGGGGCAAATCCTTCCGATCCAGAACTGGTTAATCTCCTCTTCTCAAGAGAAAATAAGTTCAGTTCAGTTAATTGTTCCTTATAGCTGAGCTCCTCAATGCCTCTTATCAGTTTGGTTGCTCTTCTCTGCACTTTCCCCAGTTCCCTGATTGATCCTTTTTATGAACTGGTCTGCAAAACTGAACTGCATATTCCAGATGAGGTCTTACCAATGATGTGTACAGGAGCAAAATTATATTGCTCTCTTTGCCTCTCCTAATACAAGAAAGGGCTTGACTCGCTTTGGAAACTGAAGCTTGGCATTGCATGCCATTATTAAGATTATGATCTACCAGAACACCCAGATCCTTCTCCTCCATTGACTCCCCCTGCTGTTTTCCTCCTAGTATGTATGATGCATGCATGTTTCCAAAACCCAAGTCCCCATAACTTTACATTTATCAACATTAAACTTCATTTGCCACACAGTTGCCCAAGTAACCAGTGCATTGAGGTTGGCATGTAAGTTGGAGACATCCGGTAAGGACATTATTCCACTGCATAGCTTGGAGTCATCAGCAAACACTGAAATAGTATTTTTAATGGCAGACCCTATATAATTTCTAAATATATTAAAAAGTAATAGTCTCAACACTGAACCTTGGGGTACACCACTGATAACTTTAGACCACTCAGAGTATTAATTATTAACCACTACTCTCTGAATTTGGTCTTTTGGCCAGTTTTCTATCCATTTGCAAACTGATTTTTTCAAGACTGTAGACTTTACCTTACACATTAGTCGTGCTTAAGGGACTGTGTCAAACGCTTTGTCAAAATTTAAATACAGTATACTATGTCCACATCCTCTCCTTTGTCCAAGGTTTAACTTACCTCCTAATAAAAAAAAAATCAGATTTGTCTGACAACTTCTGTCTTTTATGAATCCATGCTGTCTTTTACTTATATTTTTTCCAGCAAGAACTCATCTATGTGGTCTTTTATTAAACTCTCCAGTATCTTCCCAACTATAGAAGTTAAACTAACAGGTCTACAGTTACTTGGTAAAGGCTTTGATCCCTTTTTAAATATAGGCACCACATTGGCCCTACACCAATCCAGTGGTACTATGCCAGTCATTAAAGAGTCCCTAGAAATTAGAAACAACTCGGCTTTCTTATTTTCAGTTTTTGGATTTTTACCACCCAATGAAGAAACTTGTCCTCTACATAAATCTCATGTGGGTTTCAAGATGTTATGGCAGAAAACAGAGAGCTCTGCTCATACAATCTCTTGCTTTATGACTTTGATTGAGGATGAAACATACATCCTGCCCATATTATGTTGGTGTCTGTGAAGAGGGGTTGAGAAGTGAATAATCCCAGCATATTATTAATAAAGCCCTTAAAACAGGCAATAAGCTAATTAGGGTCATTGGACTTCTCAAGGACTGTATTGCTTGCTTCAAATTTTCTGAAATTTTATTTTTGTATGCTGATACCTTTCATTACCTCGAAACATTTTAAGTATGTAAAAAACTTGCCTACTCCTTGCAAAGCACAATTGAAACTGCACTCAGCAATGCCCCAAATTAGGTGAAAGTGGTAAAATACGCTGTCTGCATATGGGAGAAGCTTACAGTCTTCAAATTTATACAATATTAATTTTCTTATTATTCAGGGATCTGATATATACCTTCTTTCATTTTTAGGAAACACATGGACAGTCATTTGCTCTAAATTAAATGAGTTTACGATAATTTCTTAGGGTTAAACCAGTATTAAATCTAAATGGAAACATGCATTATATTGCAGCTTACCAATTCTTACATGTGATGGCTGCATACGTTTTCTTTTCAAGGCTTTCTTTCTCTTTATTTTCATCTGGTGATCTAGCCAGTAAGTCTGCTGTTTTTCAAAAGAACAAGCTGTCCTACAGGTTGTATCAGTTAGAGGGTTGAGGCAAGACATTTACCACTGACAGGGGTGCTCACAATGATCTGCTTTTATTTATTTATGTAAAACCTTTATTTAAAAATAAAAAACAAACTGTTTGCTGTAACTGCTTATAAAGTGTTAGCTGGAGTTTTAGTTTATTTAAATCTGCTAGTACATCCAACCCCTCTCCTGACTGACAATGCTGAATGACTGACAATGCTGCTGTCCAAAGGTGTCCCCTGTGCCCTTTCATCCATGCTTCTAATACAAGCATGCTTAAAATTACTCTTTCAGCTGGATAGCAGATAGAGATGTCTAAACACACCTGCAGCAGCTATTGCCCCCTCTACCTTCCCAACTGCTCCTCCACTCCTTTCTTGTCAATCCACTTGCCAATCAAAATAATGAGCTGCCCTACTGATCAACATGAATGTATATGAGGTGGGAGAAAGTGGGCAGGTGGGGGAGAGAGTTCAGAAAAGACATACAATGGTTCTTATGAAATAAAAGCCTTCTGTGAATCTCAGATTGCCAAAAATGTGGAACTGCAAAAATGATGGAAAGAAGATGTCAGTTCTGGCAAGGAAGCCTGCAAAAGTTGCATCGCCAGAGTTGATATAAATAATGTAAAATTGAATTCCATTTTTAGTAATATTGTAATTTTTTAAATCAACAATTTGAAAACACATTTATGGCTACTTCATGTTACAAAGGGTATAATATATAAACATTACACTTAGTACAAATGCAATATATTACATACCAATCAAGTCAGTTGGTTTTGTCTGCATTTTCTTTTGCCATTATGATGACTAATTGGGATCTGATTTCCAGCATTTGGTAACACATCACTTGAAATCTTGGCATGATAGCAGATGTTTCATTTTTTAATTTCCAAGGTGTCACATCTATTGAAGGTGGTAATGAAAACATTAACAGATGGAGGATTCTAAATAATTGGTGATTTTCCATCAAATATGACCGCTGCAACATTAATTATTTATACAGAGTATGGTGTTGTTGCAATCTATATAAACTAAAAATAAAATACTTGCCGGACTTTTGCAAGGATACAGTCTTAATATAACGTCAACCCTGACAATGAACTTATTTTATTT
Organism: Pelophylax lessonae; assembly: GCF_965119305.1. NCBI lineage: Eukaryota > Metazoa > Chordata > Amphibia > Anura > Ranidae > Pelophylax > Pelophylax lessonae. Next base: position 336,283,777 of record NC_138770.1, read on the forward strand.
TTCCCTTTTAGTTTGGTTATTATACCATTGAAAGTGTTTTGCTATATTTCAAAAAGAAAACAAATGTTGCCACCACAGATATGAATGAGAAGCTGCAAAATATTCAAATTTTGTTCCAGGGTTTAGGTAATGTTCTTGTGTGTTTACTTATAGACTTACTTTTCATCCAGCTACTTTTGTGTTTGTCTCCAACTGCTGTTGTGAAAAAAAAAAAACAGAGCTTTTTGGTGTTTGCATGTTGTCTTAATTATATTCCCTTCGCCCTTTTGCAATTACAGTCCAAATGTCTCTAGAAAATAGGTAGATGGCCACATACTACCTAAGGTTCAGAGGATCTTTTGACACCTCTTTCTTGCACTTTCTTGCATCTCCCCTCATCACTACTGTTTACTTACAAACTAAATACATCATTCCATGCTAACACATACAAGCAGCCAGTTAAAAACAATGATATATAAAGTCCTTACATACAATCTAATGTGAAACGCAGCACTTTTAAAGAGACTTCTTAAATGTTGCAACATGCATTGATAAAATGTATTAAAATAATAAACACATTAAAACAAGCCAGCTAAAAAGTACAGAGGAAGCTGTTAGCAGGGCTCCTGACAGTGTATTATGTCAGTCTGCCAGAGCTCTGCAGGGGTGAGCTAGCTTATTGAGGTCACATGGTAATACATTATTTGTAGCTTTTCTTTTTGTTTTTCTGTGGATTAGGATAGCATTTACCATCCCTGTGCACTGAGGAACAATGGAAAGTGTAAAGTTCTGAAGGTTTTCCATGTTTTCCAGTGTTCACCCAGGTCACTTGGTGGTGTTTGGTGTCCACCATGCACTCAAAGACTTTTTTTCATTGATTTCCCCATATCTTAAAGGACAGATCACCAAGATTGGACTTTTTAGGATTATTGCAGAGGATTTAACCTCCTAATATGAGATTTAACCTCTTGCCGACCGCCCCACATACATTTACTGTGGGGCGGTGGCTCCTCTGCGCAGGGATGTGATTCTGCACTTCCGTGTCTGGAGCATGGATTGAACACAGTGGGAGCCAAGCAGGGGGTCCGGCAAACTTGATGTCCGCCGGCACCCAGCGATAATTCAGGAGAGAGGCAGAACGGCACTCTGCCTATGTAAACATGGCAAATTGCTGTTCTGTCAGTAGGGAAGGCAGTGATCTTGTGTTTCTGCTAAGCAGGAACATGGATCTCTGCTTTCCCACAGTACAAGCACCTCCCCACAGTTAGTAAACATTAAGGCATGCATTTAACCCTTTGATCGTCCCTATTGTTAACCCCTTCCCTGTCAGTGTCATTAGTAAAGTGACAGTGCATATTATTATCACTGATTACTGTAATAATTTTCCTGCTGCAATATCGCAGTCCCACTATAAGTCGCTGATCGCCACCATTACTAGTAAAGAAAATTAAAAATCCCATAAATATATGACATTGTTTGTAGACGTAAAACTTTTGTGCAATCCAATCAATACACACTTATTAGGATTTTTTTTTTACCAAAAATATGTTACGGATTACATATTGGCCTAAATTGATGAAAAAATTAGATTTTTTAAATTTTTTTTATTAGAAAGTAATATATATATATATATATATATATTTTTTTTTTTTTTTTAAATTGTCATTCTTTTTTTTGTTTATAGCGCAAAAAATAAAAACTGCAGAGGTGATCAAATACCACCAAAAGAAAACTCTGTTTGTTGGGAAAAAAAAGACATACATTTTATTGGGTACAATGTTGCACGTCCACGCAATTATCAGTTGAAGTAACACAGTGCTGTATCGCAAAAAAAATGGCCTGGTCATGAAGAGGGCTTCCAGAGCTGAAGTGGTTAAATAGTTAATATTCCACATGAGATTGTATACAAAGACGTCTGAGAAAGGAAAGATAATGGCATTTGTATCTGTGTTTAAGTTTGTTCCTTTTTATTGTGACAAAAGTCATAAAAAGTGCATGCTGTTTGTTTAGTGTGAGTCCAATTAGAGTTGTCTGACACTGTCTAACTAAGCAGCAGCTGCATAGTAGTAAAGGGCAGGATGTGATTGCAAGTAATATACAAATCGGTTCATTCCTAAAAGTTATTGCTTCCCCTGTGTTCTATTAAAGAGAAAATTTGATGATGTTTCAGATTAATGTATGTGGTGTAATGGTGTGATCACAGTTATTTTGCATTGCGTTCCTAACCATGGTAAACTAAAATATATATTTTTTCTGAATGTCCCTAAGATAAATATATACCATGTTTAGTTTAAGTGAAACCCATGTTGTGCTACATTGACAATAGCTCCTTAAACATCCTTTTATGTTATTAAAAGTGCTAAATGGTCCTAAAAACTTTACAATTTTTTAAATAAAAAAAAACTTTTGAAATACATCTTTCTTTTTTGCATTCTTTTATTTAAGATATTTAAAGTATTAAAATGCAAAGAAAACATATGAAAAGCACTCACTACAAACACCAGTAATATATAAATGAACATTGAAATAATAAAGTAAAAAAATAAAACTAAAAAAAAATAAATATATATATATATATATATATATATATATATATACATATATATATATATTTTTTAGTTTATATATATATAAATAAATAAATATATATATATATATATATATATATATATATATATATATTTAATGCTAATAATAGAAAATAATTAAAACAAAACAAAATTTTCCTCTCAACAAATGCATTGTTATAATATATATTATATGACATGAGATTACACAATGAATGATGAGGTAATAGACTGTATAATCGAGGAGGTAAAAAAAGTAGGATAGGGATGAGGGGGGAGGGGTAGAGGGGGTTGTTAGGGAGATTAGTTCCCCTGATCCAGTTGGGAAGAATAATTGGTCCATAGATATAAATATAGAAAGGAAATTGGTACCCCAGTGGGACTTTACAGGCAGATTAAGGGAGTAATAGAGTAGAACAACAAAATATAATAAAAAGTACAAACAAACTTTGTTGTAGAACAATCATTGTTCAAACAATGATTGTTCTACAACAAAATTTGTTTGTACTTTTTATTATATTTTGTTGTTCTACTCTATTACTCCCTTAATCTGCCTGTAAAGTTCCACTGGGATACCAATTTTCTTTCTAGTATTTATTGGGAAGTTGGCAGAACTCTTTTTTTTTTTTTTTTTTAGTTTTTAGATCAAATAAAAACACTTTGAAACATTTATAACAAACTTATTTTTAACAAGGAGGCAGAACCCCTTTTATAAGACCAGTGCTCTTTTGGCCTTTTTTTCTCTTTAAAAATAGATATAAAGAAATGATATAGGCAATGAATGATGCAAACCAAGTCCACCTTAAGGGCCCCTGGAAGAGGGAGGAGAAGAGTTAATCAGGATATGGGTGTATTCTTCAGAATGGAAGAAGCCATTCCAGTGTGACCATTTATTGCTAAATGTTATCCATGTTCCTTTAAGAAAACTGGTAAGGTTTTCCATATGGTCTATAGCATGAATTTTATGGAAACATTGCCGTATAGTGGAAGGCAAAGACTATTTCCAAAGAGCTGAAATGCAGGATTGGGCCACATTAACCAAATTAATAATGATTGCATTTTTGTATGTTTTAAGAGGAATGTCGTTATGGTGTAGAAGGAAGAAACTTGGCTCTTTAGGAACTGGATGATTTGGGAACTTTTGAGTAATAGTCCAAAAATTGTGAAGATAGGGACAAGTCCAGAAAATTTGTAGTAAGTCTGTCTGTAGTTTGTTGCATCGCCAACAGGAGTCTGAAATAAGTGGGAAATAAGTGGGTAAATTAAGTGTAATCATTTAGGGCACATGTGTCAAACACAAGGCCCGCGGGCCAAACCTGGCCCTCTAGGCCATTTCATGTGGCCCTTGCACCTAGGGTGTGGGGTGGAAGTGATATGTAAACAGCCTGTAAAAGAGAGCGGATTCCTGCACACTATGCATAGCACACCCCTGAACTCTGCACTCTGTACATAGTGCACCCCTGAACCCTGCACTCTGTACGTAGTGTACCTCTGAACTTTCCACTGTACGTAGTGCGCCTCTGAATTTCACACTCTGTATGTAGAACACCTCTGGACTCCACACTCTGTACGCACCACACCTCTGAACTTTGTCCTCTGTAAGTAGCACACATCTGTACTTTGCCCTCTGTATGTAGCGCACCTCTGAGCTCTGCACTCTGTACGTAGCACACCCCTGAACTTTGTCCTCTGTACGTAGCACACCTCTGTACTTTGCCCTCTGTATGTAGCGCACCTCTGAACTCTGCACTCTGTACGTAGCACACCCCTGAACTTTGCACTCTCTACGTAGCACACCTCTGAACTCTGCGCTTTGTACGTAGCTCACCCCTGAACTTTGCACTCTCTACGTAGCGGACCTCTGAACTCTGCACTCTGTACGTAGCACACCCCTGAACTTTGCACTCTCTATGTAGCACACCTCTGAACTCTGTGCTCTGTATGTAGCTCACCTCTGAACCCTGCACTCTATACACGGTGTATCCCTGAACCCTGCACCCTGTACATAGCGCACCCCTGAACTCCACACATAATGCACTCCTGGTATTTATTGCCCCTTTAAGATCATCCCACTATGTGACTTGGCCACACCCATCATTGGATGCGGTTTGGTGGGGGGCGTGGTTGAATTCCTGCACCTATTCTTTGAGAAAAAAAAGCCCTGCATATATAATCTTACAGATACAATCAGCCCTTTAAGAATAATCATAATGCTGATGCAGCCTGCAATGAAATTAGGTTTTACACCTCTGATTTAGGGGTACTATAACAATGAGAGAGCGATTTATATCTAGATTCCTGGTATCATAGTTACATAGTTAGTGAGGTTGAAAAAATACATCAGTCCATCCAGTTCAACCTATGATGTGTGTGTGTTTGCTGTTAACCGTACATTGTATACCCCTGTACGTTGTGGTCTTTAAGGTGCCCATCTAATAGTTTTTTGAAACTATCAATGCTCCCTGCTGATACGACTGTTTGCGGAAGAGAATTCCATATCCTTACTGCTCTGACAGTGAAGAACCCCCTACGTACTTTAAGGTTAAACCGCCTTTCCTCTAGTTTTAGTGAGTGGCCACATGTCTTATTGTATTCACTTTCTCTGAATAGTTTGTTACTTATGCTAGGGTCACCAGTACAGTATTTGTACATTGATATCATATCCCCCCTTAATCGTCTCTTCTCTAGAGAGAATAGGTTCAGTGCTTGCAGTCTTTCCTCATAGCTGATGTCCTCCATTCCCCTAATTATTTTTGTTGCCCTTCTCTGGACTTTTTCCAGTTCCAGCACATCCTTCCTGAGGACCGGTGCCCAGAACTGGACAGAATACTCCAGATGGGGCCAGACCAGAGTCTTGTAGAGAGGGAGAATAATCTCTTTATTTCTGGAGTGAATCCCCTTTTTATACATCCCAGTATTCTGTTGGCTTTGCTTGCAGCGGCTTGGCATTGCATGCCACTGCCAAGCCTGTTGTCTACCAGTACCCCCAGGTCCTTTTCCATCCTAGACTCACCCAGAGGTCCCCCCCCCCCTCAGTGAGTAGCTTGCTTTCTGGTTTCTGGCACCCAAGTGCATTACTTTACATTTTTCAACATTAAACCTCATCTGCCATGTAGTTGCCCACCCAATTATTTTGTTCAGGTCCGCTTCAATTACATATACATCTTGATCAATTGTTTTGTTTCTTAAACTTTTTTAATCTTGGTGATTTCATAAAGGTTGCTAAATTGCACTCCTCTTCTTTTCTCACAGGACAATGGAAGACTACTGATGGGATTGTTTTTCTAAATAGTTCCTTCTTACACTGGATATCATCTCTTTTGCATAGTCTGTAAAATTACAAATTTACATGTTTTGCTATTTTGTTCCTATTTTTTGTACAATGTATGAATTTTTGGGATTGCTCTTCTTTATTGTTGAGTTAGAAGCAAAGCAGTCTTTAACCAGTTCTGGAAAAATAAAGTAAGTGATTGGCGCTACCAGACGTAAGGCCTTGAGTAACCAAAGTAAATGTACTGGTGATGGTGGGTTAATAACTATTGTAATACATAAGGTGGGTTAATTATGAAGTATGCTGATGGTGTATTGCAAAATAAAAGATATATAGCTAAAGATATGAGTGGGGAACTCTTTGGTGTAAAAAATTATATAGTGCAAATAAATATGTGTATTATAAAAAAGAAGGGGTACAATGTATCAAAGGATGAAAATGTGCTTCCCAAAAATGTGAATAAGATGTAACAGTGTGTAGTATTCAATAGGTAGAATAAAAGTGCAACAGAACAAAAAATGTGCTAAATGAAAAAATGAGAATATTCCTAAAAGTGTAAAAAATATATATATTCCTAAGAGTGTAATGTGTAAAAAATAGGGGGGTTGTGCTCCCTTAATGCAACAAGCTGAAAAGTGCTAAATCTGACAAGTGTGGTTAACAAAGTGCAAATGCCAGTGGTGTGACAATTAATATCCTATATTTAACCTTGTACAAATAAATATTCTATAAAAGGTTTAAAAAAGGGGGAAGAATATAGAATTTTATAGAATATTTATTTGTACAAGGTTATATATAGGATATTAATTGTCACACCACTGGCATTTGCACGTTGTTAACCACACTTGTCAGATTTAGCACTTTTCAGCTTGTTGCATTAAGGGAGCACAACCCCCCTATTTTTTACACATTACACTCTTAGGAATATATATATATTTTACACTTTTAGGAATATTCTCATTTTTTCATTTAGCACATTTTTTGTTCTGTTGCACTTTTATTCTACCTATTGAATACAACACACTGTTACATCTTATTCACATTTTTGGGAAGCACATTTTCATCCTTTGATACATTGTACCCCTTCTTTTTTATAATACACATATTTATTTGCACTATATAATTTTTTACACCAAAGAGTTCCCCACTCATATCTTTAGCTACATATCTTTTATTTTGCAATACACCATCAGCATACTTCATAATTAACCCACCTTATGTATTACAATAGTTATTAACCCACCATCACCAGTACATTTACTTTGGTTACTCAAGGCCTTACGTCTGGTAGCGCCAATCACTTACTTTATTTTTCCATATTCGATACATTCCTTACTGGGCTGCATCTTTCAAGTGGGCTGCAGCCAGCGTTTGGTTTTGGTTTTAGAGTTTTTATCCTAAGCGCGGATTTGTTGGTTTTTATTTTAACCAGTTCTGGACTGGAAGGATTTGCCCCCTTAATTACCAGGACATATTTCGCGATTTGGCACTGTGTTACTTTATCGGAAAAGTGCGCGGTCGTGCGACACTGTACCAAAAAAAAGAAAAAAATCGATGCCCTTTTTTTACCACAAATAGAGGGCTCTTTTGGTGGTATTTGATCACCAATGCAATTTTTATTTTTTGCGCTATAAACAAAAAAAAGCGACAATATTTTTCAAATTCTGCACTATAAACAAAAAAAGAGCGACAATATTTTTCACATTCTGCTATATAACATTCCCAAAAAAAAAGAAAAATGTAAAAATCAAAATTTTTCATCCTTTTAGGCCAATTTGTATTCTGCTTCATATTTTTGGTAAACGAAAATCTCACTAAGCATATTTTGATTTGTTTGCACAAAAGTTATTGCGTCTACAAACTAGGGAAAGGATTTATGTCAATTTTATTTATTTTTTTTGTTTTTTTTTCTAGCAATTGCAGAGATCCGATATTTTTAGCAGGACTGTGACATTGTGGCGGATAGATCGGACCCCTAAATGACATTTTTGACACTTTTGGGGGGACCAGTGACATTACTATAGTAATCAGTGCTAAAAATATGCACTGTTACTGTTATAATGACACTGGCAGGGAAGGGTTAACCTATGGGTGATCAAAGGGTTAATTGTGAGCCTAGGGGAGTGTTTTCTAGCTGTGGGGGGAATGGGCTTGTGAAATTATCATAGAGACCTGTAAGCCTATATAGAAGGATCACAGGCTCTCTGTGATCATTTCAGAGAGAAGAACAGTCAGCTGTGTTTACAACAGCTGACCGTCCTTCTCTTTCAGCGGGGAGCGATCACGGGTGCCCGGTGGCAATCGCAGACACGGTTCTGTGAATTGGCATCCCCGCTGCCCAGTGGGGGCAGGAGTGCACCGCCGGCGGCACACGTTTGCCCCCCAGCACCACTCCCACGACCGACGTACCCCTACATCGTTTCACACAGCCGAGCCATCCTGCCGCAGTAAAACTGCGGCGGGCGGTCGGAGAGGGTTAAAGAAGAAATTAGCTTCATTTGAATATAAAAAACTGAAAATGCTAATTAATTCATTTTTGAAATCAGTTTGAAAAACACTCCCTAGCACTTCTAGGCACAGCAATCTTGAGTAAGGGCAGATAATTAATGTAGTATTTACCTTCCAAAAGCAGTGTTTGCCATTGAGAGCTAATTACAATTTTTTTTAAATGCTGCCTCCCCACTCTTTCTACCTATGCTGCATAGTCTCTATATAAAAGAGCTGTGTAAATACTATCTTTCAATTTGGTTAATCACCTATTCCATCAGCTGTGGCTCCCCTGTATAATAGAGCACTCGACTATGGCTGTGACATTTCGGAGCCTCAATGTCACCCCCAGCTCCCACTGTCCCCTATTGTTGGCGTTCCCATTATAATATTTCCAGCATTTGACTGGTTAAAACACCATTACGTATTTTACTTCATAATAATTTCTCCTAAAAGTATTTAATGCACAAACATAAATGTAACCTTCATTTTTCCACATGGGGGGGAAAGCTCTTTTTTCTCATGACAATTTTAATTCAGCACTACTCACAGAACAGTATGAATAACACGTTATGCTTCTTTGTGAACTGATATGAAGAAAATATGGTTAGGTTAGTTGTGGTATCTAGAAACATTAACAGAATGAGAGAAAAACTTAGAGTATGTGTGTTTTTGTGTATATTGAAATGTTTTGTGGGATTAATAGTGTCAAAGCCCATTTAGGATATAGTAGCTGGGGCACTGTGAAAGAGTAGGAAGGGCATCTGCAATTTTGCCTATGTAGTTAAACTAGCTAGAAAGTAAATAGTAATATTGCTTAAGCCCATTTAACAACTTTCTTCTGGTTCTGTCTCAAGTGAGCCTGAAGAATGGTTGTCCTTATAACCTTGGTTCTGCATCCAGCTGTTGTTCAAGCTCCATGGAACAATGATGCTTTGGTGCAATTATACTACTGAGAGACATATGAACTTGAACTGGTGGGTGTGTAGACATATTTCTACAACTTCCTTGTGGAAGGACTTGGACCTTCCCTCCAGGGATGCTTTGTGCATTATGAACACATCACATCCCTGAAAAAAAACTTAAAATTAGCCTTATTTTAGTCCTGCATCAGTTTACTGAATGACTTGTTGAAGGAATACATTAATGAAGATTTAGGAAAAAGTTATTTTTTTTAAACTGGTATTCTAAAGAGGAAAGTCTTTTTGTATTGATTAGCTAAATGCAAACAAATTATTGATTATACTGTCCATGAATTCCCTTTAAGGCAATCACTCTGACTTCCTTAGAAGGACTGTGGGTAGGTAAGAAGGTATGTCCTCACATTGAAGACAATGCCAAGAACCAGGTTCTTGTCAATTGTGGGGCCAAGGAAAACTTCAGGAAAGGCAAAGTTGTTATATGAATGAGTATTAAGTGTTTGCTTCACGCAAAAAAAGGGGGAAATGATAATGAATTAAATCTAAATATGCATGAAGCAAATCATTATTCAAACTAGTGTAATGAAGTCTCCAAGACCTCTTGGGGTAACTACAACAGGATTGTTTGAATGTTTTATGACCATCTGGTATCACATGTCAAAGTTTATCGTTTACCGGACTACTTGACATTATAGATAATTGGCAATCTGTTCAGATTAGTTATACTGTCGAAGCCTAAGGTCTACAAATGATATGTTTGTTTCACTGTTTAAATACCCAAGTTACAGAACATATACTAGGCATACTTCTATAGAGAATATAGAAAAGACACAAGTCCATATGGTTCAACTAATAATCAGCTTCTGTTGCTGTCTGTTCCACCGTAAAACAAGGGTTTTTTGCCTGAATTCCATACCAGGCCCCATGATATGTAATTATGCCCGTGGTGTTGAATGAAAACATTTGTTTTGGAAAAAATAAATATTAAACATTAGATGCTCAGAATATTAGCTTTTGTTTTTAAGGATCCCTATTAGTAACTATAGGTAATCATTTTTTCCATCACATTTTCCAGGACCTTATTTAGAAAAGATATCTAATTTTACATTTTTCATCTGAATATGTTTTCTGAATAACAATTAACTTTTTTTTTTGTATCTGAAAATATATTTGCACAATATTATCACTTAAAAGTAACAAAGAAATCTTGTAAGTTATTAATGGAATTTAATAGCAATTTTTCTTGTCACCTTACAATTAGACATCAGCTATATAGCAAGCAGAGTGGTGATGTGTCTAAAGATACTTGACAATGTTTTGCATAGTAAAAAGGTAGAAATCTGAAGGATGACATAAACTGACATTTTATTTTGACAATTGTGCCATGCATGCATTTAATTAATTAATCGCAATACATGTAGGATAGTAGACATATTAGAATAACTGAATGTTAAATTATCCTGCATCTAGAACTTTGTAATAAGTACACGAAAAATACCTAATAAAAAAGACCACTAGAAATTGTGAAGAGTGCACATACAGGCAGTCCCCGAGTTACAAACATCCAACGTACATGTTGACAACAGGAAGTGGGAGGAAATCTACCCCTAGGAAGGGAAATTCACTCCTGTAAAGGTTATCATGGGAAAAAGTTGTCTCCACTAAAGCTTTATATTTAATTACAACAACCCAGGAACAGGCAAGTGACATCATACCTGCAGCGCTGTGCGTTCCACAAGTACCGGAAGTGCCGGAAACCACTGGCAAACCAGGCCGCAGAGCCTCACACCCTGTTCGGGTGGATTCCCTCCCACAGGTGTTCATCTCTTCAGTTCTACCTTGAAGGTGACTTTGTCTCTACATTCCTGATGTGCCCATTATGTTTTCACTTTTGTGAGTAACACTCTTTGGTTGTATTTACATTAAAGTTCATAAAGTTACACTTAGTGGGTGTTTCAACCCTGGGTTTTGGCTCCTGACTGACTCTGTCTATAGTGGAGGCTAAACACCTCTGAAATGCTTGTATAGTGCAATGTTTATGTTTGACTTTTGATGTACTCTGTGAGGGAAGATTTATTGTTACTTTTTTGGAAAAAGAAAGATGCTTAACCACTTTAACACTAGCCACTGTGCTGCTACTGCGGCACAGTGGCTCGTTATCGTCTAGCGACGTAGACCTACGTCGCTAGACTCCTCCCCGTGTAGGCGGCGCTCGCACGCCGCCGGAGGCGCGCTCCCGCTGTTTTCATTCACAGCGGGAGTTGGGCCATGGGAGGAGCGGCGGCGATCGCCGCTGCTCTACCCCGATCGTCGGGGAATCCAGTTTGGAGATCCGCCCGCCTGTGTAAACAGAGCGGGCGGATCTCCTAAGTGACAGGGAGTGACAGATCGGAGTGTTCAGCATAGCTGAACATCCGATCTGTCCCTGGCTCACTCAGTCACCTCCCCCCACACACGTTAGTAAGCACCAGGCATACATTAACCCCTCCCTCTCCAATAAAATTAACCCCTTCCCTGCCAGTGTCATTTTTACAGTAACAGTGCATATTTATAGCACTGATTACTGCAGTAATGTCACTGGTACCCCCAAAAGTGTCAAAAATGTCAGTCAAGGGTCCGATCTGTCTGCCGCAATGTCGCAGTCCCGCAAAAAAAATCGCAGATCGCCGCCATTACTCGTTAAAAAAACCCACCAAAAATGACATAAATCTTTCCCTTAGTTAGTAAACACAATAACTTTTGCGCAAACCAATCAAAATACGCTTATTGCGATTTTTTTTACCAAACATGGGTAGCAGAAAACAAATTGGCCAAACGTTTAAAAAAAATTGGTTTTTACATCTTTTTGGGGGGAATTTCATATAAAAAATGTTTAAAATATTGTTATTTTTTCAAAATAAACGCTATTTTTTTGTTTATAGCGCAAAAAGTAAAAATCGCACAGGTTATCAAATACCACCAAAAGAAAGCTCTGTTTGTGGGAAAAAAAGGACATAAATTTTGTTTGGCTACGGCGTTGCATGACCGCGCAATTGTCAGTTAAAGTCGCACAGCACCGAATCGCAAAAAGTGGCCCAGACGTAAGACAGCAAAATGCTCTAGTGGTAAAGTGGTTAAAAAACTCTCTTGAACTGACATTGTTTGTGGACCTATCTTCTGTCTTTTTCACATGTGTTTGAATTTTCATGATAATATTCCTGCCTTTTGATGTATTTACTCAAACAAGCATGGAAGGAAGCCAAGCTGTGTGAGATTTTAGGAAAATTAGAATTAAGAGAAATATAGGAACTTTCATTTATGACCTCCTGCTAAAAATACTAGTGACCTGTGTGCTTCTGTCTGCAATAAAAAAAAAAAATAGCCACTAGCCCAAAAACAAATAGTCATCTTTGTCACTGACAAGCTTGTCAACGTGAAGTCATATTTCCAGATCAGAGAAAGTGCAGTGCTTCACAGTGTTTAGGGAATGTCCATATGTTAGGAAAATAGTAGCTAAAGTCCCAAGTGTAATCAATCCTAATAGGGAAGACGTCCTTAATAGGTTCCAAAGATCAACCGTAACAGTGTAATGTGCCGAAACACTCAGCTGAAAATAAATATAAGCCAGCATATAATCATGAACTTGAGGATCCAAAGTGTTCTACAGTACTCCTTCTGTGGTATTCCTTTCACCATTCTATGCACTCACCAGATAACAAACCATTATGAGCCTTGTATCAATATCTTGGAGCTTGGTGACATCCTATCCAGACAGCAGAGAAAACCTCATAGGAGACAGGCACTGTGTAAAATAAAGCTCACATTCGGGAGCCTAAGTACTGCTCACATAGTGTAGTATTTATTAAAATCAGAATTCCTAAAACTGCAGCATACAAGTAAAAAATAGTCAAAACAAAAAGACTTACAAAAGATGTCCGCCACTCCCAGTATAAGGACACAGCAGTGATGGTCTCAGTGTGTAGGCCACTCCCTAAGGGGCCCCTCCCTGAGTGCATAGAATGCTGAAGGGATTCCACAGCTAAGGGGGCTGTATACTCCTGTGCTCACTGTGTAACACTTTGGACCCTCAAGTTCATGATAATATGCTGGTTTATATTTATATTCTAGTGAGTATTTTAGCACATCACACTGTAATGGTTGGTCTTTGGAACCTATTAAGGACTTTTTGCCTAATAGAATTGATTACACTCGGGACTATAGTTATTTACCTAACACATGGACATTCACTAAACACTGTGAAATGCTGCACTTGCTCAGTTATTTCATTGTTCATTGAAGGTTGTATATTTACCTTTACGGGTGCTAGCTGCTTATTGAATACCTTATCAGCACTCACTTGTTCCATTTTATTTTATATCTCCAGATCAGCATCATTCTCCCAGGTATGAAAGCCATTACATCTGTATGATAGCCAGGCAGCTAGCATTTTTTAAAAGGAAAGGTCAACAAAGGCAGCCTCCATGCCCTGGACAAAGTCCTGTTTTTATTCAATTCCATTGCACATGATTGTCTATTTACAACTGTTTTTGCTAAGTGAACATTCACTTTACTAAATGAATAACATCTGCTCCTTTATTAAATCAAATACACGGTATTCAGAATTGTACCAAATACAGTATTAACTTGCAGCTTCTCTTGTGAATTTCATGTTAAGTGGCTGGAAGTAGCAGCAAACCAATGTACGATTGACCTAGTCTAAGAAATATGCATATTTGTTATCACATTCTGAAGGTCCTTTATTCTTCTTCTTCCAGTCTAAATTATGATATTCACAAACTAACTTACATAACTATAGCCAAAAATACTACAGTGTATAAAAATACATATTAGAGAAAAGTAAAGTGTTTTTTTCAATGAGCATGTGTTTAGAATTGTTATGTTTACTTTAAAATATCTTTATACAACTTTTACTTTCTCTTAGGCCTTGTACACATGATGAGAATATTGGATGAAAAATACTGCTTCCTAAGTGATCGTCCGATAATGTTATCATTTGTACATAGCTTTAGAGCCAATTACGGCAGTTCATGTGAAAATATCTGAAGGGACAAGTACAAAGATGTTTTTCCTAGATAACAGAGCAAATAATTTTTGTTTAATCAGTACAGTATTCCTCTGAGTGTTCAGGACCGCACATGCTCATCAACAAAAGAGTACATAACAATACAATACAATATATTACATCACTTACGAAGTTGAGTTCTGTCTTACAAGAATTTTTGTAACTTTAGTAACCCATTTATTTTCGATATGAGACTAGCATGTACTAGGCTTTATTTATTTTCTCTTTCACATGTTTGTTATTGTGTTAAATTTAGAGATTTGTAGATTAGATCTCATTAGAGGGAGCAATCACTCAGTTCCCAAACACTTTGCATCACTTCTCAACAATTGCTGAAACAAGATATTGGTCACACAATTAGAGCAATATATTTAATACATCAACCAGTTCTATAGGCTGAAAAGGAGCAGAAAAGGAGCAGTGGAGCCTGTGCTCCTAATAAGCAAATCAAGAACAAGGGGACATAACCTCAAACCAGAGGAGAAAAGTTCAAAACAAACTTTGGAAAGTGTTATTTTACTTAAAGATTATTATTATTATACAGGAATTATATAGCACCAACAGTTTGTGCAGTGATTTACAATGTTAGGACAAACAGTACAGTTACAATAAAATTTAATACAGAAGGAGTCAGAAGGGCCCTGTTCATTCGAGTTTACAATCTAAAAGGGAGGGTCAAGTGATACAAAAGAAAATAACTGTGGGGACTTGTTGATAGAGAAGATAAAAGTACAGTTGTTAGGTGGAGGCAGGATATGCTTCTCTGAAGAGAAATGTTTTTAGGGATCACCTAAAAGTGGATAGAGTAGGAGATAGTTGGATAAATTGGGGTAGGATAGGAGAGGCTTGGAAGAAGTCCTGGAGGCAAGCATGGGAGGAGATGACAAGGGAACTAGAGAGCAGGAGGTCTTGGAAGGAACCAAGAGAATGATTTGGTTGATATTTTAAGACTAGGTTAGTTATGTAGCTGGGGGGCCAAGTTGTGGTGTGGATGGATTTGTAAGTTATTGTTAGTATTTTGAATTTAATTAATTGAGTTAGTGGTAGGCAATGGAGGAACTGGCAGAGAGAGGTAGCAGATGCTGAGCGTTTGTAAAGTGGATGAGTCTGGTAGCAGCATTCATGATGGACTGAATAGGGGATAGCCTATTTAAACGTAAGCCAATGAGGAGGGAGTTGCAGTAGTCGAGGCGACAGATGACCAGGGAGTGCATTAGCAGCTTTGTGGTGTCATTGTTAAGTAAGGGGATTATTTTGGAGATGTTGAGGAGGTTGAGGCGGCAAACTTTGGAAAGGATGTGGGGCTGAAAGGAGAGTTCAGAGTCCAGGATAACACCTATCACCCTGGCATTTGGGGATGGGTTGATGGTTGTGCCATTGATCTTGATAGAGAAGTCAGGGAAAGGGCACGTGGAGGATGAAATATTATGAGCTTGGTTTTGGACAGGTTAAGGTTGAGGAAGTGTGGTGACATTCCGACTAATATGTCTGTTAGTAAATAGAGATACGTGAGGTGACTGATGGAGTGAGCTAAGGGGTAGAGAAATAGATCTGGGTGCCCTCAGCGTACAAATGATAATGAAAGTCATGGGAGGCTATCAGCTGACCCAGGGAGGAGCCTGAGGATAGGAGAGGTCCAAGAACAGAACCTTAGGGGACCCCAATGTAGAAAGGAGAAGGAGATGGGGGAATTAGAATTGTAAGTGACACTGAAGGTGCGGTGGGACAGGTAGGATGAGAGCCAGTGAAGATCCTGGAAACCAAAGGAATAACTTTTTTTGAGGAGGAGAGGGTGGTCAACTGTATCAAAGGCAGCCAAAAGGTCCAGAAGTAAGAGTACAGAATAGTGTCTATTGGTGTTTGTTTTTAGTGAGTCATTTGTGAGTTTTAGAAGAGCGGTTTCTGTGGAGTGTTGATGGTGAAATCCAGACTGAAGGGGATCAAGAAGGTTATTCTTAATGAGGTGGTCACTCAGTTGGTTTTAGACAAGGAAATTGGGGAGAAAGGGGTGTAAAAAGAGGTTGTTAAGATTGGTGGGTTCCAAGGAACGCTTTTTAAGTAAGGGGGTAACTAGTTCATGTTTTACAATGGTGTTTGTTTAATATACAGTGTTTTTTATTATGCACACAAGTGTCATGCTTGCATAATAGTTCTCTGTAAAGCTTATAGTTAGGGCTTTCTTATTATTATTTCTATTTGTTTGCTTTTTTAATTTTCATTGTGGTCAATTACCATTATCATTCATGTAAGAGGTTTCCCTGTTGCATTCCCTATAAAAATGTCTTCTGGTGGAGGGGCGGGCCTGCCTAACGAAGGAGGAGGACCTCCGAAACTACTTTGCGGCCCACCCTCCACTTCCTGCTCAGTCCTTTGATTCCTGTCGGGCTCCGTGGAGGAACCGACAGGTCGTTCACGCCACTTCCGTTTACGGGTCACCGCTCTCACCGGCCCGGCTGCATAACGTACACCAGCGAGGCTGCCCATCCAGGGAGCCTACGCCATTTAAAGCACCAGCCGACACCTTGAACTGGTTTATTGCCACACTACACAGGACTGTCATATAGGCTTTTGATCTGACCATCCTTCACGTCTCCTACTGTGGGAACTGCCGATCTACATCCCATAGTCTGTGCACTGGATCGTTTGTTTTTAAGATGTAAGTTACTGCAATAAATTGTCATTGCTTATTCTCCACTGTGACCTGGCGCCCCTGTTCTTCTTTTTTCTTTCTGCATGTTTGGAGTATATGTTGTTGTGCAGGCAGCTCCTCCAGAGGTAGGGAATCCCTCCATACACCCAGATTTGGACTTCATGATCTTCTACCATAAGGAATTGTCATTATTGTGATTACCACCTGATTGAAGAAGGACTTCGCTTATATATGAGGTTCATGTACTTTTATCCTTGCCTTATTTGTGTTCCTTCTGCATCATATTTGATCCAATCCACCACCTATGGGGATTGTTCCATTGTGGAACATTGAGCGCTGACTTACTGATTTAGGTCAGTATATTTGTTTATAGTTCATGTTTTAGAGAGTTGGGGAAGATGCCATAAGGGATGGAAAGATTGCAGATGTGGGTAAGAGACTGTAGGATGAACACAGTATTCGAGAGAGAACTGGGACCAGGGACAGGTGGTTAGGTGGGCGTTAGAAATAAATTTAGCAATCATGTCTATAGTAGCAGGGTTGAATATGGGGAGTGTTTTTTGTACCTGTGGACATGGAGTAGTAAGTGGGTTGATTTCTGTAGAGTGGAGAAGTCATCATGAATTTAATCAATCTTATTTTTGAAGTGATTGGCAATCTCCTGGGCAGTGAGTGAGTTAGTGGGTGGAGGCAGTGGAGGATGAGGTAAAAAAGTTAAAGGTAGAGAAGAGTTGACAAGGATTGGAAGAGTGATAAAATAGGTCTGCTTGGCAATGTGGTGACAAGAACTGTATTTTTGGAGGGCAGATTTATATCGGTTGAAGCCTTTGTGAGCCTTTACGCCACAGACGCTCAAGAGCACAGCTATATTTTTTTTGAGGCTTCTGGTGTCATCTGTTTTCCAGAGTTGTAGGGGTCAGGGCCTGATTCTGTGTGTAGTGAGTGAGGGGGGGGGGGCGAGCTTGTCTAGGTGTCAAAGATTAATTATTTGTCAAAGATTAGTTGATGCTTGGAAGAGACATTTAGGAGAGGTAATGAGTCAGTCAACAGTAAGTTAATTCAAACATGCTTGGGACAAACATAGACCTATAATCAGTAAATCAGACCTATAATCAAAAAAGTTAAAAATGTGTATGACTCCATGAACTACTTGATCTTTTTTGTCAATTTTTTTTTCGAAACATAGCTGCCCTTATCTGTTCCTGGCTACCGAACTGGAGAGGAGAGTATGGACCCCACCTGGGATGGGCAGCCTTTTCTCCAAACAATCTCCATTTCTCTCACTTGCCCTCCTAGCTTTAGAGCTGTCCCAAACCAGTTGTAGCCCCTTGTTGATCTGCTATCCCCACTCATCTCCCCTCTCGCATTTTTTTGCTCTCTTTCGTGGCACATATGAAACAAACTCTGAATTTTACTTGCAGGTTTTTTTTTTCTCTTTTGAGGCAGTCTGGGTTGACTCTAATCTGCTATATCGCTAGACCCAGGCAAGAAGGGTTGTTATTTACCCCTTTTTTTGCTAAAAGAGATAGCTCTTTTGATGGTAAGTTCCTTGGCTAACCCAATTGTTGATCATTTTGTGTGTATTTTACATATACATTTTCAGTATTGTATCTTGACCAATTTAACTGTTTTTGTAATCTTGCCTTTGCTCACTTTTTTGGCTTTATACTTGTCAAAGATGTGCAGTGACAATAGTCACATTCTTTTTCATTTTATTTTATATTCTTATATTCTTGTAAACTTATAATAAAGCTTTCATGGAACAAAAAAAAAAAAAAAACTATAGCTACCCTTATGTACATATATAATTGCACACTATGCATAGAATTCTTTTTTTAAATATTAACATAAATTGATACTATTGTCTATGTCTACCTGATTTCCTTTAACTGTTTAGCTAAGAAGTTGAAACGATTATTCTTTAATTTTAGGGACTGTTTAATGAAAATACGACCGGGTTAAACTGGGAAATTTTGCTTTAGAATACTAGTACAACTTTTTCACTGTCAAGTTATAGGAGCAACAAAGTTAGTTTCATTTTAACTTAAGGACTGTCACATTTTATATCCTGTTTGAAGAATGCTAGCACACCGGTAGTGATGAGAAGAACAATAAAAAGAATGAAAAAGAATAATGAATGACACCAGAAGGCAATTAGACATTTTACAGAATTGCTGATTTATGAACGGCATCGTTTATAGCTCAATCACTAACTGTTTTATAGTTCTCATTACATGTAAAAGGCACAATGATGAATATAAAGGTTAAAAAAATTAAATTAAAAGAACAGCAGAGCATTTCAAATAATGCTGACTATATCTAATGATGTGTGTATTATATTTATTAAAATTAATCTGTATATATTTGCACTCAAATAACCTTCTGTATTTAGTACATCAAGCACACAAGCGCCAGATCAAATTATCATATTTGTACTGTGCATCTCCCTATTTTTGCCATATGCATGTTGAGAGTGAGTTGTAGCTTTTATCTTTAAAAGATTTTATGTTTAAAGTCTAACTCCAACCATTTGTTTACTTAGGGAAGAGTAAGACATTTTGGCAGGTTTAAAATGTGTTTGTGTCCCCTTTGAGGAGATTTCTCAATTAGATTTTGAATGCTGTTTGTGTCTCCTATGGTGATAAAGGCAGCAAAAAATAGTTGATGGATGAACTAATCCTCACACATTTTTTTCTAAACCTAAAAAAAAAAAATGGAAGTCAAAAATGTCAAATAGCTAGTTTTTTAAGTGTTTTTAAGCTCTTTTCTGAAAAAGTTACACAATATAAATGCCTAATGTTATACAATTTTATTTTTTAAATACAGCTAAAGGAAAACGCAGAAGAAACTACTTCGGCTTCCAAACAATCAATGTCATCTTCATCCTAAAATGGTCTGTCTTAACAGAGTGACTTCAACACCATTTGTCATAGTAATGGATATCATAGGGTTTGTACATGCTGATGGTGTCATGCAAAATACAGTGGTCAGGGTTTTCTTTGTCCTGTCACTAACATTTAGAGCTCTTGGCTATGTCTCTAAATTTTGAAGTTGGATTTTACATTTGTAATCTAGTTCTTGTCCTTCAGATTTGGCAGAGTTAACAATTATCCTTCAGAAAAAAGGCAACTGATCCCACTTAGGTTGCTGACTCATTGTGGCCAAAACGAAACCAGGTAGTGTAAGATGTCTTCAGCTCTGCTCTCCACCCACAGGGAAGGTTCCTCAGATGCAATTTTCCTCCTAGTGGGCTTAATAAATTTGTCATTAACAAGTAACCCAACTAGGGGGCGAAACATATCTGAGGGACCTTTCCTGTGGGTGGAGAGCAGGCCACCTTACACTACTTGGTTTAGTTTTGGTTACAGTAAGTTGGTGTCCTGAGTGTGACCAGTTGCCATTTTTCTGTAGCACATGGTAACCTGACAAATAGTCTTTTACGATTTGCAACAGTTGATTACATGTCATGTTGGCTGTTATCAATGATAGGAGCATTAGAGTGTTACTTTTTAATGTTTTTCCACATAACAATTATCCTTCTTTCATTCGTGGTTATATTACTTCTCCAAGAGAAGTATTTTTTCAGTTCAGAAAATCTTGAGTGGTGGTTGCTAATCTATGTACCATTAAGCATTTACATGTTATGAAAGCCAGAGAGATGTGTTGCTCTCTTTTCATATACGTGCCGACAACCAAGGACCAATTAGGATTCAGACTCAAAAAATGTCTATCAGAGTCTGCAGAGTCAAAGGTTGTATTCTATACAGCAGCTGTTATTGGAGAACTGAAACATGTCTGCGAAAATCTGTGCCCTTACTGGATGCAAAAATTATTTTGGGAAACTCCTATCTGCTGTGTCTTATAGTTTGATACTGGAATGGGTGGAGGAACAGTTAGTACATGTTTCAATAATATAAACTAGAGAAACACCAGATAAAAGAAACTGGTTTGGTAACTCTATACCACCCGATCTACATTGGATAGATAGTCAAAAACTCACTGGAAAAAGAAAAATGTATTTTTATTGAAAAACATCAAAAGTATATATATATATATATATATATATATATATATATATATATATATATATATATATATAATGGCCAAATCCCCCCATGAGGAATCTAGCATGAAAGAACATATAGGGTACCTAAACACATAATTAACAATACACACATGAACTAAATTAAGATAAATTAAAACAAATTGCACCCCACCCCTTATCTCCATGAATCCTCTTTACCAAAACCCAAGATTAGCCAAAGGGAAGGTAGAACTCAATGCATTCAGATATATAGCCATATAGAATTATAACAAGGGTTGGCAAAAAAGAATGTGGTTGGCAAATGATCCTTATGATACAATATCCTTTTGATTCATTATTAAGGCCTGGTTCACGCTGGTGTGACAAGCACTCCAACTTTGAGAGCACATGTCGCATCACAAGTCACACCCCATTAAGTGCAATGAAAAAGACTTGAGTCCCTCCAACTTAGAAAAAGGTTCCTGCATTACTTTTGGTCTGACTTCAGTTAAAGAATTTGTATGCAAGTCGAGCCTAAGTCACGCTGGGATGTCTACTTCAAAGTTGTGCCACTTTGAAATCAAGGCAGTGTGAACCAGGCCTTATTCTGTAGTGCATGGGCAGGCTTGTTTGAATATAAACTCATTTGTTGTTAAGGTAGAACCCACACTATACACAGTAGTTGGTTAATCTAAAGAAGAATGTACAATAACAGGGTAATGTGTGTGGTCAGCTTTATAACGAAATAACATGAGCTTTTTTTACCCAGTTCTCGTATTGTGAATGCCAAACATGAATAACCTTACATAGTGGAGTTTATTTACTAAAAGCAAATAGAGTGTGCACTTTGCAAGTGAAGTTGATTTAAACCTTAGTAAATGAGGTGAAGATCTGCTGACTTCCATCATCCAATCATGTGCAGGCAAAAATGCAGTTTTTTTAAATGTTCCTTGCATGCGACTGGGTATTCTTTGTAAAGTGAAGTTTTGCCTTGTGTACTAAGGTCTGGAGCAACTGCACTTGCAAAGTGCAAAATCAATTTGTCTTCAGTAAATCAACCTCAATGTATCAATTACAATAATGGTAAAGAAGATGATGTTGCAAAAAAATGGAATACACAAATAATTAAATCCAATTTTCACTTTGTTGTCATATTTTTAATGCTATGGAAGACATATATTAACAGGTTTCTTTCTTTTTCTGTGTGTGTGTGTACACACACACACAATTGGTATGAAAAAGTAAAAGTAATTCTGACCTGTTTTTGCTTGTTCATTTGTTAATAACTGCTGTTTCTTCAAGTCTAGCTTTTGGACAATTTGGTTTGGAAAAACTGGAGGGATTAAGCTTCAAATAATTTACTAAAGTTCACTTTGCAAAGTGAAAATGTATTATTATTAGATGAATCACCTAATTGTTTTAGTAGTACACATTCTTTTTTTGGAGTTATTTTGTATACTTTATTAACTTACCAATCTCTAGTGTCTGCTCTGGAGCTGTAGCGACATCTGTCCCCCTCAGGTCTTTTCCACTAAACATTAATTAATTCTCCATTTTGTCACCAAGGAATGTACTTCTCTATGAGATACATAAGATAGTTGGTGTCATTACACATTGCAAAATTGATATTATTGTTACCATTTTATTTTATTTTTTTATTTTATTTTTATTTTTTTATTTTAAGGCACTTAGAGTTCTTTCTACAATCCCCTCTGTTATAGTAATATATATATACCTTATTTTATAGCGCTGCTCCACTCTCGATCTGACAGCAAAGCGGGCGAGGCCAGGAGGAGGAGAGGAGGAAAGAGGCTGCTGGTCAAATGAGTGCCTTAAAGGGCTTATTTTTTTTAAAAAACATACACTGGGGACATAATTTACTATAACAGAGGGAACTGTACAAAGGACACATAATTATAATAGCAGCAGGAAGGGAGGGCTGGGGAGTGGACGGAGCTGACAGGCAGGGAGAGGAGGGGGGGGGGGAGAACAGAGGGGAGCTTCGGATGATAGAGGCACTTAAACTGACCATGGTGTCAGGGCTCAGACGCCATGATAAACTGTGGTCAGTTTACAGGGGTGAGGGTAGAACAAGGCAGGATCAGCAAGATATTTCAGGTGATACAATGGGTCAAATGACACAGCACAAGCACTGTGCTGTTGTTCACGCTTTAAAGGAACAGGATCCATTTTTTTGAGGGTAACAAACACTTTAATGAAGGCCATTACTTCATTACTTCAGACTTTTTAATACAGCTAAATTAATATATTTTCTATTTTACAGAAATGGGATATCAATATGATATCAATGTATTATTTATTCCAAGCAAATCAGCACCAGAGTTGCCATTCTTTTTTTTTTTTTTTTTTCTTTACAGATAGTTTGTAAAAATTATTTTGTTGGCATCTGTACTTGTTTGAGGATGGGAGAAAGTGTCTGTAAAAATTTCCCATCAGACAGCAGTAACCACTGTGTTTGCACAATTCCCTAATAAGGTGCCCATTTTTAAACCCCTGAAGATACTTCTGCACTGTTTACCCTATTCTGTTTGGTGAACTTGTATATATATATATATATATATATATATATATATATATATAACCCATGGTGTTTTTGATTTCACATTCTATGTCATATCCGCTTTATCTTAAAAAAAAAAAAGATGCTTGACAAGATTCATTTTAGGGGACCAATAATCCTCTCTTGTTACTTGTTATTTGACTGCAATGTGACTACTGTAAAACTCTCCATTGAGAATCAATATAGTAGGACTGACTGACAAGATCATGGGACATTCTCATGATTCATTTACTGTGCGGTCATTGTTTTTAAGCAATTAATTAAGTAGGAACTAAGGAGTTTAAAATACTCCTGTTGAAAGAATGGACAATTAAACAATTGGCAACTAAACTGTGAGATTTTTTCACTATATCATAGTCCAATACAGCTGTAGTGCTTTCCAACAGAATAAAACATGTGGATTAGATATATCCAATGAAAATAGACTACTGCAAATTGTTTTCGAATTGTAAATCAGTTCTCAGTCATTAGGTATTTGTACAACACATGAAAGCATGGTATCTCTGTACTAGGTAAGGCTTCATGCACACTGAGCTTAAAAAAAACTCCAGTTCCCTAGGCAGAAAAAATGCTTATATAGAGAATTTTTTTGTACAAAAAAGTTTAGGAGAGTTTGGTGGGGTTTTTTTCTGGCAGAAAGTTCCAATCAGAAACGCAAACCAGAAGGTTTTTTTTTCCTACCTCTAAATGTTCAGCTCAAAATATGCCTTTAATCATCCTAATGTGCATGGACACAAAGGATAACATTGAGCTGCTTCTACAGGCAGAACACAGAACTCCTGTAGAAGCACCAATTTTTCAGCCAGCCTGCAAGGAGCCTTAACACTCCATCCAAACTCTACTCTATTTTTTGAGAACTCCAACTGATTGTTCACCTTCACTATGTAAAGTACCTAGTTCAAAACAAACCTGCCATTTAGAAAGAGTTATGCTTTCTCTAGGTCTGAGCTTTGTTATAGGCTAGTGATTCCTCCCAGTGAACCCGAATGATCAGGTGAACTGATGATCAGGTTGTCCTCATTGGATGTTTAGTCCTGCTTTTTGCTGCATTTTCTAAATACAAACTGTTTTTTAACACCTGTTCCTAGCAACACACACCATTTAGGTGCATTGGAAAAAAACATTTCATAGTACTTTTTCATTTTATATGGTCCTGGGTTTTATCTTTTAAGTAAAAAGAGCCATAAAAATGCAAGTTCTAAACCACATGTCAATGCATGTTAATATAGTGTTTGCTAAGTCATGTGTTATGGTGAAACCAGCCTAAAGGAAGAAATGTTGGAAGAGATTTAAAGCACCTCTCATTGTGAAAATTAGAAAGTAACTTCAATGTGACATAGTGCATGTAAAATAACAAATGCATTAATAAATGATTAAAATTACTTATTTTGTGATATAACATTATCATAAGGTAAACTTACTTGCTTGTTAGCTTTTTCCTTTTCACTCGTTTTAACAAAATATCTGAAATGGAGAATTAAATAGTAGTGATTTTAGGAAACAGTATACAAACATAATTGTTTTAAAAAAAATGTTCAGGGCATTTAAATAAAATAATTATACTAAGTGTATTTCTAGCTATTAAGAAATTAGCATGCAACTCCAGCTGCAATGTGATATAGAGTACCATATATTACTTGGTATATACAAAATTATAAAAATTTGTTAACTATTCTCATCAAAAAAGTAAACCAATCACAGCAATAAAAAGCCAGCAATTAAGATTCAACAAAAATAAATATTTAAAATATAAGTAATTTTGGCAGCCCTATTTCATTTTTGGTTTTCATTTTCACAAAATATTAGGTTAGATATCTGATGTTAGCAAGAGTTGCATTACTATTATGGTTATTTTAAATCTGTTTAGTTACTTGATATTTAGAATTTTGATTTGACTAGTTAAGATTAATTATTGGTTTAATAGCCTAAAGTCCTAGTTGTTATATTCTTGCAGGTTTACTTTTTTAACTATAAGTAACTTAATAATTAGAAATATTTAACATTTGCTCGCATACTGAAAATTACATAGTTACTATTAGTGTTACCTGGTTATGGTTTAGTCATCCTTTGAGAGTCCTGCGACACTTTTCCTTAATAATCATCAGCCATCAAGTCTGATAGTCTCAAAAGAAATATCAGCCCTTTAAACTGCTTTCAACATTCGCGATATTTAGCACTGGAAATTACAAATAAAGTTTTTGAAGTTGAAGTTAAATAGCAACATCTGGGCAGTGACACTGATGATTATTGGTAGAGATAAATAGTTATTAAGCAAATGCAACCAACACACTCCTAAGAGTGAAAACCAAAAACCTAGACAACGGTTACATGTTAAGTAAGGTATTTAATGTTTGGGGTAATTCAAAGTTCTAGGCATTAGTACAGTCTAGTGGTTGGTGGTAAGTGGTAATCTTACCTCTTTTAATTCCATTACATTTTCAGGAGAGAGAGGCTAGTAATGTAAACAAGTCAGAGTTTTTGTTTAGCAAGATGAAGCTTAAAAAGTAATTTAGAAGCATTTATTGTTCTATGTCCATTCTCCCAATTAATATGGTATGCATTAATATTTTCTAACCTCAAATCAAATGACAGTTTAGGTTAATTTTTAGAAAATTATTTAGCCAAAGCCAAAGTTATTAAAACAAATTTTAATTCTTACACAAAATACTTAAAACAAGCTTGGGATCATTTTGTAATTTTAATTGTGAAACATTTTAGGCATCCCTAGAAATGAAATACAAAAGTGATTGCAAGTTTAGTTTCTTACAAAAAATTTCAGCTTTATTGACAAATTTGAGCAAACATATTTGACAAATTATGATTTCCTATTTAGAGAATGTTACACATCGACCTTTATGTGATTTTTTAAACAAATACAGATTAAAACACTGACAGATTCAGTTAGCTACATACATTATAGTAGCCATTTACTTCTCAGTCCCCTTAAAACAGCATTTTAAATTAGATTTACAAACTTAATAGTCAACATTATGTTTCTTACAAAAATCAATTTTGAAACATCCTCTCTACACTTTGATTATATTATATTCAAAAATCATATTACAATAATTTAGCAACCCTACACAAAAATCAAGGCCTGATATGTTGTGAATTTATCAAGACTTCAGCATTTTCACACTTTCATGCTTTTAAAAAAGGTATATACCACGATAAATAACAGCCAAGAGAACATTATCCCATTTCATGGTTTGAAACAAAATGATCCTGCAGTTATTGTTTTTCAGTCCATGTTAAAAAATAAAGCTTAAAGCCAATGCTACACCGATGTCATCGCAATAACAGGAAGTACATAAGGAAACCACAAGCAGTAATCCCAAGGTAAAAATGGACTATTACTTGTCATGTTGTTGTTTTATGCAGAGCCAAAAGGCAAATAATTGTCTGTAAGAGGAGGCCACATACGTGAAAGACCTTCAGTATCTACCATATGGATGTTCTCTATATATTCCTCTAGTTGATCTTTGAATTGATGCTTTTAAGGTGGGTCGGGATGATGAGGACCATTCTTCAGGCCCTACAATCAAAACACAAGGAAAAAGGGCATGTTTGAGGGCTTCCTATATGTAAAGTATGATCACTTCAGAAAATCTTTTTCTACAACTCGAACAATATTAACAGATGGTTTAACATCGAAAGGATAGTTATGGTAGTTAGAACCCACCATCCTCTCCTTTTTTGGCTCATTAAATATGTACCTTATTTTAACTCTCTGAACTGGCTAAAAATGACATTATATGGATACATTACTTGATACCCCTCCTTTTACTCTAAGATACAGGTGTACTTTCTCAGCCATAAAGGGGTTGATTTACTAAAACTGGAGAGCACAAAATCTGGTGCAGCTTTGCATAGAAACCAATCAGCTTTCAGTTTTTTTTTCTTATCAAAGCTTAATTAAGAAAGCTGAAGTTAGAAGTTGATTGGCTACCATGCACAGCTGCATTAGATTTTGCACTCTCCAGTTTTAGTAAATAAGCCCCAAAGTGACCTTTTAAACTTAGCGCCTAACCCAAAACTTAAAACTTAAGCTTACAACGATCCATCTTATTCTTAACCTTAAGCCACAACCCCTAACAATTACCTTTATCAAGGACACTAACGTAAAGTGTATTTAAACTGAAGAGCAAAATGCAATATACTGCTCCTTACCATTCCATAGATGTGGTGACTGTATTCTTAAGACTTTTGTTTTCTGTATTTCCATCCAGTGATTCTGTAAGTAACACATTTCCTGTCCTATAATGACAACGCTCACTCACTGTACTGTTTATATGAAAGAGCAGCATTGTCACTCTAGGTTGTTTATTCCTGATTTGGACTGTAGAACACCCCCTATTTTCCCATCTCCATTAGGGACAGCATTGTTGAATTCTCCTGAACTGGCAACATATGATATTATATGGACAGACTACTTGGCTGTCAGTCCTTTTGTCTCTAAGATATAGCTAGAACTTTTTTTAAACCTAAAGTTCACTCCTAAAGTTATACTAAACAATATCCTTCCATACACACTGCTACACATTTCATGAAAATTGCTTCTTACTGTGTTTCTATACCTCCTTGTATTATCCTCTGTAAGTTCCCTAACCTATCCTTTCCCCTTCACTTCTGTTTGTTTAGAATGAGCAGTGCACATTTGTTGTGATCATATGCACTGTTCTATGCACGCTAAAAAATCCCATAGTTCATAGTCTTTCTCGGGAGTGAGCAAAAGAGTATGGCTACTTCTTCTACACAGTGGGACAATGGAGAACAAATGTAAGACACCCTCTAACAGGAAGAAATAAAAAAAAAAAAAAGAAGTTTGGAGATTTGGAAGAAACTGAGAGCAATAGAAGGTACTTTTTGAGTAAGAATACATACCTGAATAGATTTTATTTAAACCAGAGTTTAGTGTCACATTAAAATCAACTATTGACACTGACCCTCAAAGCTAACTTTACAATTAACCATCCTAACCATATCCTGTGAACACAATCCCTAACAATTAACTCTATCCATACATGGATGGAAATTCAGCCGGTTCAGCAGGGACCGGGCAAATTTCAATTCATGTATAGGCAGGCTGGTTGTACACAAATCTATTAATCAACTTTTGTATAACCAATCCGTTAAAAAAAAAAAACTTTTCTCTTGATCAGAACCTGCACTGCTGATGAGTATATTCTGATGGCAATATTCCTCTCCAGTATGTCCCCCACACCTGCTGTCACTATAAAGAGTACCAGAAGATGTAATTAATGTACTGACCTCATAAATTGGGCAATTCAATCCACAAGTTTTATTTTTTTAAGGAGGACACTTGTATTTACATTTTGGTGGCATGTAATTTTGCTATTGTAGGGAAAGAATACATGTCCTTTAAAACTGTATTCCAAGCAAATAATTTTTCAGAAGGTATGCTCAGATTCTCATAACTGCATCTATAGTTTATTTTTTAATATAGATAACTAAATATCCTTTAGTTTAAAAAACATGGAAATGTAGATTTTCAAAAAACGCCTCTTTAATTGTATCTGGGTTATGAATGCTAATGCTGCTAAATGTAAGTCTTTCCATCTCTGCATGAAATTAGCTTTTTCCTAATGCACAAACTTTCCAGTAAGCAGCTTTGTATGATTTTCACACTTCAATTTATTTTTGTATTTTCATGTGTCCTTTGAGATATGTAATCCTTTTCTTTCTTCACGTGCATTCTTTTTACTTTTCCTTTTATTTCTCAGATAGACTTCTTAAACATTCCACTGTACTTTATTAAGTCAGATCAGAGTCTTGAACAACAAATGTTCATGGGCTGTTTGGTCAAAGCCAATAAGCAAGCTTGTCTCTGGATTACTGAAGATTGCAGCTAGCTTGAATTAAAGGATTTGATTGTGTAGCCGGAGAATTTTACAAATTGTTCAATACTTTAATTTGCTAGCTGCACCCTAGAGTCTAGTATAAATATTTCATGTCTCAATTACTTTGATGATGTTATTAAAATCAGGCCAGTTCATTAACACTTCAAGATAGTAATTTCACTACTCATCCACTTGAAAATATAGAAATGAAATATTAAGGTACTGTTGATGATTTGATACAAAATCCGAGTTGCTATTTCCATAATGCAGAGTTACAAGTGTCTCGGACAGTAGACTGTAACACAGACACATGTAAAATTCAATTTTTATTATTGTTACTACAAACTACTTTGAATGATACAAGCTGAAAGTTGATAGGGTGAGTACTTGCACATGTGTATACAAGTTTTTTTTTAATTAATAATAATAATAATAATAGTAATAATATTAAAACATTTTTTTAAAGAATTATGCTTTAAAATTCCTTTTGACAAAAGGTAGTCTAAAATGGATTTACTCTATGGTATTTATGCTTCAGCTGAAACTGTTCTAGGTAAATACTGTGACATGTTTTACTCTTTCCAGGAGTGAATAAGAGTACTTACCATTAGTACAAACCACAAATATTTTTTAAATGAGCAGGCTTTTGTGTACAGGCTATTAATAATATTTACATACAAACAAACCTTTGTCGAACACACTATTGTAACTATTGGCCGATGTGGAGCCCACTTACCTTTGCAAAAAAGGTGTCACAGTAAATAATATAAATTAAATAGAATTTAATAAAAATATGGTTATTTGCCAGGGTATTTTATTGCTTAAGAAGGAAAAAATAACATGTTAAATGATGAAAAACAGAATAAAGGTACAGAGTGAGTACTCACAAATCTACATATTGTACACCATATAAAAAACATAATTCACACATGCATATTGACTCCCGATCCTAAGCTTCCCATTGATTCACAGTATTTCCGGGTAAAACTATGGAGTGTATTCCCAGGTATGACTTGCTCAGCAGATGTATCCCCACGGCCAGCAAGAAAGTAGATTCAATTTTAAACAAGATCGTTGGTCAGTAAAAAAAAATAAATAAATAATATGGCGTCACTACTAAATTATAATAAATAGCTGCGCTATAGCTGAGCATTATCATGTTTCCAGAAAAAAAATACAAATTTGCCAAAGACTGCTGCACATCACCATAAAGACTGCAATGCATATTACAATGCACATTACAAGAAAAAACACAAAAGTTTTAAATTACAAAAAAGACTGCCAACAGAACTGCACATTATCTGAGAAAATTATGACAACTGTACATCACGAGATGCATGTTACCAAAGTGACTATCTTGAGAGTTGCACAGCCAGTACCCCTAATTCTGTGTACACTTTTTTCAAACTACCGTATATACTCGAGTATAAGCCGACCCGAGTATAAGCCGAGACCCCTACTTTTACCACAAAAAGATGGGAAAAATCATTGACTCGAGTATAAGCCTAGGGTGAGAATGCAGGGCGGCGGGCATGGTGCAGGAGAATGCAGGGTGACTGGCATGGTGCAGGAGAATGTAGGGTGACTGGCATGGTGCAGGAGAATGCAGGGTACTGGCATGGTACAGGAGAATGCAGGGTACTGGCATGGTACAGGAGAATGCAGGGTACTGGCATGGTGCAGGAGAATGCAGGGTACTGGCATGGTACAGGAGAATGCAGGGTACTGGCATGGTGCAGGAGAATGCAGGGTACTGGCATGGTGCAGGAGAATGCAGGGTACTGGCATGGTACAGGAGAATGCAGGGTACTGGCATGGTGCAGGAGAATGCAGGGCACTGGCATGGTGCAGGAGAATGCAGGGCACTGGCATGGTACAGGAGAATGCAGGGTACTGGCATGGTACAGGAGAATGCAGGGTACTGGCATGGTACAGGAGAATGCAGGGTACTGGCATGGTGCAGGAGAATGCAGGGTACTGGCATGGTGCAGGAGAATGCAGGGTACTGGCATGGTGCAGGAGAATGCAGGGTACTGGCATGGTGCAGGAGATTGCAGGGTACTGGCATGGTACTAGAGGATCCGGGGTTGTGGGCATACTACAGGAGATGCAGTGCTGTGGGCATGGTACATGTGGACCATGCCCGCAGCACTGCATCCCTCGTAGTGTGCCCGCAGCCCATGGCAGGTAGTGAAGCTGTTTCACTTACCTGTTCCAGAGGCGCCTTCATTTTAAAAATGGCGCCGCCCGGGGCCGACACGTCATTGCGCACGCGCCGCCACCGCTCGTATACTTTCGGCTATTCCCGGCCTCTCCCGAGCGGCGCCGGGAATAGCCGAAATTACACGAGCGGCGGCGGCGCGTGCGCGGTAACATGTATGCGACGGGCGGCGCCATTTTTAAACCTTAAACCCGTCGGAGAGGACATTTTTTTCCTTGACTCGAGTATAAGCCGAGGGGGACGTTTTCAGCACAAAAAAATGTGCTGAAAAACTCGGCTTATACTCGAGTATATACGGTATTTCTTATGTTTTTGATGACTACAATATTCCTTTTCATATTGGCTGTATATTGTATATGGTTTTTTTTGTTTGTTACCAATCTTACTTGCTACTATGAACTTATTGTATCAAGCAGAAGTACCCTGTGTGGTATTCATACTACTGTTTGAGAGCACAGGGATGATTTACTAAAGGAAAATAGGCTGTTCACTTTGCAAGGGAAGTTGCATTCTACAGCGCATTTCTGCTAAAGCCTAGTGAATGTAGTCAAATAAAAATATCCAATCACATGCAAGGAAAAGCATTTTTTCTTGCACATGATTGGATGATGGAAATCAGCAGTGTTTCACGTCATTCAATAAATTCTGGGGAAAAATTCCCATGTAAAGTGCAACTTCCCTTGTAAAATGAACAGTCTATTTGCTTTAATACATCAACCCCCATTGCTCCAATTTTTACATTACTTTACACTGTTGGTTAAGTCACACCTTTTATTAAATCTGCAAATATGCTGGGAATTAGATTTGTCTCAGAAGGAAAATTAGGGTATATTTATAAAGCAATGAATGGAAATTGAACAAACATTCACAGCAGGTAAATCTTCTAGGTACCTGTGCTTTCAATGACAGTGTTTGAATTACCGCCAGTGAATGTTTGGTGAAAGTCATATTTACTGCTTTATGAATATGCTCCTACAGAGTTTGTGTCTGTTGAATTTAGGTTAACAGTATAACATACAATTGTCCTGGACCTGTCACAATGTGTTTGGAGTACATTACATGTTTTATGTGACAGAACCAGTTCAACAAAAAAATAAAGTACTAAAGAAGTGACTGGGGCACAATGAAAAAAAAATTATATATATATATATATATATTTATATATATATATATATATATATATATATAAATAACGGAATTTTTGTAAAATCTTACCTGTAAAATTCCTTTCTCTGAGTCCTCCGACAGTCGCCGCCCCTTCATATTCGTCACAATAGGGTTATTGACCTTTGCTCCGTAGGAGTGGCTAGACAACAGAATATGTTAATATCAAAGCTTTTAGCATACCCCACCCCCAGGGGGTGGTCCCCTCAGTCAATACCCTCCTGCTTCCTGCATTCCTACCTCAGTTTCAGTAGCATAGCAGTAGAGTACATAAACAAAACCCCAAAAGAGGGGCGGGGGCAGCGACTGTCGGAGGACTCAGAGAAAGGAATTTTACAGGTAAGATTTTACAAAAATTCAGTTTTCTCTTACGTCCTCCGACAGTCGCCGCCCCTTCATATTCGTCACAATAGGGACGTCCCAAAGCAGTGTAGACATGAGGGGTGGGAAAAAAAGCAGCCGCGCCTAAGGCAACGCAATACCCACATCAGAGAAAAGAACCTTACCAAAGGAAGGAAACCAACTGGGCAACATGAAAAAAACTTGCTCAACAGGAGCAACAACCCAGGAAAGAACAAGTAACCTAGGGGTAAAAATACCCCAACAGCCAAGGACCCAAACAAAGGACCCTAAGGCACTGCCGCACTAAGAACTTTACGGCCAAAGGAAGCATCTGCCGATGCCTGAACATCCACCTTGTAGAATTTTGAGAAGGTGTGAACGGACGACCAAGTCGCCGCCTTACACACCTGGGCCACAGAAGCCCGATGATGACAGGCCCAAGACGTACTCAGAGATCTTGTAGAGTGCGCCTTCACAGGCATGGGAGGAACTTTCCCCCTCAAAGCATAGGCCTGTTCAATGACCTGCCTGATCCATTTGGCGATGGTAGAGGCCGATGACGCCATGCCCTTCCGAGGCCCCTCTGGAAGGACAAAGAGAGAATCCGTCTTACGAAAGGATTCAGTCGATGACAGGTAAACCCTGATCGCCCGAACAACATCCAAGGAATGCAAAGCCACTTCCTTTGGATGTTTAGGCTTTGCACAAAGCGAAGGCAAGACAATGTCCTCATTGAGGTGAAATTCCGAAATCCTTTTCGGAAGGAAAGACGGGTTAGGACGCAAGACCACCTTATCCAAGTGAACCACTAAATACGGAGATCTGCAGGACAAGGCAGCCAGCTCCGACACCCTGCGAGCCGAGGTGATTGCCACCAAAAAGGCGACCTTCTTGGACAACATAGACAACGAGATCTCCCTGATTTTTTCAAAGGGAGCATGTTGCAACACGGACAGAACAAGATTCAAGTCCCATGGAGGCAAAGGCTCCCTCCTAGGAGGGACCAGATGCCGCACCCCTTGAACAAAGGTGCCAACTAAAGAATTAGACGCCACAGGGTGTGGGACCATTCTGGGTGAAGGGACCATTCTCCCTGGTCCAGGGTCTGGCGGCTCAGATAATCCGCCTGCCAGTTTTCCACCCCCGGAATGTGAACAGCAGATATCGCCAGGATGTGCGTCTCGGCCCAAGACAGAATGTCGGCCACTTCCCGAGCCGCTCGGGCACTCCTGGTGCCCCCTTGGTGGTTGATGTAGGCCACCGCTGTGGCATTGTCCGTCTGCACCCGAACCGGACGGCCCTGCAGCCTGTCCGACCAACGCCGAAGGCAGAGATTTATTGCTCGCAATTCCAGAATGTTGATCGGAAGGGAGGACTCCTCCTCCGACCAAGTTCCCTGGGCAGACAGAACGCCCAGAACACCACCCCAGCCCGACAGGCTGGCATCCGTGGTGATCACCGTCCATGACAAAGGACGAAAGGACTTGCCCCCCGACACCGCCGGGGACTGGAGCCACCACAGAAGGTCCCTTCTGGTGCGATGACTCAACGAAATCTGGAGATCCAGAGATTGCGGTTGTCCGTCCCACCTGGCTAGAATCTCCCTTTGGAGACCCGTGTGTGAAACTGGGCAAAGGGTATCGCCTCAAAAGCCGAGACCATCAGTCCCAGACACCTCATGCACGTCCGGAGGGACGAGCACTGAACGTCCCTGAGGGACCCGACTTCTTCTTGAAGCTTCCGGAGCTTGTCTTCCGGCAGGAAGACCTTCGCCTGAACAGAGTCCAGGATCATTCCCAGGTAAGGAAGACGATCCGACGGACACAGCGTCGACTTTGGAAAATTTATCGTCCAACCGAACTCTTGCAGAGTCTGCATCGTGACGGACAGGTCGTTCACCGAACCAGAATGTCGTCCAGATACCCCAGGATCGAGATGCCCTGGGCTCTCAACAAAGCCAGAACCGGCGCAAGCACCTTGGTGAAAACCCGCAGAGCCGAGGCGAGACCAAAGGGCAACGCCACGAATTGGTAGTGATCCTCCGCAATGGCGAATCGAAGGTACTGCTGGTGACCCTCGAAAATGGGGATGTGAAGGTACGCATCCTTCAAGTCGATGGAGGCCATGAATTCCCCCGGAACCAGGGCAGCCACCACCAAGCGCAGAGATTCCATGCAGAACTTGCGAACCCGCACAAAGCGGTTCAGAGCTTTCAAGTCCAGAATCGGACGTACCTTGCCCTCCTTTCTGGGCACAGTGAACAGATTTGAATAGAATCCCCGAAATCTGTCCCGATGAGGCACCGGAATCACCACTCCCTGAGCGCTCCGGAGATAGCTGAAGATTTGAGGGAAAAAATCTGCCCGCCGGCCGAGAGAGAAACTCAATCTTGTATCCAGATCGAACGATTTCCTGAACCCACCTGTCCCGAACGCGGGCCAGCCAGGGTTGAAGAAAACGGAGCAAACGTCCCCCCACCCCAGAACTGGGTGAGGGTGCCCCTTCAGGCCGCATTGTTATGGGCAGCGGACCCGGACTGGCCGGACTTCTGGTTACCTGCCCACGGCTTTTTCTGGGAGCCTTGTCCCTTGAAGGGCTTACCCTTATAGTGCGACCGAAAGGCATGAAAGGACCCCTGAGAGGGTCTAAACGAAGCATTCTTCTTACCGCGAACAAACTTAGACTTGTGAGTCTGGGGCAAAAGAGTACTCTTACCCCCAGAAACACCCTTGATCAGAGTATCCAAGGATTCGCCAAAAAGGCGAGAACCCGCGTAAGGCAAATTAGCCAAAGTCTTGCGAGAAGATTGGTCAACAGACCAACATTTCAGCCAGATCAGGCGACGGTTCAACACCGCCACACTCTGCAGACGCGCAGCCAAAGGGACCATATCTAGGTCCGCATCACACAAATACATGACACCCTGATGAATCTGATCCACCATAGCCAATGTCGACGGCGAAGCAGAGTCAGCCACCAGAGTGCGCCTGAGCACCTGCGTCCAATCGGCAATAGCCTGGGCTGCCATAATGGAAGCAAAAATAGGCTTCAGCATAGAGCCCGCAACCGTATAAGAGTGACGGGCCAGAGACTCCAATCTCCTGTCCATAGGGTCCCGGAACACCGGGGTATCCTCAGCAGGAATCGCAGTGGATTTATTCAAAATCGCCACCGCGTGATCCACCTGAGGCGGCACACACCAACGCTCATCAGTAGCTGGTGTAAAAGGATAACGCAGCTTGAACCTACTCGGCACAGCAAAAGGCTTCTTTATGTTGCGCCATTGCTCCTCAACAGCGAGCTGAAATTCCGTAGAGCAAGGAAAAACCTGCAACGTTTTACGTTTTCTCTGCGTCCCATAAGAGGACATCAAAGCAGGAGGACATGGTTCATCCTCCAAATGCAGCATTTGTTTGATAGAAGCAACCAACTCATCCATGAGTGCAAGCTCTTCAGACGAGCCAGGGGGAGAATTATCAACCCCTTCCACCTCAGCCTCTTCTTCAGACCCCGCAAGGTCTAGAGAAGAACGAGACCCTGAGAAGGGCACTCCAGCCATAGCATCCCCATCGCCCTCTGAATCAGAGGAAATGGACACCCTGGGCCTTTTTGTGGATCGATCAGCCACCAGCATCTGCACCTGAGCAGCAAGGTTAGCCACAATAGTAGCCAGATCAGCCCCCTCGGGGGAAGCAGCAGCAGCCCCCTGGCCCCCTACCAAGGAGGGAGGAAACTTGCTTTCCTGAGAATCCATGCCCCAGTAATTAGGAAAAAAAGGAGTACTGCCCCTTTAAGGTCGCGGCGATCGCAGCCCACCGCACTCACAAAACACACTGACCCACCGGGCTAGGAATACAAAGGCAAGGAATACAGGAATGGAAGGTAAAACCTGGAGAGGTCACACAGGCTGCTGCTTCATCGATCGCTGTCCTCAGAGCAAAAGGAAGTGATGCGAGACTGACCGCCCCCATAAAGCCCATGTAAGGCTACACAAACATGGCCGCCGGCCGAGGCTGTAGAGGCAGAAACACTGACATGTGGCCCCCGCGATCGCCGCCAAAACGGCGCTCTCACCACACAGGATCGGCCACCACAAAACTGTCACAAAAAAATGGCGGACCGCAGCAGCGGTCGCCGCACAGTATGCCCACAACATGTCTCACAATCATGTCCTTCACAGCACACAGCATGTCACACAGCCTGTTACACAGAGCAGAGCAGGAGAGCCCCCCCCTTGCAGCCCACAGAGAGCAGCTATACTGACAGGGAGCTCAACATTATGCACAGACATGCAGGGTCCCACAGTCCCAGACTGACACCCAAGACAGACAGGTCCCCACACAGAAATACACTTACCATCCGGATGGCGTGGGGAGCCTGCACAAGCGATCAAACCGCTGCACTAAGGACAGGGAGAGTCGCAGCCAGGATGCAGTGGAATTGCGGTGCGAAACCGCATGGCGTCCAGTGAGGTAGCCACCTCACCGCAGCATCCCCGCAGCGGACAGGGATGGGTCGTTCATATTTGCCAGGGAAACCTAGCTGAACGCTCGATGGCAGGCTGGGAAGCCACTGGCCCTGAACCCCGGATAACCAGGGAGGCCAGCCCGAGACCCAGCACCGCATGATCATCTTCATCAGAAGACCTAACTAGAGCTGAAAATAAACAGCTAAGTAAAGAAAGAGAAAAAAACTCCAAATAAAATCAAAAAGAGAAAAGAAGCTGAGACTGAAAAGCCCCAGCACAGGAAACGTCTAACCTACTCCTGAGCTAGACAAATGAAACTGAGGTAGGAATGCAGGAAGCAGGAGGGTATTGACTTAGGGGACCACCCCCTGGGGGTGGGGTATGCTAAAAGCTTTGATATTAACATATTCTGTTGTCTAGCCACTCCTACGGAGAAAAGGTCAATAACCCTATTGTGACGAATATGAAGGGGCGGCGACTGTCGGAGGACGTAAGAGAAATATATATATATATATATATATATATATATCACAATCAGAGAGAGACAGAGTTGCAATGCAATGATGATGGAGAGCTTCCATCCAAAAATACTGTATCCTTATGCAACAAAATTAACAAAAATCAGTGTGTACATTAGCA
Organism: Pelophylax lessonae; assembly: GCF_965119305.1. Classification (NCBI taxonomy): domain Eukaryota; kingdom Metazoa; phylum Chordata; class Amphibia; order Anura; family Ranidae; genus Pelophylax; species Pelophylax lessonae. Next base: position 336,322,013 of record NC_138770.1, read on the forward strand.
TAAGGATATTTTTGTAATAAAATTGTACATTATTGCATCATGCTCCCAATTCTTCTCTGATTTTCACTTGAATGTTGGGTGGTGATTGGAGTCCACCCAGTCGCTGCTAATTTTGCTCAGTACAATGTGTGGCTCCCATTCTGGGATATCTATCTATCTATCTATCTATCTATCTATCTATCTATCTATCTATCTATCTATCTATCTATCTATCTATCTATCTATCTATCTATCTATCTATCTATCTATCTATCTATCTATCTATCTATCTATCTATCTATCTATCTATCTATCTATCTATCTATCTATCTATCTATCTATCTATCTATCTTATAAACTGTATATATATGATGGATGGATGTAATGTCTTAAAACATAACACATTAGTACAATATAAAACATTAGTGAAAAAAGAAGTAGTAGCTGGTCCAAACATAGAAACTTAAATTTTTATCAATTTTTATATATGTTGACGAGATCTCTTCTCATATCCTGATGTGTCTTTAGACGGTATGTGAAGGAAAATCTCTCCAATTGTGTCATGGTGTCATAAATGTGTAAAGGCAGATTTTGGTTGTCCAAAAAACATGATGACAAGTTTGAAAGCTTGTGAAAATACCCTGACCAAAAGTATTAGGGTAGACTGTGCATGTGTTAAGTCATTTCTCTTATTTACCACAAGCTTTTGTTCTTACTAGGGATGATCGAACTTTTGAAAAGTTCGGTTCGACCAGAACACCCGAATTTCCTGAAAGTTCGGTTCGGATTCCAGAACCCCATTGAAATCAATGGGACCCGAACTTCTGGAATCAAAAAACACAATTTTGAAGCCCTAAAACCCCCCGAAAAAACAAAAAAGTGCCTAGGATTCTGGGTCATGCCCCAGGGACTATTAACCACATAAAAAAAGTTCTTAAAAATTGTCATTTTTGATAGAGTGACAATTATTGAAAAAATTATTGAAAAAAAAATGAGATTTCTTTGGATTTAGTGTCTGGGTGGTCTAAAAAGTGTACCTGTGAAGTTTCAGCTCTGTAGTATGTCCAGAACCAGAAAAAAAAAGATTGTTCGTATTAGAATTAATATAGAACAGGGATATGGCTCCGCTATTTTCACACCTTGCCGGTTTTGTAGCAAGCGTTTTTTTTGGGCATTTTTTGGGGGTCTTTGGAGGCAGGCAAAACATCAGAACTTCTGTGTAGGGGTATATATATATATACACACACACACACACACACACACACACGTATGTATATATACACATACACATATATAGGTGTGAAAGTAGCAGAACACTATGCTTGCGCTAATGAAATAATTAACACCCATATGGCTTCTCTGCTATAACACCTATATGTGTGTATGTGTATAAATACATATAAGCGTGTGTGTATATATACCCCTATACAGAAGTTCAGATGTTTTGCCTGCCTCCAAAGACCCCAAAAAAATGCCCAAAAAAACGCCTGCTGCAAAAACACACCTGGGCGTTTTTGTAGCTGGCGTTTTTTTGGGCATTCTTTGGGCGTCTTTGGAAGCAGGCATGACATCTGAACTTCTGTGTAGGGGTATATACACACACACACACACATGTATGTATACATACATATACACTTATATAGGTGTGAAAGTAGCAGAACACTATGCTTGCGCTAATGAAATAATTAACACCCATATGGCTCCTCTGCTATAACACCTATATGTGTGTATGTGTATAAATACATATAAGTGTGTGTGTGTGTATATATACCCCTATACAGAAGTTCAGATGTTTTGCCTGCCTCCAAAGACCCCAAGAAAATGCCCAAAAAAAAACGCCTGCTGCAAAAACACACCTGGGCGTTTTTTTTTTGCAGCTGGTGTTTTTTTGGGCATTTTTTGGGCGTCTTTGGAGGCAGGCATAACATCAGAACTTCTGTGTATGGGTATATATACACACACACACATGTATGTATATATACACATACACATATATAGGTGTGAAAGTAGCAGAACACTATGCTTGCGCTAATGAAATAATTAACAGGCATATGTCTCCGCTCCTATCACACCTATATGTGTGTATGTGTATAAATACATATAAGTGTGTGTGTATATATACCCCTATACAGAAGTTCAGATGTTTTGTCTGCCTCCAAGGACCCCCAAAAAATGCCCAAAAAAACGCCAGCTACAAAAACGCCCAGGTGTGTTTTTGCAGCAGGCGTTTTTTTGGGCATTTTTTGGGGGTCTTTGGAGGCAGCCAAAACATCTGAACTTCTGTATAGGGGTATATATACACACACACACTTATATGTATTTATACACATACACACATAGGTGTGATAGGAGCGGAGACATATGCCTGTTAATTATTTCATTAGCGCAAGCATAGTGTTCTGCTACTTTCACACCTATATATGTGTATGTGTATATATACATACATGTGTGTGTGTATATATACCCCTACACAGAAGTTCAGATGTCATGCCTGACTCCAAACATGTCCCCAAAAAAGCCCTATAAACGCCTGCAGCAAAAAGCAGGGTGACAGGAGCGAAGCCATATCGCTGTTCTATAAATGACCTAAGAGAAACGATCTTTTCTCTATAGCGGTCACCCTGACATGGAAGGGTTTTGTCACCCTGCCATAGCTGTCAGAGTCAGTTAACCCTACACTACACTACGGTCCCCTTACACTTAACACTTTCCCTACAGAAACTAGATTATTAAATCTAACTATAGTGGAAAATAGTACCCTAACTACACTAGATATCCCTTTCCTCACACTAATAATTGCTAAATGACATTTTGAAGCAGAAGTAGCAGAACTGCTTCCACTCTCTTCCACGTCCCTGTATTACAATGCTAGGAATTTGGCAGGGCTATCTTATATACTGGGGGGCGTATTCACTAATGATTGGCCTCTGGACCCCCTAGTCACTCCAATCACATTCCTAGCATTCTCCTGCCCCCTCAATAGGCTTTTACTGATGGTTCTGGTCCAATCACGGGCTTTTAAAGCCCATTTCCTGTCCCATTGCATTTTGGTCGGTTCTGGTTGCCGAATTCCGAACTTTTTCAGCAAAAAGTTCGGAATTCGGCCGAACCTCGAACAGCCAATGTTGGGGTCGAACCGATGGTCGACCCGAACCGTTCGATCATCCCTAGTTCTTACATCACTGGATTACTGAGAAAAGGGGTTTTAATGGAGTACTGCACTACAACAAGGCCTAGATGAAAAACTGACCTACAGAGCAGGTAAACTGTACTCACTATATGCATCTTAAATCCTCAATCTTGTTTGAAGTTTACTTTAACATTGGACAACTTCAACTGATTGTACTAAGCTTTACAAAACCCATTCCAGCAATCACTTAATTTCCCAAACCAGTGGAATTACAAAATAAATGTACTTACCATAGTCAGAGTGTGAAGAATGTAACAGAAAGCTAGCTGAAGAATTAAAATGATGTGAAATAAAAAGGTATTCTGTATTGCCAGTAAAAAGTCCTGTTTCATTTCACCATTTGAATTTTTCATTTACCAGTCCTATTTCATGCCATAAGCTGATATTAATTTATAGTGACATCCTTCAAGGGAGAAAGGGGAAAAACATCTGCAAATATCTGACATTTGCAAGATTACTCTCTGATATGAAGATTAATCATTGCAACACTACTATGTTTTCTACAATTTGCTTTATTTCATTTCTGAGGCTCAACCAATGGTGAAAGATGTTTATCAAAGATGATTTTACACTACGAGTTGGGCAGCGATTCCATGCCATATTTTCCTAGTGATATTCAATCAGTTTAGCAGTAATTTATGGAAACTGATAGGAAATGATAAAGCAATTTTGCAGCTTTCTTGTGCCTATAATAGTATCCTTTATTTATACATCTACACCAGTGGAGCATAGATTAATGTAAACAGACACAGCTTTCTATTATCATTGCAATTCTATGGCTGCTCAGATATCTGAGGATTACCAGAGATTATTGCAACAAAGTCTACTGAAGAACCATTACTATCTCAGAGATGGACCATGCTAAGGCATGGGAGAGGTCTGGGAAAATGTTAGCTAAAGCAAACCTATCTTAGGCCTCAGTGGATGTCTCAGTTGTCACTAGGTATATTTAAATCTAAAATCCAGGCACTAGCTAATTACATCTCTGAAATAAGTATACATGAAATGATTTTGCTGCCAAAGAATTAGTAATTTTGTTATGCTAATCCTGCGATTAGGGCCACTGGCAGTACAGTCGACCCTCCTGTAAACCAGCGGTACTGCCCTATTGCTGAAATTAATACCCCTGTATACCCCCCCCCCCCCCCTAATGGTGCTGCCAGCTTTTCCTCCTCTACCTCTCACCGGCTGTCAGCTACTGAAGGCACACAGGAGGATTGTATTCAGCTGCTGAAGGCACACAGGAGGATTGTATTCAGCTGCTGAAGGCACACAGGAGGATTGTATTCAGCTGCTGAAGGCACACAGGAGGATTGTATTCAGCTGCTGAAGGCACACAGGAGGATTGTATTCAGCTGCTGAAGGCACACAGGAGGATTGTATTCAGCTGCTGAAGGCACACAGGGGGATTGTATTCAGCTGCTGAAGGCACACAGGAGGATTGTATTCAGCTGCTGAAGGCACACAGGGGGATTGTATTCAGCTGCTGAAGGCACACAGGAGGATTGTATTCAGCTGCTGAAGGCACACAGGAGGATTGGGTTCAGGTGCAGAAGGGGGGAGGAGGTTATAAATATTCCATATTAACTATGTGTTCATTCATAACTGAAGCATAGTAAACTTTGTTTACTATGCTTCAGTTTGTGCATAAACAAGAAACCTCTATACAGAGTACTTCATGTTGATTTACTCTCCAATGCAGTTGAGGCTGCGGAGAGAGGGATTGAAGAATCCATGTCCTCACCCTCTTTCTTTTGCAGTGAGACAATAGGGATCTGTTTAACCCCTACATAAAAGAAATATATGCAAGAATAAATAAAATAAAATATTGTAAAAAAAACAAAAGGGTTTGTTCACAATCGATTTGCTCTCTGAAGAGAGACCCAAATGTGTCTTGCTCTTCAGAGAGCAGTTGACAGGCAGTGAGTAGGCGTTGTATCACCTCCTCACCACTAACTTTAATTCCTTTCAACCCCACACTAGTACACCACAACCACCTGCATTGTACACAGTTGCCATGTTTGTGCAGAGCAGAACCATTCTCTTAAATGGGTAGTGTTTGACAGGGGGCATCATTCTTGCTTCAAAGAAAGGTATTGCACCCACAGCATGTGTACACCCCTAAAATAATGTAAAACATATGTGCTCAGACCATAAAACAATAAATAAATCAGCAGCTAGCACAAATTTGTTGATTTCAAATGATCACACAATGGAAAAGTTGATATGCAGCGCGTAGTTTAGTACAAATTAATAGCATTTATGAAAGTCCATTAAAGGTGGTTGAGTGTTAGTGTAGAATCCCCTTACCAGCTTCTGTGTGCAAAAACAATAGGAACACACACAACACCACAGTGGTGAGGCAAGTCTGCCTTCCAGATGATGTAGACCTTCAAGTTATAGAGAGATCTAACAATCGAATGTAGATTAAACCATCATTTGGAATCCTACTGTTATCCTTCAATGGAACACAGCCTTGCTATGGGAGATTCACCATACACTTCCAAAGGACATGTCCATCCAGCATTAGTATCATCAAACCCATTCTGATATTAACTCGTGAGAGTATAAATAAAAAGTGCCAAAGTGGGGATTCTACACTTTCAATCAACCACCTTCAATGGACTTTCTTGAAGGTTATTAATGTAATGTGATTTAGCAGGAATTTTGGGAGGGGGAGGGATGGGGGGTTGTTAGGTAGGCTGTACGGGGCTCTGTGTCTTCTAACAGCAGCCCTGTCTGCGATACAGACACTCTTGCCTGACAAGATAGCCAGATAGACATCTCTATGCTGCTAATAAGCTGTACATTTTAACCAACCTTCCTACAATCCTCTTACTAGGCAATGAAGGAGAAACAGAAATGTTAATATTTTCTTCTCCCCTTTGAGTGAGTGCTGCTCTGCATGGGGATTAGGGGAAATCCAGATTGATTTAAATATTTAGGCTTGTTTAATGTTACATTTATGCAATTTGTATTAATACATAACTACATTAAATTATCTTTTTTGTATTTTCCTGTAGTTCAGTTTTAAATGTGTAGTATATCTTATTATTTCTAATTATGATAGAATGCTATACTTCAAATGTTTACACAACATGATATAAAGACATTTTTTCTGTAGTTCAAATTATGTTCTTTTTACCTATATTCTATAGAGTATTAAAAGGAGGTTAGTGGGAATTTACTCTCCGATACCTATGCTATATATCCTATTTATAAACCTCCTGTGTCACCAATCACATTCCAATTTTCAGCATAGGTTTCAATCAGATTGGTGGCTGTAAAAAAAAACCTTTCATTATATTTCATCACACTTTTTTTGTGAAAGGCAGTAAGCAAGGTGTTTCAGAATCACCTAGGTGGTGCATTCCATGATCACCAAATTATAGACACAGTGGGAAGTGGGGTAAACCTGTACACTACAGAAATGTCTGGATAAAAAGAAAAAAAAACTGAACTACTCAACAGGCAGACTATGATCCCTGTATACATCTCAAAGTTTCCCTTTTAAGTTTGTTTTTACTTTTAAAGAAAAAAAAAATATTTTTATAAAGTTTAGTTTATTCTTTTTATGCAACATTAACAAGAACAGCCCAATACACCTATCAACAGGCAAGCCAACACATTATTTCAAATGACACCTTACTAAATTTCAGTAACATCATTTATACTAAATAAAGGTGAATAACCCTGTGATCTACCTCTTGTTTTGAACAAGCAAGAACCACTAACGTTTCCATGGCTCTAGGTTTCAGGAGGATATACTTTTTAGTTTATATTCAAGAACTTTTGTGAAAATGTATTTATTTACAAAAATATTAAATTTATTTTCCAAGGTATGTGAATCATTTAAATTATTCTGAAAAAGGTGTTAAAAAATGTTGGCCTTACCATAATTGTTGTAATTTTCTTCCTTTGTCCCAAGGCCATATTCATAATATTCTGGTACACTGCAGTAGGGAAAAAAACGTTAAAGTGTACATGCAGTAACACAATGGCATTAAAATAAACTGAATAAGGAGAGGGCATATGTGGAGATTATATAGAGATGCATCTCATGCAACAAGATAAATACATAGTTGCAATACGCATATCTGCTAAAAAGTTAATATTTCAGCTCAATGACTTTTGCCATTCATCTCTGAAAAACAGAGCAGCCTGAAAGGTGACTAAGCTATCTCAGTTGAACTTAATAAATATGGTGGTGCCACCTGTCTGCCCATAGCTTGCTAACTGAATAATAAATAACCAGAAACAAACTAATACAGTGTCAACTCTGCTCACTTTTCCTTCTGCATGCTCCCTGTCAGCACATGTGCATGCAGAAGAGTCTAATGGACTCCTAGTGTTCTCCCTTTCAATCTAAAGGCTGTTGTGCAGAGGAAGACTAGAGGCTCACTCATAGCACGACTTCAGGTACTTCTGTTAGTTGTATGCAAAATGAATTTAATAATTTTTTTTATTAAATTCACAATTTCTTTAAAAGCTTTTCTACTTTAACAAAGACGTATTATGAAGGGTCTGAATTGCCTGTAAAATCACAAGTAGAACTAAACTAATTGTTTCATGTGAGTCAGGATTTGAAGTGAACAGAACCAGTTCATGCTGACTAGGGTTTGCTAAGAAGGAGCAAATTATTTTGCTGGTTAGCTTTATTGATAAATTAGTCCACTTCGATGAGTGGACAAAGCATAGCCTTAAGTACACTTTTTTTGTGTGTGTGTGTGTTTCACGTGATCGTTTTTTTGAACACTTAATGGTTTTTCTGTTTTTTTGCACCAGTTTTTGTACCACCGCAGATAAAAAAAATCGTTTTTGGGACATTTAGATCTTTTAAGGCAAAATCTCAGCTTTGATTATTTTGGATGAACAGAGGATACCCAGAATGGACAATTCAAGAGACCTGTTGTATGCAGTGTACATGGGCACCACTAGTGCTGGGTACATCAGATCTTGGAGCTGTGGCTACCTAGTTTCTGCACCTACCACCTGTCAGACTCAAAATATAGCAGCAGTGCAGAGTGGAGGGAAGACTCCTCCACAGCTCTGATGTATTACATGACACAGACATGAGAAACCCTGCAAGGATGTCCCCTCAGTCTTCTGGGAACCACTCTTTCTGTGTTCTAGTCAGTACATTTTAGGAAGTGTTAGAAAGGGAGTGGGCAATGTGTGCAAGAGGCAATGAGGGATTGGGCTTGGGGTGGAGGAAGAGGGATCTGTGCTGCAGATATTTTTTTGCTTCAAAGAGGGGATTTTTCAGGGGAGTGAGTGGATATATGTGTGCTGAGGGGATATTTTCTGTGGGTGAGAACTTGACTTAAGGGAAACTTTTTGCAAGTGGCTATGAATGAGAGGGGGATTTTTTCGGGGGGGGGGGGGGTTTGTGGGGGAAGGAAGCAGAGTTTTGTGGGAGATTTTTGTTTGAGGGAGATTTTGTTTTGGGGAATGTGTGCACTGTGAGTGCTTGGGTGGGGGAAATTTTTGCTTTAGGGGTGGCTGAATAGGTGCTGGGAGAGTACTCACTTGGTAAGCAGGGCTGTATATTGCATACAATTGACCACTCTAAATTGTATTATGGCATAATATACAGGGTATAGCAGTCAGGAATATACCAAAATACTGCACAACATTTAAAGTGCAGTGGTAAGGAATATGTAATGTACAGCATATGTTACATACTCCCGATCTCAAAAAATAGATATAACAGTTATCTGATGCTGGCAGTCCGGGAACGGTTCCTCCATATGAACAGCACATAAATCAGGATGTCCCACTTCAGAATATGCAACCTGTCATGTACTGTACACATGACCACAATAAAATGGATATAGGAGATTATCCGATGCTGGGAGTCTAAGTACTTTTCCTGCACACAGAGCTGTGGTATCCCAGGCTGCACACAGGCCTGTATCCTTTGCTTTCTTTTGCTGCACCCTCCCTCTGTCAGAAGTTTGCTGGATCTTTAGTTTCTAGGGACACATTTCACGATTATACCCCATCATCAGCTCTGCACTGGCTGTTTGTAGAAGGTATTCCAGCATCCCATTTTCAAGGTCAGGAGCATGTAATGTAGTTATTATAATCATTTTCAAATGTGAGTGCATTACTACTATTTATACCCTAAATATAAACTCTACTTTAAGTTGGTGCAAATGAGTGTTCTATTGTTTGTCTTTAGTGTCTAAGAATGCTCCCAAAAAAACACTTTTGCAAGGCAAGAATCAGATAAAGTAGTTCTCGTTCACTAGGGTTATAATTCCTAATTGCTTTATTTTAATTTATTACATAAAGTTTGGGAGGGGGGGTGGGGTCTAGTTTAAATAGCATTTGGCTAATATATTTTGTGAAATTTGGTTTCATACAGATTAATACAAAAACTCCATTCTTTCTAAGCCCCAAAATAATGTTCTGTGTGTTCAAAAGCATGTTTTCTAATTCTGTACATAATGTACTCCTAATATACTCCTGTATACTGCACTGGTTAGTGTGTTACATATTCCTGATTCCTGCGCATTGTAAAACAGAGCGCAGAAGTGAATAGTATGTAGCACACAAACTCCTGAGCCCTGTGCTCTGTGCATTACACTCTTCTGACCCATGTACACTGTGTGTTGCACACTCCTGTACATTACATACGGGTGACCCTTGCAATATATACATTACATATTCCTGTACCTTGCCATGTGTACATTACACTTTCTTTGCCCAAGCACTCTTCATGTTGCAGTATATTGCACATTAGATACACTTGACTATACTGCCGATTATCCCAATACTTCCAAACTATTTTATTAAAGTTCTTCTTTAATACTGTATAGGCTTTGTGCTGAAAGTCATATGTTATAAAAGAGTTTAACTTTTTTGAAAAAAGAAGAACTGTGCTAAGGTTTAAGACGTCTGTGAGAATTTTGGTTATGCCACAGTAATTAAAGTACATTTTTGGTTACAAAGACTGTGTAGGTTTATTTTTATTTAATTGTGTCCCTGTAAGTCTTTTTTGCTATTAACGCAATGTGGCCACACCCACATTTTGCCTCACTACTCTCTACAGAGTGCCCAAGGTCTTTCACAATTCCAGCAACACCCTTGATTCTGCCTATATTCAACTAGCAATTCAAAGTCCAAATGTTCAACTAAAATTATAAGAGCATGTTGAAACATCAAATATATGTTTTCATTGTTCACCAGTTATCAGATAAAATCTTAGACATAAACCATGTCTTTACGGTTCAAGTCATTCAAGTCACCATCCTGAGACAACAAATAATGTGGCTCATATGGAAATCCTTTCCAAAAATTGTCAAATATAATCATTTGAGTATTCAAAATATTATTGAGACATCTGACCTATAGGATACCCTAAAACTGCAATAACAATGTTTTACAGCATATAATCAGTATGACAATAAATTAAAACTGTAATTGTTATAAACCGTGTTAATCACGTTTACACTTAATATGGTAAACAAATGCTCATACCAAAAAAATGTGTTTCACATTCACATTTAATTTATTTACATTTTAGGTAAACAAGAATAAAAATCTGAAACAAAATGTATTTTTTTCAAATTTGATTATTAATATTTTGAACACCATTTTGCTGCTTGTTATATTTACTGCAACATTAAAGTTACATTTTTGGTAAAAAGCATGTTAAAGTTATTTACAAAAGAAATAGAAAGTTTTTTTTTTTTGTTTTTTGCATACATTTAATTTTTCTCATAATGCATCAGTAATTTAATATTCTTACTGATTTAAAATAAAACAAATATACACTAAACCACATATTTTTAACAGTAAATCCTTAAAGGTAACATTTTATATATGTGCTTTATAATATTTTTTCCTGCAAATAATTTAAAATAGAAACATGAAACAAGAGATTAAATTGTTAAATAGTGCTTCTACGGGTTGAAATGAATGGGTTAAATACTAAAATAAGAGCATGTCCAAGTTATTTAAGAATTACTAACTCACTGTACACACAATAAACATTCTTCTGTCAGCTGAAGCTCTCTCACTCACAGATCTGTCTGACAGGGAATGGAGGAGATAAGATACAGTAGCTACTGTATTACTTTTGTTTTGGTTTAAAATGTTACACTGAATGTTCACTGTGATTGGCTGTCAGAGTGATCATTCAATGAGGAAGGCTTCTGACTTACAGGGCTGTGCACAGGAGAGCAGGGGAAGGTGAGAATCTGCAGGGTATACAGGAGATGCCCTGTGTACAGAGGAGGGGGTTTTATAGACGTTTGTAAGACGCTGAAAGTAGGGAACTGGTTAAGACCAGGTCATTTTCTGACATTTGTTGTTCACAAGTAAAAATCTGTATTTTCTGTTAGAAAATAATTTAGAACCCCCAAACATTATATATTTTGTTTTAGCAGAGACCCTAGAGAATAAAAAGGTGTTTTTTGCAATATTTTATGTCACACTATAGTTACGCTGCGGTCTTTCAAACACATTTTTTTGGGAAAAATGTCACTTTAATGAATAAAAAAAAAAAAACAGTAAAGTTTTTGTTTAATGTGAAAGTTGATGTTGAGCCGAGTAAATAGATACCTAATATGTCATGCTTTATAATTGTGCACGCTTGTGGAATGGCAACAAACTACGGTACATACATTTTTTTACAGGTTACCTGTTTAGAGTTACAGAGGAGGTCTAGTGCTAGAATTCTTGCACTCACTCTAAAGATCATGAGGATACCTTACATGTGTGGTTTGAACAGGGATGGGACACTTTAAAGCGGAGTTCCGGGCACAAAATCGGTATTTTTTTTTTGTGCCCCTCCGCTAGCTACACATAACCTGAAAAGGAATTGGATAGTTATTTATTTTTTTTTTGTACACTCACCTTGTAATCGAAGATCGTAAATACTCACCTCAGGGTACTTCCTCCTCCAGCGCCGCGGCTCACCCCGTCACTTCCTGCCTCGCGATGATTCCTGGGAGCTGAACGTCATCGCTCCCAGGAATCAATGCGACGGCACCGGCCCCGCATGTCACTTCCGGGCGACGCCGCATTCCCCTGCTAAACAGCTTCTGGGCATGCCCAGAAGCTGTTTAGGAATGCAGCGCCGCACCGGAAGTGACGAGAGGGGCCGGTGCGGCGCATTCTGGGAGAAGAAGATGCGGAAGAAGACACCGAAGAGGACCGCGCCGGCTTCAGCTGCCCACAAGAGAGATGGAAACGCTGTGGAAGAAATTTTCAAAGTAAGTATTTCTTCTTGCAGGTAAGTGCGAACCGGAACAGATCAGAGGCTAGCCATTGTGGAATGTGCTAGCCCTGACTGTCCCGGGGGTATGTTCAGCAAAAAATGAGATCTGTGCCCGGAACTCCGCTTTAAATGTTTTTTATTTTTTTTGTATTATTTTGTTTACTTTTTATTTTATATTTTTACACTGTCCCTTTATTTATTTTTACATTTTTTTTAGCACTTTTGTTCCTATTACAACAAAGTTAAACATCCCTTGTAATTGCAATAAGCATTACAGGTCCCCCTTTTGTGAGAGAACTGGGGGTCAAAAAGACCCCAGATCTCTCATTTACCCTTAAAAGCAAAAGAAAAAAAAACATTTTTGAAAATTGACATTTTGACTTTAACTACTTGCCTTCTGTGCACTTAAACACCCTTCCCATCCAGGCCAATTTTCAGCTTTCAGCGCTGTCACACTTTGAATGACAATTGCGCGGTCATGCTACACTGTACCCATTTGAAATTTTTATCATTTTTTTCACACAAATAGAGCTTTCTTTTGGTGGTATTTAATCATCTCTGGGTTTTTTATTTTTTACAAAAAAAAAGAATAAAGACAAAAATTTAAAAAAAAAAAAAAAAGTTTTTCTTATTTTCTGCGAGTAAATTTTGATAATAAATTTTTCTCCTTCACTGATGTGCGCTGATGAGGCGGCACTGATGGGCACTGATAGGCTGCACTGATGGGCACTGATGAGGTGGCACTTATGGGCACTGATGAGGTGGCACTTATGGGCACTGATGAGGAGGTACTAATATGCCGCACTGATGAGCACTGATAGGCGGCACTGATAGGCGGCACTGAGAGTCGGCACTGATGAGCACTGATAGGCGGCACTGCTGGGCACTGATAGGCGGCACTGCTGGGCACTGAGAGGTGGCACTGCTGGGCACTGACAGGTGGCACTGCTGGGCACTGAGAGGCGGCACTGACGGGCGGCACTGATGGGCACTGATAGGCGGCACTGATGGGCACTGGCAGATGGCACTGGACACTGATGGGTGGCACTGATGAGCGGCACTGATGGGCAGCACCATCAGTGCCCACACTCAGTGCCCATAGTGCTGCCAGTCAGTGCTCATCAGTGCCTAGATGAGCAGGCACTGATGGGCACTGACTAGCAGCACTATGGGCACTGATTGTGGGCATTGATGGGGGGCACTGATGGCGGGCACTGTGGGCACTGATGGGGGGGCACTGTGTGTGTGTTTTTACCTCTTGTAATCAGGGCACTGGTGATTGGTGCCCTGATTACATTCTCCTGTGTCCCCGGCGCTGTGAGGCTCCCCCTCCTTCCTCACACTGCAGGCTCCGTGTGAGGAAGGAGCGCCGGCGATGAGAGATGATCTCATATGTTTACATATGAGATCATCGCTCATTGGACGGCCAGATCACGTGGTGAATGGCCGCTGTGATTGGCCATTCACCACGATCTGTGATCGGCCGTGTCCAAGGGACACGGCCGACACAGATTTTCCCCGCAGCGCGCTCGCGGGAGCGCGCTGGGGGCGTGTCACTGGGAGGCCGTTTAAAAACGGCCTCCCGAAAATTCGAGTCCGTGCTGCAGCTGTATATAGGCTGTAGCGCGGATGGGTAGTGGTTAAGAAAAAATCCTGTCTGTCTGTCCGAGAAATGGAAGAGAAGTCAGAGGTTTCTCTGGTCCTCCAGGGGCAAAGAGCCAAGTGAGGGCCATCTTGCCCTCATTTGACTTCTTGCCCAGCCATCTACAGGACTGGATCACTTCCGGGTTTACTGATGGCTCTGGTAAACCCGAAAACAGCTCCCAGGATCACTTTTATCTGAAAGCCGGCTGCCTAACAAAAAAAAAAAAAGATACCAGGGTAATGGCAGCTGGCTGTTGCCATAATCCTGGTATTTAACGTCAAAGTAATGCTGTATATTTACAGTTGGACGATCAACAAGTGGGTTTGAGAAATTTGTTTTATGAGTTTGCCTCTTAGTAATTACACAATTCCCTACTATAGACTCACAGGAAAGGGAGCACTGTAAATTTGTAATGACACATTTGAAAAAAGCAGTGTTACATGCATTAATTGGCATTTTTTGAACCTATGAAATTAACATTAGGGCTTGTACAAAGTGCTGTCTAGGATGTCTTTACTATGACAACATGAAGAATAATAATAAGCATATGCTATAATATCCATAAGGTAATAGCCCATAGTAACCAAGCAAATGTGATTTTGTAATTGATATTGTAGTGGGCCATTTCCTAACTGTTACAGTTCCGCAGTACACAGTACTTCAAATGGCCCCCAATTTGTTTTCCAGAATTAACACAGCCTTTTATTTATTGTATATTGTATTTTCTGCTGAAAAAGAAGGTAAGTGCATTTTGAAAGTGTAAAAATAAATCTGGAGAATAACTAAATAGCATGTGGTTTTCACTTGATCATTGAATAAGTATAAGTTCTGCCTTCCAGTAATGTTCAGCACATTGGGTAGGCCTCAGTTTTGTCTTCCAGTAATGTTCAACACTTTGAGTAAACCTCAGTTCTGCCTTCCAGTACCATTCATCACATTAGCTAAGCATCAGTTCTGGCTTACACTAATATTCAGATAGCTTAAAAAAGGGAAATATTTCTCACTGTGCCTTTGAATAAAGTGACAGGATTACATGCATTTGCTTGTTCATCTTATTGTATACAGTAAACCCCCCCCATTGCTTGGGTTACGTTCCGGACCCAGAGACGAAAAGTGAAAATCCGCGAAATAGAAAAACCCTATTAAAATGCATTGTAGGCATGTTTTTTTTACTGTCACTGTACGTGTAAAAGCATTTTAAGGTCTTTAAACACACTTTTAAAACAATAGAAACTAATTTAAACACATAAAAGATACTGAGAGACATAGCAAGAGCTATGGAAAACACAAAAATATTTCATCTTTAATGATTTATATAGTAAAATAACATTACAAAAAAAAACGCAATATACCGGGACCGCAAAAACTGAACCGTGATGTTGCGGGGGTTTACTGTACTGCCTGTTGTCCATGTTAGACTTAAAGATGGCTGCCATACAGAAACACTGAGCAGAACAGGGCATGGTATGTTAGTAATCATGAAAACAGCAGCAACAACGGGGAGACCATAAGCAATACTCTTGACTAGTGCACTGCCCTCCATTTGTCTTCTTTAGGCATATATTTTATGTATAGTACAGCAACATCTATTATGAAACAGAGCACATAAAAAGACGTTTGTATCCATCTTAGGAACAAAATTCTAGGACCAGCATTACATTTCCATATAATAGGTGCATCCAACACTGTGGGAAATGTTTTTTTCCTAATTAATTCAAAATTAGAAATTGCCAGGCAATCCATCTTTTTATTGTTAGCTTGAATAATAGCTGATATTTATTTGACTGCAAGTTGAAAATAGTCATGTGAAAGTGCATGTAATGGTACTCTACGTAGGTAGGTCTGTTAAGGTTATGTGCAGCACAGCTCTTTTTGTGACACCTATTATCCATTGTGCGTCCGCATATGCAGCCTTTGACTTTGTCTGACAACTGCACTTCAGGCTGAGACAAGATTCTGGATGAAATATGTTAACTGTGGTTGCATTTTATCTAACCTTTACTTAATGTGATCTATAAAAAGTAACAAGTGTATTGAACCTGTTAATAAAAGGGTCTAAAACTTGTGCAGGGAAATAAAATAGGTTAATTGCTTGCAATAAAGCATGTCTCTTTGCTGCCCAAGGGGAGTTTTGTGGTAAGGAATCTTTAGCAAGCCTGAAGCAAAAAATTTTCCTACCTAAATGCAAAGAAAAGAAGCACATACTGAAAAGTAGATGTGTCCTGAGATTAGCTTGAACTAGTAAGTGTAAGCTGAGTTTTGTGAACCTTTTTAAGAGGTTCGTGTGAAAAGGATACTCAAAACATACAAGTGATTCAGTGATCAAATCGTACAAGGGAACAGAAACCCTTTTGATCTAATCAATAAATATGTGATGAAACTAATATGTGTGCTTTAAATAAAAACCTATCTCTCAAAATATACAAATGACATGTCAAATATATGTGAAACTCATATTGTCCAAAACAATAAATATGTGTAAGCAAAAATTGGTTATTGGTTGAACTAGATGGACTTTTTTAACCTGACTAACTATGTAATAAATTGAAAATATTAGAACATTGAAGTGGTTCTAAAGGCAGAAGGCATTTAACTTTCATGCATTCAATACATGAAGCTAAAAAACCTTTTGCATGTGCATGCAGCTTCCCCCCAGACCCCCCCCCTCAATACTTGCCTGAACCTGATAGCTATACAGCAATGTGCTCTCCTGGTCTCTGCCTATTCATTGGCTGAGACACAGCAGTGGGAGTCATTGGTTCCCTCTGCTTTTCATCCCCTAAACACACAGAGGCAGCTCAGAAGCGTACATGCTCCAGTGCCATAGTAAGTGGCTTGCTATCGGGGCACTCGACAGTGGGGGGGGGGGAGCCCAGAGCGCAGGAAGGGTATGTGAAAAGAGGAGAATCGGGGCTGCTCTGTGTAAAACCATTGCACAGAGCAGGTAAGAATAACATGTTTGTTTGTTTTTTTTTGTTTTTTTTAAATAAAATGTGTAAGCTCATTAGGAATGCTTTTTAATTAAGAATAAGTTAAAACACCAAATTGTGCTCTAGATGGAAAAGCTTGGGATAAATAGTTCATTCTTTGTTTGCTGACAATACAAAGCTATACAGGGCAATAACATCAGAACAGGACATAGCAACTTTACAAGAGGACCTCAATAAAATAAAATAGAGGGGTAGGCAACTACTTGGCAAATGAGGTTCAATATAGGAAAATGTAAAGTAATGCACTTGGAGGCCCAAAATATGAATGGAAGTTATATGCTAGGGGGAGAACCTCTGGGGGAATAGAGGGTGGAAGAAGAGCTGGGGGTCCTACTAGATGACAGGCCTAGCAATAGCATGCAATGCCAGGCTGCAGCAAGCAGGGCCAGCAGACTATTAGCATGCATTAAAAAGGTTACCAACCCAAGAGATAAAAACTATAATTCTACCACTCTACAAAACTCTGGTTCAGCCACATCTTGAGTATGCCATTCAGTCCTCAGGAAGGATGTGCTGGAACTGGAGAGAGTCCAGAGAAGGGCAACAAAGCTCATAGGGGGGCTTGAGAATCTCAGGTAGGAGGAATGGCTACAAATATTAAACGTGTTCTCCCTGGAGAAGAGATGCTTAAGAGGAGATATGATAGCAGTATACAACTATCTAAATGCTTATTCCAGAATAGGGAGGAAACTATTCATGCTCAGGTCACTCAAGAAGACAGTTTGAAAATTCAATGAAACTTGACAATATATGGTTTAACCCTAGACTGCATAGGTTTTTTATACTGTTAGAGCTGTAAGGAAGTGGAATTCCCCTCCATAATCGATGGTGTCAGCAGGATGAGTTGATCATTTCAATAAAACTTTTAGATGGACATCTAATTGAACAAAAAATGCAGGTATATGAGTAGAGTCATAAACACATACACACACTCACACAGGTTGAACTGGATGGACTGGTGTCTTTTCTTCAACTGTACCAGCTATGTAACTATATGTAATATAAAGGGCATAATGTAGTATTGACTTCATAAAGTGAATTGATTCATTGAAGAGCTTTAGAAAAGGGAAAAAATACATATGGAGCCCTCGCAATAAATCACATTTGCAGTGATACTGTCTTTCATATACAGTAAGTAAGCCTGATGAAAGAAAAATGACAGTACTAAGATATTTTTACAACCACCAATCAGATTCATACTTGCTTTTAAAAGGAAGATGAATGTGACTGGTGATGCAGAAGGAAGAGAGAAAAAAAAAGGATGTTACACAGCATGAGCTTCAGACGGTACAATACTATTGCCCAACACTAACCCTGTGATGTGAAGTGGTCCCTGTGTGCTGTGGCTGCAGATATTGAGAAAGGTAAATGAGGAGTGAGCTTTCTGATTTTAGCACAACTGCAGTGTCCTGGATAGGGTTGTGGTTGGGGTTCAGATTGAACATGGGTATGGGGTGAACCAAACCTGTTCACAAGTCATATAAACGGTGAACTATTGTGGTCATTTTCCTGCATAGCAACCAACTACCAATAATGCACTTCCTAGGCTTTGATCTTTTGTCAGATAGCTTAGAATGTCCAATATGGAAGTGTATAGAAGAGCCAAACCCCACACTATACGTAAAGCTGGGCTCTCAGTACCCTATTTAACATCTCCCTGCCCAGCCTATATCAGATTGATGGCCAGGCGGTGGCTTTACTGTTCTGACTGAACGTCATATGATGTCCTTCAGAATGGGCCACTAGTGTGTCCCCCCAGGGGACACAGTGCATCACTAAGCACGGTAAAGAGCCTATGATGTTGTATAGCTGATCACAGTGTAAATAGGAAATGCTGGTTATTGGCATTCCTCTCCTCACAATGACAGCACGTGAGAAGAGGAGAGCTGATAAATGGCATTCCTCATTGGGGACATCTGCACTGATAATCAGTGCCCTAATTATCAGCTCAGCCCCATCAGTGCTGCCCTTCAGTACCCATCAGTGTTGCCTGTCAGTACCCACCAGACTTACAAGAAAAAAAGCATTACAAAAAGTATTAATAAATTGTTTAAATAACTAAATAAGGAATTTTATTGTATTGAATGTACCTTTCTACAATCTGCTCACCATAACAATGTTATCATGTCTGCTCTTTGTGACAAAATATGTTTTCCCACAATCATCCAAAAGCTAGAATACATCTGAATGGCCCCTTGGTAAATCCCTTTCATATTAACAATGGCACAAGCCAAGGCTGCCTTCTTTCCCATACCACTATTCTAGTTAGAAAGTATCTGGTTAATTCCTTCACCTCAGTCCTACTATACAAGGTACACAAAAATGGAAACACAGCGTATAACTAGCTTTTAGGGTAAGGTGTATGTGCAAGAGCTTTGCCCAAAGCAAACAAAACAAAATGCATTTCTGGGCACACTTATCAGCTTGCCAGCAAAAAAAAAAGGAGATATTACATTGTTAAAACACAGTGCATTAAAACATTTTTAGTTTTAGACATGCAATATTTGCAAATATATGTGGAAGCTGCACTGTCTTGTCAGTAAAATCCTCTATAAAATGAAGACCCTCCCCAGCACACTTTATATTTGAAATATACCAATTTAGATCTCCCCCTGACTGCTTTCTAAAAAAAATACTATGCATCCCCATTTACCAGGAATACTCAAAAGAGGGACTGTCCCCAGAAATCGAGCATCCTCAGTAAAAATCCCTGGAAGGGAAGTCTGATGGTTTGATCTGCACTGTATAGCCTTAATACGGCACTGCTGAACTTGGTTAGGAGTCAGATGGGCTTTCCTTTTCTGTCTTTTGGAATTGGAAAACAAGTTCACAACTCAAGTATTCACAAGCAAGTCCAATTGGTAACAGTTTCCCTCTGCACCAGGTGATGCAGTGCCTGTGCAGTGGGGGTTGGACTTCTGCTCTGCGAGCTTGCTAGGGATGCTTATGTTCTGGGAATTAATGACGGTGTACACGTTCTCGGTGCTTGTACTAATAAATAGGATGACCAAGAATGTAGACTTCAGTGTGCTGCAAAAGGGGTATTTGAATCATTGCATCCTGCCACTTCTCCAGTAGCTAGTGTAAGCACAGATCTGGCTTCTTTCTTTACAGTCCAACCTGGCTCTCAAAAGCAGAGACACCTTTTAACGGAAGAGATTGACTCCTGGAGTTGTCAGTAGCAACCATTCAATTTATAGCCTTTTTGTTTTTATAGTGTTGTTTTCTAGATTGTAACGAGCAGGTCCTTCTGATTCCTCCTGTATTGGATTGTATTGTAACTGTACTGTCTGCCCTCATGTTGTAAAGCGCTGCGCAAACTGTTGGCGCTATATAAATCCTGTATAATAATAATAATAATAGTTAAAAGTTAAAGTTCAGGTGGAAAAATGAGGACCAGCACAAGTTGTCTTCACTTTCCTAAGAAGAACTAACTAAACAGAAAAGCTGAAAATTGATTGGTACTGCAAACTCTAAGAACTTGTCCCTGAAGCAAAAATGGCAGAAAAAATTTAAGCAATTTTTGCTATGATTTACTATTATGTACCAAATATTTAAATACCAACTACACTACCTTCTAGCATTACTTACTCTTGACCTCTGCAATCTGTGTGTTATTTACGTTTGACACCTGCATTCTTTGCATTACTTACTCCTGACATCTGCACTCTTTGTATTACTTACTCATCATAACGCCTGCATGATTTGTATTGTTTACTCCTAAACTCTGCACTCTGTGTATTAATAACCTCTTACTTCTGCACTGTGTATTACTTATGCCTGACTCCTGCACTCTTTGCGTTACTAGCTCCTGACTCCTGCACTCGTTGCAATACTTACACCAGAACCCCACACTTTTTGTGTTACTTACTCCTGACTCCTGCACCCTGTGTGTTCCTTGCTCCTTACCCTTCCACTCTGTCCATTACTTACTCCTGACTCCTGCACTATTTGTACTACTTACACATGAATCATGCACTCTGTGTGTTATGTACTCCTGACCCCTGCACTTTTAGCATTACTTACTCCTGACCTCCCCACTCTTTAAATTGCTTACATCTGACCCCACACTCTGAGTGTTGCTTACCCGAGCAATCTGTATGTTCCTTAGTCCTTAGTCCCTTTAATCATTAATGTTTCCAACTCTCCGATTTTGCTTGGCAGACCTCTGGCATTGGTGAACACTTGGTGAACACTTTAATTCATTGATGAATTTTGTACATGTTGTACCATGTCAACCATCACATACTGCAAAAAGTTTGGATTCAATATCCTTTTATTGGCTCACTAATGTTATTAAAGATGCAAGCTTTTAGAATAATTTAGGTCCCTTCATCAGGCTTTATACATTCTTCAAAAATGGTCCTGAAACTCGCAATTTTATAAAAAGAGTTACAAGAGGGAGCAATAAAATATACACTTTTAAAAAATAAATTTACATACAGTTCACACTGGGGCTTCTTCAAAGTCGCCCAGCTCTGAAGCCGCCCTGTACAGCGCGACTTCAGCGCGGTTTGCAAACTACTTCTTTAATAGAAGTCAATGCAAGCTGCTCCGAAGTCGCCCCCAAATAGTGCAGGAATCTTTTTCTAAGTCAGTGCGACTTGAGTTACTCTGATTAGAAAGGTTCAATTGCGCTAAATAGAGCGCAACTTGTCAGGCGAATAAGTCGCCTGACAAGTCGCCCCAGTGTGAGCTGAGCCTTATTCTTCTCTTGACACACTTTAGTGGTAAATGTTATTGTAAGAATTAAGAAATTAAGAGTTTAGAAGTGTTGCTGGGGTAATTGACTCAAAGGTAAGGATTCCAGGCACAAATCTCACCTCAAATGAAAATATTTTTAAATGTCCATGAAAGCAATGAAATACAGCCCAAACTGGCCTCTCACAATAAAAGATTGTTTTCCTCAAACCTTTGACCAAAAAGTTGGATATATCAAAATGACTCGAGTCATACTGTCTCTCTGACTTATCTGTTTTCTTATATTCAAACTCTCCCTTTCCCTTCAACCCTAGCTTAAATAGTCCTCCAATTTTCCCATAAACTTCTTCCCTAGCACATCAGACCCCCCTTCCATTTAGGTGCAACTTATAATTAGCATATAGATTGTGCCCCAATGAAAATTGCTCTAGAGTCAATGCAATTCTACATGTTAAGCTCCACAAAAACCCTTGGGAAGCACTCCTGCATAAGACCACGTGTCCCAATGTGAACGTCCACTTATTACCCACATCTGAATAGTAATAAAACAGATTTTGAGAGAGTGGAAAACTCCAATGCTTAGCTTTGAGGCAGTTAAAAGATGGTTCAGGATACACTTATTACTGAGAAGTTGACAGCAACACATGATACATTTTTGTTTACCTGGCAGCCTTGGCTAAACCAATTTGTCAACCACAGATTTTTTGGAACTATAAATGTACATCCAAGGATTGTGGTCTGACACCTGGGCGCTTCTGGGGTACACTCCCCCTCCCTACCTCCTCTTTTCTGTCCAGTTTGCGTCTCTTTCTCTTCTTCTCTTTATTCTTCCTTACATGCATTAGCTTCCCTTTTTAGCAAGCCTCACCCTTCACTGCCTTTTTTTGAATCTCATGGGTAGAAGGAAGGTCTCTTTTTTTCTCCCTTCTTTTGCAAACATCGACCTCATATCCAAACTAAATAGACACTACCCTATGTTCTTCTTTATTTAATCTTAGTTTATTAGAAAAAAAATTGCACATATAAATTACACCTCTCAAGCCAATACAGTAGCAAAGTACTGTCCAACCAACAGTATTTGAAGGGAATTGTCACAGCACTAGAGTATCAGAGCCTGTAAATTGTGTATATACCGAAGCAACAAATCAGAAACATCAGAAAACTCAAATTAAAAGAAAAAACTTACAATAAACAAGTAACAAAAAAAAAAGCACACTAGTAAATAAGCACACTATCCTATCTTCAGCTATCTGCTGGCTTCTGGGTCTTTCTGTGACATTACTTTGATTGTTCAATATTGTAGCTTAACATACTCTAATGTACTGACGCCTGTTGGGATATGATCCCACTACAAACTATATCCCCATCACCTGTTATTGGTGTTTTGTTTGCACTATATTTCATAGTCTGCTTCCCTTTTCTTGCCAGGATTTATGTATCTTATTTAAGCACTGATGCTTGGGCCTCTGTGCAGGCACCATTGCACATGTGGTGGCTGTATTATGCATGCATCATTTTTCTATGTCATGTTTTCCTTTCAATAAAAATATAGTAAAATAAAAGTGCTCTATAGACCCAAACCCTTCCCTCTTACACCATGTCATTTTCCATACATTTAATGCTCTAAACTTCTGTTTTCTTTGCTATTTTGTGCAGGGCACAGGAAATATACCAGCGAAAATACCACTGGAAGTTCTTCTCTTCAGCATTGTGAACTGAGCAAAACATTTGATCTTGCTAGCACACAATATTTCAGTTTCAATGTGAATATTACTTTCAGATTTTAAGTTTAAAACAATATTTACAAGTTGAATAGTTCTTTTGTTTTACATTCCTGGGTTTTCAACTCCCCTTTTTTCCAATCCACTTTGTTTACAAGTCTCTGTGATTAGGCTAATTAAGAGTGCTTTAGACCAGTGTTTCTCAACTCCGGTCCTCAGGGCACACTAACAGGCCAGGTTTGCAAGAAAACTGAAATACATCACAGGTGATATCATTTGCTGCTCAGTGATTGCAGTATTCTACTGTGCATCTCCCCAAGGTAATGCTTAAAATCTGGCCTGTTAGTGTGCCCTGAGGACCGGAGTTGAGAAACACTGCTTTAGACATTCATATAAATGCTAGTGTCAGTCTGGGAAACAAATGTCTCAACTAGCAACAGATTAATGTACCTGTGAGAATCCATGGTCATGGAGAAGGGGGACATTAAGGCCAAAGCGTCCATACTGGACACTCTCCTACTCAATGCATGTTCACCCATGACTGCATCGCAAGCAACACTAATTGCTATAATGCTGTTCACTACATAGCAACCAGTGATGCATCCCTAGCATTATTCAGGTGCCAGCTGGGGAATTTTCCAACCAGCAGCCAGGGTTGGGGATACTAGCTGATGTCATTGACTAAATATGGATATTATCATATTTGGGTAATGATGTCAGCCAGAACTCCTGCCACTTTGTTTACATTTACCTGTTTGCTAGGACATCTTCTGGCTGGTAACTGAAAAAGGGCTGGGGATGCATCATTAGTGCTAGGATGCAGTCGGCCTCCAGCCTTCTAGCAACCAAGCAGCCTAGTGCTCAGATGGCTGACAAATGATGGAAGAGAGAGGAGGGTCATTTACTGGTGGGGGGAGAAGCGGGGATCCAAGGCCACAGAGGGAGACCCAGGGGGAAAGGAGTGCACAGAGCAGTAGGGATTGAACCGTGAGGAGCAGAGCACACCGTGCAATAGGGGAGAGCCTCGGGCAATCAGAGAGCATAGAATGGGGGGGGGGGGGGGGTTAGAGAGGAATCAGGGGCCAGAGTTCAGGCACACAGAGGAAAGAAATGTGAGATGCAGGGCACAGTGCAAGGCTGCACAGCACATAGAATGATAATAAACCCTGAGTATTTAGGTACATTCCGCAGCTGGTTTAATCACTTACTGAGTAGGCAGCTTCTTTATCTTGTATGCCTTGCTAATATTTCTGTTTAAGATGGTGCCATGACCACTTCCCCAGGTTTCTGGTTTCAGGGTGGCTCCTTTCTCTTGCAGTGCCGTATGGAGCCACCCATGTATGCAGAGACTGGAGCTTTGTCTCCTTACAATGTGTGCATTAATAAAACACATAGCCCAGTAGCCTAAGATTGCAAGGCACTTCCTTGCCCCTCTCTCCTTCCTTCTCAAAACTAACAGACTGACTCAAGACTGCTCTGCCCACTGGTAATTCTTTTCAGCGAAGACTAGAAGTTCAGGGTAGCAGCATTGAGAGAGCATTGAAAGATGTAAACTGCAAATACTATGTTAAGAATTTTAACAAATAGCTTACTGTGGAATGCTGAGGGTTTAATACTACTTTAATTATCACTGATTCCTTATCTAGCAGCTGGTGATAATTCTTTTTGAATAACGACACCTTGTACAAGTGGCACAAATAAGAAATACCTAAATCTGTTGCCCATGTCGGTGATGTGTAGGAAACTGTTGTGAGACTTTCATGAATTAGGTGTATTTAAAGGGGCTATATAAACTGAAAATATTTTATTGACTTCTCCCTAGTGAGTTGTACAATTGCTTATATCACACCTGTGAAGACTTAACCATTTCCTTTAATAAGTGAGCAAAAGGCAAAAAGAGATGACAGTGAAAAGTCCTTCAAAACAGAGAAAGAAGGAACACTTGTTCCAAAACAGTCACTCTAAAGACAAGTTATCAGAAGTATCACAAATAGAAGCACAACTTCTATGATTTCAACTCAAATTCCGCTTATTCCAGTGCACTCAGTCAATCCTCTGTGAACCAAAGTAATAGGAAATGTGATTGCAGTATTACCAAGTAGAAATAGAGGAAAACAGCCTGAAAAAAAGAAAACAAATGTAGCCACCACATTTAAGGACTGGTAAGCTGCAATATATTAAATGTTCTCAGGTTAGAATGAAAATAGGGTTCTTTTAAATATTGGGGAAACATAGCTGTGTATTAGAATATCATCTGATGTAGTTGGGTTGCAAGACCATGACATGTCATGTATGTACAAGTCAATGTGCCTAAAGTTCAGAGAGTAAAAAACAGTATGTAAAATATGGCATTAAATATGCCCCTCCTTTCCACAGTTTTTAGAAACCGCCTATTTATATTGTTCATTTTAATTTTTAAAATTTTCTGGAACAATAAAATTGGTGGAAAGTTTTAGTCATGTTACTTTTTAATTTAATATCACAGAAAACTGAAGCAGTGAAAAAATGCTGCCAGGTTAACTTTTCCATTGTTTGGACGAGTAGAAAGATGCAAGGTAGAGTGCATATTTTTAAATCACTTTAGATAAATTCAGGGATAGTAGAGACTGAGCCATTAATAATAATACCGTAGTTACCAAGAAAGGGAATTGTACTCCACATGTAAACACTAATGATCTACAATATCACTCCATAAAATATCCTTTTCTTCCATGGTCAGGAATAATTCTACACTTATAGTGAATTTGTTCCATTTCATACCACTGTTTCACAGTCAGATCTTTCTCAGAGCAATACATTTCACATAAAAGCTCTTTTCTGTAACTCTACAATAGCAGTGTACATTATTTTTGTTTCATTTGTATAAAATACATAAAACATGACATTTTTTTACACGTCTGAAATGCAATCTTGACTAGGCAACAAACATGTTGTTCACTTTAAAAGGGAATTTTTCCCAGGGGTTAGTAAATTAGATGAATCTCTGCTGACTTCCATCATTCAATCATGTGCATGCAAAAAGGCTGTTTTGTTTTTTTTTTTCCTTGCACATGATTGGGTTTTTGCAAAGTGTAATTTTATCACAATTACTAAGCTCTGGGGCAAATTTCCTTGCAAAGTATAACTTATCTTGCAAAGTAAACAGCCTATTTGCCTTTAGTAAATTAACCCCTGTATCTCTAGTGGAACCTCAAGGCTGCTTTACATAGAATTCATCATTCATAGAACAGATGTTCAAACTGGTTCAAACATAGTTTCAAACTAATGGACCTTTCATTTCTCATTCTTCTAACCCTCATCAGCTAATTGTGTAGAAAAAAAAAATATTTCCATTTTAGAACGAGTAAAGTTCTAAAGTTAGAGTCCCTATCAAGTTTTTGTTGCTTCAAATAATCAGGATAAAGACAATGGATATTAACCACTTCTGGACCGGAAGATTTTCCCCCTTAATGACCAGGCCATATTTTGCAATTCGGCACTGCATTATTTTAACGGACAATTGCGTGGTCGTGCAACATTGTACCCAAATAAAATTGATGTCCTTTTTTTACCCACAAATAGAGTTTTCTTTTGGTGGTATTTCATCACCTGTGCAATTTTTATTTTTTACGCTATAAACAAAAAAAGAGCGACAATTCTGAAAAAAAGCAATATTTTTCACATTCTGCTATATAACATTCCCAAAAAAAAAATTTTAAAATCAACATTTTTTAACATATTAGGCCAATTTGTTTTTTGCTACATATTTTTGGTAAAAAAAATTGCAATAAGAGTATTTTGATTGGTTTGCGCAAAAGTTATCACGTCTACTAACTACGGGAAAGATTTATGTGATTTTTATTGTTTTTTTTTTAATAGTAATGGTGGCGACCTGTGACTTTTAGCGGGACTGTGGAGGACAGATCAGACCCCTGACTGACATTTTTGACACTTTTGGGGAGACCAGTGACATTACTACAGTAATTAGTGCTAAAAATATGCACTGTTACTGTAATAATGACACTGGCAGGGAAGGGTTTAACACAGTAAGTGATCAAGGGGTTAAATGTGTACCTAGGGGCGTGTGTCTAACTGTAGAGGGGGCGTGGCTTGTGAAATGATCAAAGAGAGCTGTGTTCCTAAATAGCAGGATCACAGGCGCTCTGTGATCATTGCAGAGAGAAGAACGGTCAGCTGTGTTTACAACAGCTGCCCGTCCTTCTCTCTCAGCGGGGAGCGATCGCGGGTGCCAGGCGGCAATTGGAGGCTGGCCCGTGCATTGGCATCCCTGCTGCCGAGTGGGGGCGGGAGCGTGCCGCCGGCAGTGCGCACTCACCCCCTAGCTGCAGGCGTGCGACCAAAGTATACCTACGTTGGTTTGCGCAGGAGGGCCGCCCTGCTACAGTATAACTGCGGAGGGCGGTCGGGAAGTGGTTAAATATTAGAGGGTTTTTTTTTTGCATCTGGTTATTGGAGCTTGGGTTACACATCTCCAATGACCGGGAACCTTACAGGGCACTTGGAAAGAGTTCTAAGTATAGGAAAGCAATGATGGTGCAAACCAGTAGTTTTAGAGTCCAAAATGATCATACTTATAGACTCTAAAACTAGTGTTTGGCACCATCATTACTTTCCACTTTGGAGCTTTTTAATTGTTGTCCATGTTGATGCTAGGAAAATTCTCGCAATCTTTTTTTGCTGTTGATTCTCCTGAAACAAGAGTTGGGAAACGTGGACTACTAAGGAATAAAAGCAAAGAACATGACATTCACCAAACATTCACTGAAGGTCTATTTTTCTGGTGAATGTGTTTTAAATTACAGTGATTGATTTACCTGCCTCAAATGCCTGGTGAATATCACATTTGCTGTTTTTAAAAAATGTTCTCTGTTGTTGTAAAAACTGTCTATGCATTCTTACCACAATCTATCCACCACATTCAGGTGAGGTTTTTCCCAAACTGCCAAGCTTCAGATCAAACAAAAAGAGAACTAAAGAAGTGAGACATGGTATTTTACTCTCATTAGATCTTCATAAGACCTTTGACTCTATTTCTGGGACTACCTTTCTTATGCCTTGAAGAAACAAGGATTTGGATACAAATTTCTTACTATCATAAAAACCTTATATCAAGCGCCCTCTACGACTCTGTCACATAAAGGCTACAAATAACAGAGATTCAATATACAGTGGGTATAGAAAAGAATGACCACCCTTTAAAATAATCAAATTGTATTGCCTTCTAGCCGTAAATGAAGACAGACACAGTTTTTCTTTTGTCCAGCTGTATTTACTAGCGCAACTTATATTATCCAAGTAAAAGATATAACACCAACATGTTAGAAAAAAAAATAGAATCACTGAGTTGGAAAAAGGATCCTCCCCTTATGCTAGTATTTCGTTGGACCACATTTTTCTTTATTTACATCTTTTAGTCTATTGGGATATGTTTCTACTAACTTTACACATCTAGACTTTGTAATATTGCCCACTCTTATTTGCAGAACTGCTCAAAATAAATTAAATTTGATGATGACCATTTGTGGGCTGCAGTCTTTCAGTGATTCCACAGATTTGAAATTTTCAATTCACCTTTTTCTCCTTCCACCACTGTGTGGCCAATTTTGCTGTGTGCTTTGGGTCATTTTAATATTGGAAAGTAAACCTTCTTCCCATTGACAACTTTCTGGCTGAGGAGAGCAGATTGTCTTCAAGAATTTGATGGTATTTTGCCCCATCTATTTTTCCTTCTATCCCAACAAGTGTTCCAGTCTCTGCGGCAGAGAAACACCCCCATGACAGGAAATTACCACCTCCATGCTTTACTGTAGGAATTGTGTTATTTGGATGGTGAGCTGTATTGGAATTCCACCAGATATATAATTTGGTGTTGAGGCCACATAATTACATTTTAGTCTTAACTGACCACCTTAAATGCACTTTAAAGATTCTGAGGCCACATGGTAAAAGGTGTTATGGTCAGATGAGACAAAAATTGAATTATTTGGCCTCAACACCAAACAATATATCTAGCAGAAATCCAATACAGCTCAACATCCAAATAACACCATTCCAACAGTAAAGCATGGAGGTAGTAATATCCTGTTATGGGGTTGTTTTTCTGCAGCAGGAACTGGAGTACTTGTCAGGATAGAAGAAAAATGGATGGAGCAAAATACCATCAAATTTGTGTGGAAAAGCTGCTGCCCTCTGCCAGAAAGTTGTCATAAGAAGGTTTACCTTCCAACATGACAATGACCCAAAGCACACAACAAAAATGACCACACAGTGGTTGAAGGAGAGAAAGATGAATGTCTTGCATGGCCTAGTCAGATCCCAGACTCAAACCATATTAGAAATCTGTGGAATGACTTCAAGACTGTAGTCCAACAACGTTCACTATCAAAATTAACTGAACTTGAGCAGTTCTACAAAGAAGAGTGGGAAAATATTGCAAAGTTAAGATTTGTAAAGTTGTTAGAGACACTTCCCAACAGATTAAAGGCTGTAATTAAAGCAAAAGGTCATTTAACAAAATACCGAAATGGGGGGGGGGGTGATCCTTTTTCCAACTCAGTAATTCTGTTTTTGAATTAGTATTTTTTTACATGTTGGTGTCGTATCTTTCACTTGGATGTTATAGGCTGCACTAGAAAATACGGCTGGATAAAACAAAAACTGTGTCTGTTGCCATTTCAGGCTCCAAAGCAACAAAATGTGATTATTTTAAAAGGAGGTGATTGTTTTCTATACCTACTGTATATATAGGAATACGCCAAGGATACCCCTTTTCCCTTATTTATTTATCTTAGATTCCTTAGTGATCATGATTAGTGAGATCATGATGAATATTAGAGGCATGAACATACTGTAAGTGTGCACTATTCATTGACGATATCCTTATGTTAATATCTTCCCCAGTTCTACCATCCCACAATTTGCACATAATCCTACATACATTCCCGGCTCTCTCTCTGTCCTAAAAATAAAATCCCAGGCTCTCAATATATTTATAGACAATCATACATTTTAAAACCTAAAACATAAATTTTCAATGTAAATGGCAAATTGATACTCTACCATACTTGGGTATTTACCTAACTCCTTGTCTTGAAAAATGGACAATTGTGCCCCTATCCTGGTTGGGAGTCTACATTCAGTTAAGATGAATATACGCCTTAGGATTTTGTATCAGTTTAGGACACTTCCCATAGGAAATATAAAAAAAAAAAAAAACTAATATCCTCTTATCTAAATTAAAAAAAAATGTATTTGTATGGGGCACTAGAGGATTCAGAGCAAATAGAGGAACTCTCTATACTTCCAAAAACAAGAAAGGTTAGGAATGCCCGACTTATCAAAATATATTCATGCAGCAGATTATCTCAACAAATAAAACTTCAGTCCCATAAAGCACACCTAACCTAGACAAAAACAGACTCATATTCATGTTACCCATACACAGTAAAACACGTGATTTTCTCTCAACCTTTGGCATCATCTCTGTCAGACCCACACATTTCAATCTGCACATAGTCCATTAGCACATATCTTCAATAACCCTGCCTTTATTCCAGGTCTAAGTATCAAACATTTTGCCTGGTAGACTAATAAGGGTCTCATGTATGGATCCAAGACATGTAAGAAACAGGGAAATCTGTCAAGGTCAGTACAACAAGACAAATTTCAGATGGCAAATACAAAATTTTGTTGTCATAGCAAAATAGATCACTTCCTCAAGTCTCTTGGGCACCAGGCAGATTATATATCAATTACATGCATAGAGTACTTGTGTAAAAATTGCAACATAATTCCTGGACTCATCTTAGAAACTTACATCTCCAACCTCTAAACAAATATAACCCTACATGGACCTTGAAAGTGAGATAGGTTTAAATTAGTGGCACAAACTAGCTCTTTGCACAATAATAGTTTAATTATTGAAGCTAATTATAAAGTATTATGGAGGTGGTACATGGTTCCATCAATATTAGCTTTGTTCCAGGAGCCTCCCCAAAATACTTTCAGGGTTTTGGACAAGAAGGCACAGCATTCCACATATGGTGAACATGCCCAAAAGCAAAAAGATTTTCAATTAGAATATGAAACTTAATATATTCTCTTACTCAAATCAACCTCAGGAAATTACCCAACCTAATCCAACTGATTGAGGAGGTACCTGGTTACACTAGAAAGTGGATTTCTTTCATATTTATAGCTGCCAAAATAGATAATGCAAGATTCTGCAATTTCTCATCCATCCCTTTTGAATTAGTCCATTCCAAATTCTCTTAGCTAATGATAAATTAAAATCTGCTACCTTTACCAATAAAATAAAGACCGTTGAAAAGATTTGGGACCCCTAGATAAAATATATTTCAGGAAAAGTACAAGATGGATAAGGGTTAGAACCTGCGTAACTACAAACCATTTCTTGAAAATATTCCTCCTTTTCCTCTCCTCCCCTCCCCTCCCCTCCTTCCTTTATGTTTCTGTCGTCCTTTACATTTCTTCCTTTTTTGTCTATCTATCTATCTATCTATCTATCTATCTATCTATCTATCTATCTATCTATCTATCTTTCAGTGTTTTTCAATTAATGCTTACTGGTCATTCATTGGGTGTAAACAATACAATAAATGATATGTTATGATTTGGAACCTCCACAAGGTATAGAATCTCCTCACGAGAGATTTGTTTACTTATCAATCTAGTACATCGAAGAGTTTTATCATAGAAAAAGACAAGAAAGAAATACTATTTGAAAATTATAATTATACCATGTATTTTACATGTCAAGATACCCTCAGAAAAAAACATTTCTTTGTACCTTAAAAGTATTTTTGTACTTATACTTGAAAATTTAATAAACCTTATTGAAAAAGAAAAAGTGTGGGAAAGTGGGAAATTCTCCTCATTTGGAGAGCTTTGCTCTTACTTCTTGTTGTATATCAAGGACAGAAAGTAAAGTGAAATCTCCCCACCAGGAGGCAGATAGCTGAAAAGAAACTAAAAGGGGTTTTGGTCTTTTTCTCCACTATTCAAAAAAATAAATAAATAAACAAACAAACAAATAAATAAATACATTTTGGTTTTACATACACTTTACTAGAGGAATTTGAACATAATGAACATGTTCAGACTAATCTTAGGAAGACCAACACAAATCTTTAGAAGCTTTGCACTTCCAGCCACTCCTTTTGAAGTCACTTTTTCCCCATTACATCAATAATGATAACTAGGGTGTGGAACATGAATTAAGTATGTAAGATTATTTATACACACCAGGATTTTTTCCAAGAAAAGTAACCATACTGAAAGCAAATTAAGGCTATCAGGACGATGTAAGCTTCCAAGCAATGAAAAGAACTGGAAAACATTGCAAGCCATCTAATGATATTGACCCCATCCTGTGCCATTAACCACTTGCCGACCGCCGCACGACTATCTACGTCGGCGGTCAGCCCCTCACAGGCAAACTAACGTAGGGCTACGTTGCTTGCTTGTGAGGGTCTAGGGAGCGAGCGCGCGCCGCCGGAGGCGCGCTCCCACTCCCGCGTGGTCACGGACCCCCCCGCGCGTGTGACCAGCGGACCCGATGTCCGCCGGCCACTCGGCGATCGGCGGGGGAGAGGGAGAATGTCAGGCAGCTTGTGTAAACAAGCCACCTGTCATTCTCCTCGCTGTAAAGACACTGATCACATGGATCTACTATGTAGATCCGTTGATCAGTGTCCTTACAGCTCAAGCCACAGCCAATCACAGTAGAAAGCACGCCCCTAGGGACACACACAGCCCCTCCCTCCCAAATAAAGTTAACCCCTTCACTACCAGTGTATTTTTACAGTAACAGTGCATATATATAGCACTGATTACTGTAGAAATGTCACTGGTAACCCCAAAAGTGTCAAAAATGTCAGTCAAGGGTCC
This sequence comes from Pelophylax lessonae, assembly GCF_965119305.1. Lineage (NCBI taxonomy): Eukaryota > Metazoa > Chordata > Amphibia > Anura > Ranidae > Pelophylax > Pelophylax lessonae. Next base: position 336,355,377 of record NC_138770.1, read on the forward strand.
GATCTGTCCGCCGCAATGTCGCAGTACCGCAAATAAAATCGCAGATCGCCGCCATTACGCGTTAAAAAAAAACAACAAAAATGACAAAAATCTTTCCCTTTGTTAGTAAACGCGATAACTTTTGCGCAAACCAATCAAAATACGCTTTTTGCGATTTTTTTTACCAAACATAGGTAGCATAAAACAAATTGGCCGAAAATGTTAAAAAATTTTGATTTTTACATTTTTTTGGGGGGGAATTTATTGCTATTTTTGCAAAATTGACGCTCTTTTTTTGTTTATAGCGCGTGATCAAAAAATTGCACAGGTGATCAAATACCACCAAAAGAAAGCTCTGTTTGTGGGAAAAAAAGGACGCCAAATTAGTTTAGGTACAGTGTCGCACGACCGCGCAATTGTCCGTTAAAGTCACGCAGTGCCGAATCGCAAAATACCCCATGGTCAGGAAGGGGGTAAAATCTTCCGGGGCTTAAGTGGTTAAAAAGTAGAAAAAGTAGCCTCCTCAGGGTGATCTATATACATTGCAAGGATTTTAACACATTTCGTTACAGATTCCTATCTTTTGTTATTATGAAGAATTAGCTGTTCGCCTGTGTCCATGTGCAAAGTGAATGTGAATTGGGGTGATTTTATTATTTTCTATCAACTGCTGCACTTGCAGGGTTCTAATGAGGCTAGTGGCAGGGTCTGAATCCCTTTACACATGACTTCTCTTTGGCAGTTTCTCAGCAAATTTACATTTTTGTTGCAGGCAATGTCCAAAATCTGACTTGTATCTTAGTGCAGACTTCTGGGAAAATCAGTAAATCAATCACACAAGCAGGAAATTACATTTTTGGGAGCTTTCTGAACACCATCTGTGTACAGAACAACTTCAGGTAGCCACATTGCATGGCACTTTAAAGAAATATGCCTGGCTGCAGATTGAAAAGGAAAGGTAATTTTTATAACATTCAATTACAATATGACTCAAGTAGCAACTGTTCAAGCTATAAATATATAGTTACCCTTTTAAAAAAGGTCAAGATTTATGTGTATGTATTTGTGTGTACGCATTTATCTGCAATACTTACTTTATAATTGTCAAAACTTTAATAAAACACATTGTACAGAAATTATTGAAAGCACTTAATTTCACATTTGTTGAAAAACCTATGCAATCATTCTGTAATTGTTCTCCCTTCTTTGTGCCCATTTCAGAATGTCAAAAGTATTCTGGAAGCACAACGTGCAGGTCTATTTAGATGCAACGTTTTTATAGGGCTTAATCCATGAAAAGAGCACTTATTCAAGTGCAAAGATTTGCACCCTGTTTCAACTATATGTCCTATATATGCAGTAGAAAATATTTTCTGCTATGATTTGGGCATCAGAAAAGAATAGTTATGAGAACAAAATTATTAATACGCTGCTCAAAAAAAAAAAAAAAAGGAACACTTTGAAAACACATCAGATCTCAATGGGGAAAAATATTATGATTGATATCTCTACTGATATGGACTGGGTAATTTGTTAGGAATGAAAGGATGCTACATCGTTTGATGGAAATGAAAATGATCAACCTACAGAGGGCTGAATTCAAAGACAACCTGAAAATCAAAGAGAATAAAATGACGCAGCAGGCTAGTACATTTTGCTAAAATTTCATTGCAGCAACTCAAAATGGTACTTAGTAGTTTGTATGGCCCCACATGCTTGTATGCATGCCTGACAATGTCAGGGCATGTTCCTAATGAGACGACGGATGGTGTTACTGAGCTGCTAAACAGACTGAGGTGCAACCTGGCAGCATCTGATTGACCGAAACATAATGTCCCAGAGGTGTTCTATTGGATTTAGTTCAGACGAGCGTGGGGGCCATTCAATTGTATCAATTCCTTCATCCTCCACAAACTGGCTGCATACTCTTGCCACATGAGGTCGGGCATTGTTGTGCACCAGAGAAACCCAGGACCCACTGCATCCGCATAGGATCTGACAATGGGTCCAAGGATTTCATCCCGATACCTAATGGCAGTCAGGGTGCCATTATCTAGCCTGTAGAGGTCTGTGCATCCCTTCATGGATATGCCTCCCCAAATAATGACTGACCCACCAACAAACCGGTCATGCTGAATGATGTTACAGGCAGCATAACGTTCTCCATGGCTTCTCCGGACCCTTTCATGTCTATCATATATGCTTAGGGTGAACCTGCTGTCATCTGAAAAGCACAGGGTGCCAGTGGCGGACCTGCCAATTCTGGTGTTCAATGACAAATGCCAATCAAGCTCCACAGTTCCAGGCAGTGAGCACAGGGCCCACTAGAGGACATCGGGCCCTCAGGCCACCCTCATGAAATCTGTTTCTGATAGTTTGGTCAGAGACATTCACACCAGTGGCCTGCTGGAGGTCTGTTTGTAGGGCTCTGGCAATGCTCATCCATTCCTTCTTGCACAAAGGAGAAGATACCGGTCTTGCTGATGAGTTAAGGGACTTCTTCTATCCAGCTCTCCTACAGTAACTGCCTGTCTCCTGGACTCTCTTCCATGCTCTTGAGACTGTGCTGGGAGACACAGCAAAACTTCTGGCAATGGCACATATAGATAAGCCATCCTGGAGGAGCTGGACTGCCTGTATAGCATCCAGGTATCGCCTTATGCTACCAGTAGAGACACTGACCCTAGCCAAATGCAAAACTAGTGAAAAACAGTCAGAAAAGATGAGTAGGGAAAAAAAATGTCAGTGGCCTCCACCGGTAAAACCATTCCTGTTTTGGAAATCGTCTCATTGCTGCCCATCTAGTGCACCTGTTGTTAATTTCATTAACACCAAAGCAACTGAAACTGATTAACAACCCCCTCTGCTACTTAACTGACCAGATCAATATCCCAACTGACTTGATGCTATACTCTGAATAAAAAGTGTTCCTTTAATTTTTCTGAGCTGTGTACATTATGATCCTTGTGCATGCAACAGCTGAGATGTCAATATTTCAAATATACTGTATATCTACATTTCAGCTAGTTTTCCTTGCCGTCTTCGCTAAAAATGAACTAAAATGTTACAGATCAACAGGAACATCATTAAATTCTGTTTTATCCACAACAGAGAGAAGTGCCTAATTAAGTACATAGACTTTCCTATTTGCTCACTACAGCTTTTATTAACCTATACCAGTCCTTAGGGATGCTGGTTTAGAGGTGACTTAGCACAATAAAACACCATGTACTTAACCTAGCAACATCAGCACTATTTATCTCCCTAGATCAAAAGTTGTATCCATTGATCACATTGTTCTTTTGTGTGATGACATCAGTTTCTAAAACAAGAAACCCAAGGTTCACTTTGTATTATAGTGATTCTATCACAAAAGCAAAGTGTTCAATATATTTATTCCCTAGTGATGTGGAGATTGTTATTAAAGCAATGTTTCAAGATTTTGCTGAATAGCAGAATAGAAAAGCAAGAGAATGTACTGAACCAACTCACATGAATTAGCTTCCTTTGTGCTAGGTAACTGTGCTTTTGATGCACATTGCAGATAAGAGGTATGAAACATAGGCTTTCATTTCTACACTATAATTAGCATTATACACTATATTATTAAGCTTTTAATCAATTATTGCCTTTGTGTGTTCTGGGTAAGAGAACCGGCACTTAACGCTAACATAAAAAAGAAAGCAAACAACTTTCAGCTTATGAGCAAGAAAGGGATGACAATTAAATAATAGAAGCAAAATTGGCAGTCTATTACACAACTGCTGTTACTTAAACATTTTAAGAAAAGATAAAAAAATAAATAGAGAATTAGCTTAAAAACAATATTAGAAAAATATTTCTAAATAACAGAATCTCAGAAAAATAAAGATGATTGAAATAATACTGCAATCAGTAGCTAAAAAACAAGAGTCATAGCAGCTGTTATTTCCCAAACATAAAGACACTTATGGTACTAGTGTTGCATCGTGGAGAAGGGTAAATATAAAGCAGGGGTAATGGGTGGCAAACAAAAAATTGTGCATGCTTGGAAGGAGCTGGAGCACCCAGGGAATAAGGCAAGTAAACACAACATGCCCTGCATCACACTTGATTACTATACTGTAAATAAATCTGTAATTAACGATACAAAGAAACTACATTGTACTGCTGAAAAAAAAAAAAAGGTTTGCATTTCAAGGTTATCAGATTAGAAGTAGCTTTACAGTTTAAATGTTGAACCTGTGTATTCCAACTAAATCTGCAGTTTAATAAATAAAGTCTCAAAGAATGCATCCTCTATCATTGCCCCTCACTATGATTGTCAGAAAAATGTCACCAATTTGCATTTTTGTTGTGAGTTCTCATTACACAGTTCATGGGAGCTGCACAGTAGTGCTGAATGAAGCAAACAGAAAAGAGAACATAAAACATCCAAAAAAACATGAATTAGGATTGGCATGTGCCTGTATAATGCATTAAAGCAACACAGCAATGTTGTGTAAGGCTACCACTTATTTCCTAATTAGCCTAAGATCTTAATGTGAGTGTACTCACCTACATCCTCAATAGTTCTGGTAATGAGAGGTTTATACCCCACTACCTGTTGTTAACCCCTTCCCGCAGCTGCCTCCTGGCTCTTTAGGAGATAAAAAAATGCTGGGAGGAGGAGGCAGACATTCCGATCATGTGAAAAATCAAAATGACCAGCGCTATGGTAATAATTGTTTGGCGTGAGCTGCCTCCAACCTGCCCCTGGAAGACCAGGGGTCAGAAATGGGTAATGGGTGTTTTGTTGGTATGTGGTGCTGCCTTTCCAACTGGCAATAAATGTACTAAATTGCTGTATATAATTTTGCTTGCCAATAAATATATACACATATACCTAGTGTATTTCAAAAAAGTATACACACACAAAATAAATATAAAGTGCACTGTGTTTCAGACCAAAACAAAGGTGCTGAATAGTGCAAAATAAAGACTAACTATGTCAGTGTTTTATAACTTTATTCTTAGAAAGTGCTTATATAGTGCAAATATTACAAATTTCGTGAAATTGGAGGTACTATAAGTGCTTAGTGAACAAGTTGTACTCATAAATGTGAAAAATGATATCTACCCCAGGTGGGGGTTAAAATATTTGTGAAAGAACTTTTAAAGTGCCGTTAAGACATACTGTAGGCACCAACAGCACCCCTATAATATTCAGCGGCAACTGGCAATCAAAATTGGGCCAGAACACTAACGGCACTTTAAAGGTTTTTTCACAAATATTTTAACCCCACCTGGGGTATATATAATTTTTCACATTTATGAGTACAACTTGTTCAAAAAGCACTTATAGTACCTCCACACCAAGGTTTTTCACGAAATTTGTAATATTTGCACTATATAAGCACTTTCTAAGAATAAAGTTATAAAACACTGGCATAGTTAGTCTTTATTTTGCACTATTCAGCACCTTTATTTTGGTCTAAAGCACAGTGCTCTTTATATTTATTTTATGTGTGTATACTTTTTTGAAATACACTAGGTATATGTGTATATATTTATTGGCAAGAAAAATTATATACAGCAATTTAGTACATTTATTGCCAGTTGGAAAGGCAGCGCCACATACCAAAAAAACACCCACTACTCATTCCGATCATGTGACTTCTGTGATTGGCAGTCACAGCTGTCACATGATCAGAAAGCTCTTGATCGCAAGTATACATAGGGAGCTTTCCTGTAGCCACCTGTTACTCTGCCAGGTGCATGCAGGGAGCACGCTCTTAGCACACTATAACACAGTAATGTGTTTACATGGGGTCACATATATGCGGCCTATCTGCGTTAAAGTCCACCCGCTGAAAGGCCACATATATGTGTTTGGCCAGCAGAAAGTGGATGGAATGAAAGGTTTTCAGAATACCAAAAGTGGCATGAGTACAGAGTAAATCATAAGTTACAGTACAATGTAGCCCACATAAAAGTTCAAGCTGTATCGATGGCTTCTGAAATTAATATTTTAAAAAATTAAACTCCATACTTTTCTTCCTACTTTTCCTAAAGAAGCACTTTGAAGCTTTAATAATCACCCTACCCAAATCGGGGAAATCCCCTGACAACCCAGCAAACTACTGCCCTATCTCACTCCTCAACACAGACATAAAGATCTATGCAAAAATCATTGCCCTTAGACTAGGAAACATCATCCCCAAGTTAATACACCCGGATCAAGTTGACTTTGTCAAAGGGTGCCAAACTTCAGATGGCACCAGACGGATTCTCAATGTACTACAATGGGCTTAGACTCACCGAACGCCTTCTCTGATCCTATCTTTGGACGCGGAGAAGATGTTTGACCGAGTCCACTGGTCACATTAGAAGGAAGTTCTCCACGTTTGCAGACTCACAGACTTTATCGACTCAGCTATTAGAGCTCTTTATTCCAACCCCTTTGCTAAAGTCTACTCTTCTAGCACCCTCTCATGATCCTTCAATATCATTAATGGCACTAGACAGAGGTGCCCATTGTCTTCCGATATCTTCGCTCTAGTTATGGAACCTCTGGCCCAGGCAAATAGAGTTCACCCTAAAATACCAGGGATTAAAATCAGCCATATTGATCACAGAACAGAACTATATGCTAATGATATAATTATTTTTCTATCAAGCCTGGCTCATCCCTCCCAGTGGTCTTCTGTCGCTCTCAATGGTAATATCTCAAAATCCCAAATGCTCTCTATCTCCCTACCTAAAAAGACTCAGACTCACCTCTCAGCATCTTCTGGCTTCTCCTGGTGTCTCCAAGACAGGAATCAGATATCTGGGGGGACAGCTGACTTCAAATAGCGCTTCTATTTTTAGCACCAACTATAAAGCATTTTTACGAACTATACAACAACAAACTCAAGATCTCTCCAAAGCACAAATCTCCTGGGCAGGAATAACAGCTGTTGCCAAAATGTCCATTTTACCAACCGTCCTATACCATTTTCGTACGCTGCCTATACCTATACCTGGTTCCTATCTACAGAAACTACAAGCCACTCTCAATAATTACATATGGGGGCAAAAGAGCTTGTTTCCATTAACAACACCCTATATAGGCCAGAAACCTCTATGGGTATAGGTGCCCCCAATCTAAAGGGCTATTACCATGCAGTACTCCTGGATCAAACCTCTACTTGGTGGTCACCTATGAAAGATAAGCAATGGGCTGACATAGAACAAGCCATTATGGGGAGACTGCTCAAAGGCTTTTTGGGTGTGCTTCCCCTTGGACTTACACCACCGTCTTCTCCTTTCTATACAATCAAAGCAACAATATCACCCTGGCTTTACTCCTGATCTGCCATCCTTAAAAAACTCCTGTTGACTTACTGACTCTTCCTCTAACTATATTAGAGTTCTTCACTAAAGATCTATTCTTCAATGACTGACACAAAGTGGATGTCCACTCGATCAGCCACCTTCTAGAAAATGCTAACCTAATTTCCTAAGAAGAGATACAAAAGCGCTACAGCCTCCCTCGTAGAGACATTTATAAGTACCTACTGTACATATTTGTCACATCTTAGGATCCATCCTCAATTAGACATCTTAGTTCCACAAGAAGTACTCTCCTTCTACGCTTCTCCTGCATCCAGCAAAAAAGACATTACTCACTTCTACTGACTGCTCCTAGCTCCCATATCCCAGGAGAAAAACCCCATCAATGAACTCCTGGGAATCAAACCTCTTCAGCACCTTCAGCCTTGCTCAATGGACTAACAACAAATACTCTTCTAAAAGTCTCCCACTGTACATTGCACGGGGAAGCCCACTTAAAACTTGCACACCACTGGTATTTTACCCCCCCCCCCCCAACGGATATTCAAATTCTCCAAAAACGTATTGTCATCCTTTTGAAGGAATTGTGATGAAACAGGTTCCCTGTTGCATGTTTGGTGGTACTATCCCAAAGTCACCCACTTCTGGGAACAAATATTTCAATTCATCCCCACAATTACTGGATACAAGAAAATCTCTGATCCAGCTATGGCCCTCCTTCTACTACATAATTAATGCTGGCCTAAGACTCAACTGCCTTTTGTAATCCATAAGCTTCATTGGTGACAAAAAATAATTTGCCTTCGGGTGGAAATACCCAGACTCACTAGAGTTTGCCTCTTTTCTGTTAAACCTTAACACTCAGACCCAATTTGAACTCATGTTTTCTGTTAAAAATGGCAAAAGCCAATCCTTCTGTGTGCAGTGGTTGGCCTGGCTCCACCACTCATCATGTATTGCTCATCAATAATGGTGGCATGATAACCCCCACTCGCACCCCCTTAGGGATGTCACCCTAGTTGTCTAGGTGCTTTCATTAATGTAGAATATTTCTATGCTTCTTTCCTTTTTAGGAGATGTACCCAGCCTTGCTCCTCTAGCTGTATTTTCCTGGTTGACTTTGCTATACATTTTCTACCAACTTTAGATACTGTAACCATGTTGACACATTTACCTATGCAAAAAACAAAGTTTAAGCTTTATATATGGCTTGATGGAGGTCTTCTACATTGTATCACTGCAGCAGCCAACGTTATAGGTCAAGAAGATGTCTATCGATATATGCAGGTAAGAAAAGGGTGACCCAGTCCAGTGCATTCTGGACATAACCTCTGAAATGTTAAAAAGCTCAAGATTTCCACAGAAAAAAGTATGTTTAATGGGTGTTAGTATATTCTGATACTTAGTAATACCACCAAGTTTTACATTTAGAAGTGCTTTGCAGGGGTTTTTGGGGACCAGTTTGTTAAAGAGAACATTTAGTAGCTGATAAACCTGTGCCTGTCCAATTGGTTAGGTTCACCAGATCTGATAACTTTTTTCTGGTTCTTATCCCTAACTTTCAGAATCTCAAATACCTTGTAGAATGTGTGCCACTAGGTTTACATAGTTGTGTTTCATGTACAGTATATTCCAGCTTTTCTTTTTTTTTTTACAAAATAACATACCTTTGTGGTTGTGTTGTGTAGCTACTGTCATAATCCTCATAGCCTAATTCATCATAGTCATCTCCAAAATTATCATCATCATCATAAACCTGCAAATAAATATGAAAATGCAGTATTAAAGCATGAAAACTATACACATGGTAAAATGAGTCTGTAATAATGTACTATAATATTAAAAATTTATTGTGACACTCATCTATTGTAGGATGGAAAAGATGAGGTCATTACACGTGCTTTAGAACAAGGCATTTCAGGCACAAACTAAAAAAAAAAATGTTGATTACATATCCATTTCCCATAACCCCTTTGTTTTACTGCCTTCCAAAAATCAACAAGCACCAAACAAAACCACCAGTATGACCCATTGTGGCTCGGAATAATTCTGTATTTCAGTCAATAGCCATTTTCTTGGATCAGATTCTTCTTCCCATGATATCAAGTATGCATTCATTCCTTCTAGACACCACTGAATTTTTTAATTACATCAGCCATATTGGTACAATACCTGTTTCTTATTTAGCATAGATGTGTGTACTCTACACTAGAGATGGGTTTATGTTCGAGTTGAACATACATTCTACTCGAACATCGAGTGTTTGTGTGTTCGCTGAACACACAAACACCCGGGTCGCTCAGCGGGAAGTTCGCACGCCGACGAGCGCCCCATAATGCACTGTGCGATTGCAGTGCATTAAGTGCTTTTGATTGGCCAAAGCATGCACCTGACCTGTATGCTTTTGCCAATTACAGCACAATGTCCTGTCAGAGCCATGATTGACCAAAGGCCAATCATGGCTCAGGGGCTAAGTTCATGCCCCACACTATATAAGGCTGCTTACAAGGCAGCTCTGTGTAGTGTGTTAGGAGTGGAGATTAGGCAGGTAGTTAGTGGATTGTGCTTTTCAGTTTAATGCAGTCAGTGCAGTGTAGTGTACTGCTGATTCTTGTGTAGCACAGTGTCGTGCAGTCAGTGTAGTGCTCTGCAGTGGCAGCCCATGCATAGGGGGCGCCAGGGCGCCGCCCCCCTACCCCAAAAAAAAAAGAAGAAAAAAAAAAAAAAAAAAAATTACAATGCGAACAAATAAAGTTGTAAAAAAAAAAATTGGGTTCGCCGACCTCTGTGATAGCACTGGTGGCTGGGGAGGGGTGGGGTGTACATCCCAGAAGAGGCGCCGATTGGCTGCCTTCTGGGGCGTAACCCGGGCGCAAGTCTTTGCGATTGGACACCCCCACTTTCGGATATCCTGGCTGTGATTGGTCCAGTCTAAAGCCTGGACCAATCATCATCCAGGACATCCCATGGCCCCATACTGACCCCGCTGACGTCACGTTGCGTGCGTCAGTCATGCTGCCGCACCACCGAGTCCAGTGGATGGATGGTAACGGCGGGAGACGGAGTGACATCGGCACCGGCGGAGAGGAGACCGGAGTCACTGGAATCGGATCCATCTGTCCATCCAGACCAGAGACCACCACCGCCAGTAAGTGGAGCAACACTGCAGTACTTGTGCTTCTGTTAAAAGTTCTGCCCCTGCTGGGCAGAGAGGAGTCCGGACAAAATGGCAGTTGTTTGGTAAAGGGGAGCCGAGAAGGAGCAGCAAAGATGTCCAAGGTTGTTGGGGAAAGTGACACCTACCTGACAGAGATCACCCCACTCAGCCAAGCAAATTCTCACTGTGCTTCCTCCGTCCTCCTCCCCTACTCACATGATATAGCCCATAGGGCTGACTCTTAACGGGAAAGGCTCTCATTAAGTCACCTGCACAGGTTCCTGCCAAGGGACTTCCCCTGTCTCATAAAAAATTGTACTGGTCTGATTTTAGCCTTGGAGATTCTACATATGTAGTACATACACTGGTAGTCTACTTGTGTTTATTATACAGGACATGTTGTATAATACACAGTGTATATAGGGTGTGCTGAGACTTGTAGTCCTCCTGTGTATATTACAGTATATATACATTATGTGCTAGGACCTGTAGTCCTCCTGTGTAAAATATACAATGTATACAGGACATGCTGGGACTCGTCATTTATAATATTCAGTGTACACAGAACTTGCAGTCCCCCCCCTCCTGTATAACATACAGTGTATAGGGGACATGCTGGGGCTTTTAGTCTTCCTGTGTATAATAATATAGAATATATACAGGACATGTTGGGACTTGTAGTCCTCCATTGTATAATCCACAGTACATACAGGGTGTACTAGGACTTGTAATCCTAAGGTGTATAATATACAGTGTATAGAGGACATGCTGGGATTTGTAGTCCTCGGGTGTATAACTATATAAAGGACATGCTGGGACTTGTAGTCCTCTGGTGTATAACTATATAAGGGACATGCTTGGACTTGTAGTCTTCTGGTGTATAGGTATTTATAGTGTATACAGGGTGTGCTGGGACTTGTAGTCCTCGGGTGTATAATACACAGTATATACAGGACATGCTGGGACTTCTGGTCCTCCCATGTATAATATACAGTGTACACATAACACGCTGGGTCTTGCAGTCCTCCCATGTATAAAATATAGTGTATAGGGGACATGCTGAGACTTTTAGTCTTCCTGTGTTTATTAACCTGCTGCCATCCGCGCTACAGCCTATATTCGGGAGGCCGAATTTTCGGGAGGCCTCCAGTGACACGCCCCCCCTGCGCGCTCCCGCGAGCGCACAGCGGGGAAAATCTGTGTCGGCCGTGTCCCTTGGACACGGCCGATCACAGATCGTGGTGAATGGCCAATCACAGCGGCCATTCACCACGTGATCGGGCCGTCCAATGAGCGATGATCTCATATGTAAACATATGAGATCATCTCTCATCGCCGGCGCTCCTTCCTCACACAGAGCCTGCAGTGTGAGGAAGGAGGGGGAGCCTCACAGCGCCGGGGACACACAGCGATGTAATCAGGGCACTGATCACCAATGCCCTGATTACTAAAATGTAAAAACATACACACAGTGCCCCCCATCAGTGCCCACAGTGCCCGCCATCAGTGCCCCCATCAATGCCCACAATCAGTGCCCATAGTGCTGCCAGTCAGTGCCCATCAGTGCCTGCTCATCTAGGCACTGATGAGCACTGACTGGCAGCACTATGGGCACTGAGTGTGGGTACTGATGGTGCTGCCCATCAGTGCCGCTCATCAGTGCCACCCGTCAGTGTCCAGTGCCATCCGCCAGTGCCCATCAGTGCCGCCTATCAGTGCCCATCAGTGCCGCCCGTCAGTGCCGCCTCTCAGTGCCCAGCAGTACCACCTCTCAGTGCCACCTCTCAGTGCCCAGCAGTGCCACCTCTCAGTGCCCAGCAGTGCCGCCTATCAGTGCTCATCAGTGCCACCTATCAGTGCCGCCTATCAGTGCTCATCAGTGCGGCATATTAGTACCTCCTCATCAGTGCCCATAAGTGCCACCTCATCAGTGCCCATAAGTGCCACCTCATCAGTGCCCATCAGTGCAGCCTATCAGTGCCCATCAGTGCCGCCTCATCAGCGCACATCCGTGAAGGAGAAAAAAATTTTTTCAAAATTTACTCGCAGAAAATAAGAAAAACTTTTTTTTTTTAAAAAATTTTCTGTCTTTATTCTTTTTTTTGTAAGAAATAAAAAACCCAGAGGTGATTACATACCACCAAAAGAAAGCTCTATTTGTGTGAAAAAAATGATAAAAATTTCATATGGGTACAGTGTAGCATGACCGCGCAATTGTCATTCAAAGTGTGACAGCGCTGAAAGCTAAAAATTGGCCTGGATGGGAAGGGTGTTTAAGTGCACAGTAGGCAAATGGTTAATATACAATGAATACAAGACATGTTGGGACTTGTAATCCTCCTGTGAATATAGGACATGCTGGGATTTGTAATCTTCTTGTGTGTAATTGTATACAGGGTGTGCTGGGACTTGTAGTCATGCCTGTACCATGACTTGTGCCATGCCCTTACCATATCTGTGCCATGCCTATACCATTCCCTGTGCCATGACCTGTGCCATGCCCTTACCATGACCTGTGCCATTCCTGTACCATCTCCTGTACCATGACCTGTGCCATGCCTGTACCATGACCTGTGCCATGCCTATACCATCACCTGTGCCATGCCTGTACCATGACCTCAAAGTCACGCAATTTTGTAGCGCGTTTTTCGATGCGAAGCAATACCTATTACATTTTTCTTTTTGCGCCCCCCAAAAATTTTTGAGCACCAGCCGCCACTGGTGCTCTGCTGATTTTTGTGTAACACGGTGTAGTGCAGTCAGTGTAGTGCTGTCAGTGTAGTGCTGTGCTGTGATTCTTGTGTAGTGGTGCCACTGAAGTGTTGGTGTATACAGCACGTCTGTGTCACCCCACTGATCCCATTTTTTTTTTCATTGAGCTTTTATTTATTTCTTTTCTTTTCATTTTTTTTTTTGCGGCATCAGGTTTTGTTGTTGCAATATTAGTACTCCCCCTTCTGTGTTGCAGGTGCTATTTCTTCTGTGTCAGCAGTTTTTTTTTTTTTTTTTTACATGGTGCAGAAGCACTAATAATATTTAGGGCATAATTGCTGTCCCCCCTTCTGCGTCGCAGGTGTTATTCTTTCTGCGTCAGCGGGGTTGTTTTTTTTTTTTTGAGGCGCAGCAGCACTAATATTATTTAGGGCATAATTGCTGTCCCCCCTTCTGCGTCGCAGGTGCTATTCATTCTGCATCAGTAGGGTTTTTTTTTTTGGCTTTATTAAGTTTTTCTTTATTAAAAAAAAGTATTCCCTTCCCACACTCTCTAATAAAACGTTATAAAAATCCCCCCAAAAAAATAAAAAACAATAATAAAACAGTTTATAGTGCACCAAGCACAAAAGTATTGCATTCAAGAACTTTTTCATGAATTGAGGCCAATATGTAATCTGCAACATATTTTTGATAAAAAAAATCCCAATAGGCGTATACTGATTAGTTCAGTGTGAAAAGTTATAGCGCCCACAAACTATATATATTTTTTTTTACTAGTAATGGCAGGTATCAGTGACCTATAGCAGGACTTCGATATTGCGGCGGCCATTCTGACACTAACTAAAACTTTTGACATTACTTGGGGACCAGTGATACTAATACAGTGAACACTGCTAAAAAATATGCACAGTCACTGTGCTAATGACACTGTCTGGGAAGGGGATAACATCAGGGGCGATCAAAGGGTTAACTGTGTGCCTAGGTAGTGTTTTTGTATACTGTGTGAGGTGATTTTACTAGGGGAAGATATGGATTGATATTTCTGCTTTGCAGGGACACAGGATACTTGTCTTCTCTCTTAACAAAAAATACACAATCTAAATTGCTCAATTCATCAGAATCAGGAGATTTACATCTAAAGATACAATGTTCTATGAGCAGGCAGGTAGAAAGCTGGAATACTTTAACCACTTTATTACTGGGCCATAGCTGAAAGACCATGGCTCTCTTGTTCTGGGATGGCAACCATCTAGTGAAGATTTCAGATGCAACTTGAGTCAAACAGAATCGCATGACAATGGAAGTCATATTATTCTCTATGGTGCCCATTCACTTTAATGCAGCACAGCATGACACATTTTTTGGAAAAGGGCCTGGTGCTACTTTAGTGTGATTGCAGGGAAATTTTGGCCTCACAGACTTCAAAAAATGCATGCAAACAAGTTTTTGCTATGTTTTTTTTGCATTTTTGTAGGTTGTTAGGGCTCCTAAACAGCAGGCATCCAGCTTCTTTCCCCTACCAAAAAAAGCAGTATTATCAAAATTGCATCAAAAATTCAACCAAGTCGCACTACATAACCACACCGAGAATCAGATCACACCTACACTAGCCTTAGTGGATCATTATTAGCTCTGCTTTCTCCATTCTTCGATCATGTTTCATTCAGAGAAACTGTAGTACAGCAGCAAAAGCCTTAACAAACAACTCAGTAAGCAAAAAAAAAACAAATTTTAAAGCTGTGTTCTTAAAACAGCCAAGGTATACACACAATTGTGCACGTTAAGTATCTAAGTACACTGACTTGAAAACTGTGCAGTTGCTAGTTATTCCATGTGCGCAATAAAACCTTTTCCCCCCTTTTTTTTTGTGTTCTACCTATTAAAAAAAGAATTATTGCACTAAAATCATATATTATATAGCCTCTTCTCAGAAAACGATCAAGGTGTAAAAAACTGCACTTCCTACATACTGTGAAGAAATTGTTGACACGGCACTTGTTAAGTGGATCTGCACATACAACGTATTACAAAACAGTACTTGGAATTAAACAAATAAAATACATGAAACTTTAAGAAAAATATGTTTTGTTGGGTAAAGTTGACTCTTGAACAGCAAACTCAGAATGCACTGCTATTGTGCTCACTAGTTGGGTAATGTCTAAAACGCATTCTACTAGTCAATACACTACAAATATATGAACTTTAATGGCATCCTAATCTTAGTCCATAGGGTTCAATATTAAGTTGGCCCACCCTTTACATCTATAACATCTTCATCTCTTCTGGGAAGGCTGTCCACAAGGTTTAGAAGGTGTGTCTATAGGAATGTTTGACCATTCTTCTAGAAGCCCATTTGTGAGGTCAGACATGGATGTTAGAGAGAAGGCCTGGCTCACAGTCTCCGCTCTAATTATTCCCAAAGGTGTTCTGTCGGGTTGAGGTCAGGACTCTGTGCAGGCCTTTCAAGTTTCTCTACCCCAACCTTACACATCCGTGAGTGCGGTAACATGCACCTGCATGCATCAATGTCAAATTGGGAACAAAAGCTGTGTCCATGAAGCTGCTGAGTCCCAACTGACATTAATGGGATTGTCTGCAGTTGAATGCATGGAACATCTGTGCATCCTGTACGGGCAAGCACAGCCATCACATGGGTGTACGCTTATGTACGCCTGTATGAATGAGGCCATATCGTTAATTTCCTGAGTAATGACAACATTTGTTTGTCATTACTTTTCCTTCCAAAGAGTTTTTTTTTTTTTTTTTAAGTGAAACTCTGTGAATAATGACATTATTATTATCATCAGATTTAAAATAAAAAAAAATTACAGCATAGCAGTGGATATTTGTGTTAAGCTTTAAATTCGTTTACAAGTCACATAGGAACTGCAAGAACAATATATAAAATTACTACTATTTCAGTGGTTAAAGTTAGCCCATGGGATGATTGTTACAACTCTGGTTTACAGATGTGGTTACAACTTGCATGTATTGATCCATTTGGTTATCCTGTTAAATGCCCTATTCTTAACAAATTCAAACATATTGATTTGCACTGGGCTTCAGATGAAAATTATATTTCAAAACCTTTGTGGTATGCTTTAAGTCCATGTAATCTAAAAAGCGATTATTTTTTCCTGTTGATTTTGTGTGGACAAGGAAAATTACTTTTATGTCAGTGTTAATGGAAACCTGACAGAAGGGATGTAAACATTATACTGAAACATTAGGAACTGCTTTTGTTGCATCAATGACTTCAAAGCACAGGGAACTGAATGCTGTGTTTAATTGGGATTTCCATGAAAACTGGAGACTGTGTTTGTCTGAGGCCCTTCTATGCAGCAATACTATGGCTGCCCACCCTACCCTCTTGTTTTTATAAGCCCAAAAAAACTACTATTAAAAAAATTTATTTTAATATCTGCTCGTCAAATCCAATATTGTAGCTTGACTATACATTTTAATCGTTTCTATGCCTTTGGGACAAGCGGTCCTTGAAGCTTAGATTGCCCAGACCAAATTTACCTTGGTCAGTTACCTTGAATATAACTCTGTGGTTGGAAATAAAATTATTCATGCGAGCAAACCAGATCTAGTACTTATCTAGGACTGCTGCAAGCACAGCACTCTCTCATGGGTGTATGTAATTTAATAAATAAATAGTGCCACGCAGTTTAAAGTGCTATAAAAATATATTAAATAAATATATAAATATATGTGTATAAAACTGATTAATATTAAATGATAAACCAGGGTGATCAATCTCAGTAAATAATTATAAATAGAGTATTTAGGTGATAATCAACACATCTATCAAAATGTGCACACAAATAAATAAATACAATTTGGTGAATAAATAATATAACAGTGTTAACAACGTGATATAAACAGTGTCCAATCTTTGATACAAAGTGGCTAAAGTGTTGATAACAATCAGATATTTATAAAGTCCACTCCAAAAGTGAGAATTACCGTGTTTCCCTGAAAATAAGCCCGGGTCTTATATTCATTTTGGCACCAAAAGACACAGTAGGGCTTATTTTCGGGGTAGGTCCTTTAATGTTCTGTTCCTCTCTTCCCTCCCTGCGTGCCAAGAATCCAGTGTGAACATAGTTTACCGTAGTGTATATAAAATCCTAGGATGCACTTTATTAGTGTTTTATATATGTCCAGTGTGTGTTTTTGTAATACAATAGTGTAAAATACCTTCATTACATCAATGCTGTGTCTCCCACCTTCTCCTGTCTCTCATATCGTCTCTCATACTGTCTCTCATCCTCTCCTGTCAGAGGGGGATCTCAACCCCTCCCCTCTGCAGTTTACACAGAAGCGTATGCTAGATTAGATTACAATAGTGTGAAATACCTTCTTCATCGCCGCTCCGGGCTCAGCTGATCTGCCACCCTCTTCTCCCCCGTTGACAGATGGGGGTCACGGAAGGGCCGATGTATCAAAGGTATTTCCCACATATTCTAACTAGACCTTCGAATACCCGCGCTTCTGTGTTACACTGCAGAGGAGAGTGGCTGAGATCCTCCTCTGTCAGCTACCGGTATGAGAGGAGAAAGACAGAATCAGCTGAGAGTGGAGCAGCGATGCAGGGAAGGTATTTCACAGTATTATATTACAAAAACACACATTGGACATTATTTAAAACACTAATAAAGTGCATCCTAGGATTTTTCATACACTAAACTAGGGCCTGTTTTCAGGGTAGGGCTTATATTGCAGCCCTCCCCAAAAATAACACTAGGTCTTACTTTCAGGGTAGGTCTTACTTTCATGGAAACACGGTAATGTGTCCAAAATGACTCCTCCGTAGTGAATCGTACCTTTACCACCACACCCTATGTGCCTGGCCCTCACCTCCACTCCAGTGACCTAGCGATTAAGCTCAGGTCTCACTGCGCTTTGTACCCCTTCAGGGTCACCTTTCTTGGGGTCATAGGGGATTGGCCAGGTCCTACAGCAAAGCGTCCTACTCAGAATAACTTCCCCTTATGACAATCGATCGGTGTATCATAGAAAAAAAGGGGGACTCCAATAGTGCTTATATCTCTTTATAATCAGTTTTTATTTAGAAATAAATGTACTCACATGTATTAGGTGCTACAGTGCACTAAACATGAACAGCCTGTACTGAGAAATTGTGATGGCACCGGGGAAAGGAGTATGCGACCTCTCAGCTTGCTCCTTCTCTTCCTGGTTAAAGCAAATACCATCTGGGCCCCTCCCCAAGGCGTGACGACACAGGGACACGTGTCTTCTTCCAGGGGAATAAGATTGGACGGTACAGGATGAGTGGATTTATATGGAATGTGTCATTGTAACTATGGGAACTAGCCCCGCCTCCTCCACACCCGTGGTGTACGAGTCGGCTGCTTAAACGTAATGCCTCAAAACCCTCCCACTCCTAATCACAGACAATAACAGCATGAGAACGCTTACACACATCTCCATGGGAACAGGCAGCGCATTCCTTATATTACGTCTCCTATCAGCATTCAGCCGCCCGCCCCTTCACATACAGAGGAATACAGCCCGGCTACAGTACTGAGAGATACAAACTATGTTATAACTGCCCTTAATGAGCATTAGTGTAAATTTTACATTTAAAAATAAATATATAATTAAAATTCGTGGCAATCCTTTGATACCGGACGGACAGACACTCATATCCCGCATTGTCATCACAGTCATCAGCATAACATCTTCCTTATCTCTATACTGTATATAAAAATATACAATAAAGAACGACTCATATAGATTTTCTCTAACCATAAAATTACAATAAAGAATAAATATATAAAATATACATAATTTATATCTGAGCCAATGCATAAATTGTGAAGAAAAAATCAGATGAAAAAATAGAGGATAAAATAGTGTTAAATATATCTCTTGTATAAGTTAAAATATAAAATTATTAAAATTGTGTACGTAGGGCATAATGAAG
Source organism: Pelophylax lessonae (assembly GCF_965119305.1). Taxonomy (NCBI): domain Eukaryota; kingdom Metazoa; phylum Chordata; class Amphibia; order Anura; family Ranidae; genus Pelophylax; species Pelophylax lessonae. Next base: position 336,374,480 of record NC_138770.1, read on the forward strand.
AAAAATTAGAATTTATGGAGTCTCTTGTATAAATATTCAAATTAATACATTTATATCAAATACATATATATATATATATATGTGGGCCAAACTATATATGTGTAAGGAAAGTGATCCTGATCTAAAAATAAATTTAATTAGACCTTTATTACCAAAAAGCACCTGCAATATATGCACGTGCTGTGTGGGTACTAATCCACCATATATCCACAGATTAAAACAACTAACCCCCAAGATAAATTGCATCATCAAGGGATATAGATCAAACATAGTAATTACTAATGAAACATCCCAAATCAAACTCTTTATTCAGGCCATTTGGCACCAGGGATCCTAATGAGTAAATCCACCAGGAAGAACTCTTACAGGCAGAGAGGGACAGGATCAGAAACATGAGAAGGGATGACTAGAGAGGATGGTGGTTTTAAAATAGTTCTTGATTACAACATACAATTAAAAGCAGTGGAGAAAGTTATAACCAAATATTGGGAGGTGTTAAAACAAGATAAAGTAGTGGGACAGATACTACCTAATAGACCGCAATTTGTTTATAGAAGGGCCCCCAATTTGCGGGACAAAATTGTTAAAAATGTGGTGGAGCCACTAAAAAAGGATCAAATGTTTTCATGGAATTTGAAAGGCTTCCGTACATGTGGTCGCTGTTACGGTTGTGTAAGAGTACCTAATAATACTAAGAAAAGAACCTCAATTGAGAATTCCCTAACTAAAAAGACGCATGAGATTGAAGACTTCATCACATGTGATACAAAAGGTGTAGTATATGCCGTGAAATAGAAAGTGCAAAAATCTATCAGCACAATAATATAGTGAAATGTAGTGACACGATAACCACAAGGTGTCCGGCTGCTAACACTACTTGTGTTCCCACTTCACAATAACAAATCAATAAATAACCAAAAAGTGTAGCACCAGAATTAATATGTGCAATAAATCAAGAAATCCGAGGAAATAATTCCAAACAAAATAATAAGTGCAATAATATCACCAAAGAGCAAGTATATAAATGCACACAGAATATTATAATATTTTTGTGCAATTTCTTCTTAGTCTTGTGTACTGACCCCTGGGGATATTCCATATTCAGGGTTAATGTTGGCAGCTATTCAGGGGTATGTAGGGGTTTCTATCTGTACTTTTAAAATGGGTCTTATTGTTGTAAAATCCAGATTTCCAGATCCAAGAATTTTATCTTTTCTTTGCTAATGTTCAATGTAAACTCAATATTGTGATCATTGATGTTCAATTTTTGTAGTAGATCTTCTAGCTCTTTCTCATTCCCATTAGCTATAAAGAGCAAATCATCAATTAATCTTCTATAGATCAGGTCAATCTTGGATTATGATGGTCTCACATCCATCCTTCCTCCCATCTAGCCATATAGTGGTTGGCAACACTAGGCGCAAATTTAGCGCCCATTGCCACACCTCTAATTTGCAGGTAGTAAGTGTCATTGTACCATAAATAATTATGGTGTAGACAAAAGGTTAACCGCTTCCGACCGCCGCACGACTATTTACTGCGGCGGTCAGCCCCTCACAGGCAAAGCGACGTAGTACTACGTCGCTAGCCTGTGAGGGTCTAGGGAGCGAGCGTGCGCCGCCGGAGGCGTGCTCCCGCTCCCACGCGGTCACAGACCCCCCCGTGCGTGTGACTGGTGGACCCGATGTCCGCCGGTCACTCGCGATCGTCCGTTAGAGTGGGAGAAAGGCAGGCGGCTAATGTAAACAAGCCGCCTGTCATTCTCCCCTGTGTAAGAATAGTGATCATACGGTTCTACTATGTAGGACCATTGATCACTGTTCCTACACCTCAAGCCACAGCCAATCACAGTTAGAATCACGCCCCTAGGGACACACATAACCCCTCCCTCTCAAAAAAGTTAACCCCTTCACTGCCAGTGTCATTTTACAGTAACAGTGCATATGTATAGCACTGATTACTGTAGTAATGTCACTGGTAACCCCAAAAGTGGCAAAAATGTCAGTCAAGGGTCCGATCTGTCCGCCGCAATGTCGCAGCACCGCAAAAAAAAATCACAGATCGCCGCCATTACGCGTTAAAAAAAAACAACAAAAATGACAAAAATCTTTTCCTTTGTTAGTAAACGCGATAACTTTTGCGCAAACCAATCAAAATACGCTTTTTGCGATTTTTTTTACCAAACATATGTAGCATAAAACAAATTGGCTGAAAATGTTAAAACATTTTGATTTTTACATTTTTTTGGGGGGGGGGGGAATTTCATATAAAAAATGTGAAAAATATTGTTATTTTTGCAAAATTGACGCTCTTTTTTTGTTTATAGCGCATGATCAAAAAATCACACAGGTGATCAAATACCACCAAAAGAAAGCTCTGTTTGTGGGAAAAAAAGGAAGTCAAATTCGTTTAGGTACAGCATCACATGACCGCGCAATTGTCCGTTAAAGTAATTCTCACTTTTGGAGCGGACTATAAAAAATCTGATTGCTATCAACACTTTAGCCACTTTATATCAAAGATTGGACACTGTTTATATCACATTGTTAACACTGTTATATTATTTATTTTTTTTATCTATTATTACTTGTATTTATTTATCACTTTGATAGATGTGTTAATTATCACCTAAATAATCTATTTATAATTATTTACTGAGATTGATCACCCTGTTTTATCGTTTAATATTAATTAATTGTATACACATATATTTATATATTTATTTAATATCTTTTTATAGCACTTTAAACTGCGCGGCATTATTTATTTATTTAACTCTGTAGTTAATTTCAGTGGGGTCTGGGAACTAGAAACTCACGCATGTGCCCATTTCTAGTTCTCTACTGCAACCCTGATTAACATTCCCATGTAACAGGGCATTTTGTGTAAGGACTTAAAAAGGAATATTTCAGTCAGGAAATAGTTACAGTGTCTAGGCAGCTAACAGTAACAGTTTAATTGGGTCGAGAGTCAGCGGGGGGGGGGGGGGGGGGGGGGGGCTAGGATTTAACTCCTAAGTCTGAGAAATCAGGCCTTTGTGACAGAGTATACTAAAACAGCCATCAACCATACAGCAAGGGTTTCCTAGTTAATAAAAGTGATAGCAAATGTCTTTATTCAATAAAAAAAAGTAATAAGCACATAGTCCTTTTTAAACGTAGATTGTTGCCTATATGTAAAGCATCAAAATGAGAATTTTACCAATTTTCTCTAGATTTTACACACAGCTTTCAAATTTTGCCTTTTTCTCCAGATTTTTACATACATTTGCAAAGCATTGAATAGTTTCATTCTGGACATGGAAATAAACAGTATTTTCTTTCAAATTGTGAATATGACCATCTTTACAATTAAAAATTAAAGAGTTGCACGTCATTAAAGGATAATTAACCACTATGAGAACACTGTAGAGGTGTGATATCATTTTTTGACAGGTTTTCCCCAGATTTAAACACATTAGGGTTGAAATACTAAAAGAACCGTGTCTGCTCACTTTGCAAAGTTACATTTTACTTTGCAAGGGAATTTGCACTTAGCTTAGTGAATAAGGTGAAGATCTGCTGATCTGAAATATCTTATCATATGCAAGCAAAAACCATGCATATTTCAATTTTCTTACACATAATTTTACATTTTCCAATTTTACAGTTTTACCATTGTAATTCGCTACACTGTATTTTTTCTAAAGTGAATTTTAACTACATTCCCTTGCTCTACTCCTCACCTCTATTATTTCAGTTTTTCAGCAGAAGAAATCAGGAAAAAAACGACTGGTGAATACTTTGAAAATGCCGGCATAGGAATCCTATTTTTGACCTTTATTTATGAATAGATCACTTGGTAGCAATTTGCGGCAGCACAGCTTGTACATAAGACCATATGTGCCTGCTGTTGAAAATATTATTAAGCTACATTCCATGCAGGCAAAAATTCATGTTACTTTTACGTTAAGGCTTACGGTGCTTCAAGCTAAGTTTAGCATAAGGGACTGTATAGTGCTAGACATTAAAGCAATCAATGCATTAAGTGTGGAGTTTAAATGATAGTCTTTATTGGTTAACCTAAATCATTTATCTAGAAATATATGTTTTATAGACAAAATAGTATTTCAAAATTATATATTTACAACTATCATACCTTACCATTTTAACATGCATGATTTTTCATGTACACCTTTTTAATGTATCTAAAGCTAATTATTCATAGAGATAAATGTTGCCGGATTTAGAAACTTTACTTGAAATCGACTTTGAATGCCACTTTCAATTTTCAGAGCCTGAGAACATGATTTGCTTACAGTGCATAACTTTCCAATATCAGTTGGATGTCTGCTGTGCAGGGGATTGTAAGGAGATAATATAAAGATAGATATCAGACAACTCTACTAGCATTGTTTTAGAACAATTTTAACAAGTTGGAAAGAAGGCACAGCTGGATTAAAAGTATACATATATTCTCCTGGTTTTCTGACTTAATGGTTATGTTCTTTAGCACTTTGCATAAGTTGATTTGAGTAAGCTGAAATTTCTTCTACACAGCCAAAGCTATTTAGAGAACCAGTCAATCCTGGAGTACTTCTTGAGTAAACTGAAATTTATTTTAAATAGCCAAAGCTATTTAGAGAACCAGTAAATCCTGGAGTACTTCTTGGCATCCGAGGACAGAGTAATCCAGTATGCTATATGCACCATCAAAGCTGTATGGCCAGATTTGAGTAAGCTGAAATTTCCTCTAAACAGCCACAGCTATTTAGAGAACCAGTAAATCCTGGAGTACTTCTTGAGTACGCTGAAATTTCTTTTAAATAGCCAAAGCTATTTAGAGAACCAGTAAATTCTGGAGTACTTCTGGCATCCAAGGACAGAGTAATCCAGTCTGCTATATGCACCAAAAGAGCTGTGCGGTGTAACTGAAGTGATTGACTTGCATTCCACCAGTATTTAGTGATCTAAACCGCTCTTTATTTTATATCATTATTTGGATTTGTCGAGAAAGTACATTGTGCTGTAAAATTATGCACATATTATACAGACTTCTAGGGTTCTTCTTCAAGATATAATATATCATAAAAAAATACATTTAAACCCTGCTAGAACAACCTTTCTAAAACTTTTCCCGCTAATTAAACTACTAAAATAGGTTTTGAGAAACCCTTGCTTAAAGAATTTCTTTGGGATCAGTGGGAAAAATGTTGGTCAATGGGAAGAATCAAATCCTTACAGTAATGGTCAGAATTCCACCTTATGGATAGTTGAAAAAGATAATTATTGTCATGTTGCTGGCTTTGTTGAGCAGCATTGGTGGCCAATCAGACACAGGTCAAGGAAACGCTAAAAACATCTGAAGGAACACTGGTCGAAAATCGCTGTTTTAAAGAAATCATGTCATCAATTATTAAATAAGGGCATATGATCAATGACAGTGCTATTATATCCTGTGTATGGGATTTAAGTACAGACTGGTATAGAGTAATCCAGACCATGAGTATACAAAAATGAATTGATAATCCAAAATTAGCTATATCCAAAAATATATACAATAATTATTTCTAACTGAATTATATGTATCATTGGGTTTTAGCTAGAATTCAGTCTGTACAATAATTACAAACATATTCATAATGTCTATTCAAACCTTTAGAGTAAAATGTGGACAATTTATTTACTGGATGTTTGCAAGAAGGACTACTGGCGCCATGTTTGTACACAAAAATCTATGTATATGTTAATTTTTTTGCTTCATTATTATTCCCATAGTGCAACACAAACCTACACAATGTATTACCCACGTGACATATTGTGTTGCACTGTTCAGTTTGATTTGTTTGGAAATCTTATAAGAACCAAGCACATAATTGCCTAAATAGGCATTAAATATTCTAGTCACTTAGAAGATACATTATATTACATCTCTGCTCTTCATAGTGTTTTGTTTTCTTGTTTCTTAATCATTTAATTTCCCCAATCTCCATTTTAAAGGCTGAACTATTATGCCTGTTTAATTTAGTATTCATTTAGTGGATGAAAATTATTTTCATATCGATGAAAGAGGAAATTATTGACACTTAAAGATGTTGGTTCTTGAATAAAATCAGATGAGAGCACTTACACGAATAAACAGATCTCCTTAATTGGGGATATCTGTCTCAAAATCAAATTAAAGCTAGCTATTTTGTTCCAAATCCTTGTGTTGATGCCATTGATGTTAACACCACATAAATAACTGGCATATGTGTATTTATAGCCTCATAGAGATGTTCTAGATACAAAGCCACAACAGTAAAACTGTGTGTAATTAGTTTTTTTTTTTTTTTTTTGCAAATTTCCTTCGGTCACACACTGTATCATTTCCCTGCTGCCTGCAATCCAGCCTGTAAAATCAGTAACCAATATACCTCCTGGTAGTCCTATATCGCAAATACTGATGTGGGTATTCCTGAACACCTGAATATCTGCCACACTTTTTGACTCACAGCTCTTGTACTTGTCACTTTCTGTGCTACTAGGCTGGGAAATAGTGATCCCAGTACATCCATACCCAGAGCCATAAGTCTATTAGACCCCAGATCTCTCCTCTGTCCTAAATAGCATCTGATAAAACTGAGATCAGTTTGATCAGATGTTGGTTTAAAAATACAAACCGAAACCGGATGTGACACAATGCTTGTTGCTTCTGGTTTCATCGACCATAGAGATGATCTGGGAACTTCGGCCCCTCTTTCATCCCTATGATAAGCCAGCAAAACTGCTGGTTTCAATCCCAGGCTCCTCAGTGGAATGGCGAGAGTGGAAAAGGCAGCAGAAGGGGACTTCCTTTCAGCCGTTCCACTGAGGGTCACCGAGGGTCATGACTGCTGCTTCCCCATAAGGTACATTAGGTATCAGTTTATCAAGTGTTCATTGAGATTGTCAGCTGTTTAATGAACATGAACACATCACACAACAACACCAGTATAGTTTTAAGTCAAAATATTGCAGATATATTTTTTTTATCTGAGGTATGAAGTAGATTTTCAGTACCTGGGTCTAAAAAGGCTATACGTTTTTGCAAACAAGGCTCTTTTTTGTCTAAAATATTGTGAAGCTCTTTGTACACTATGATTGAAAATACATTGGCAGGTCCTGGGCCTAAAACATCAATGTATCTTTTGAAGAAAAACATTTTATTTTAATCAGCTTACTGTGATATTTTAGAGAAATGACCTGCAATAAAGAGTCTAAAAGAAAAAGACCTCTAGTAGACACAGACCTATATAAATATATATTTTTTAATTCATATTTTATTACAACGAGTTGCCAATAGCATAGCATTCACTATATTATTTTGTGTTATTTACCGCAAAATACTCAAATCTGTTAGTAAATACTGCATGCAAAGGCGTTAAGGCATGCAGTATTAAAGAATGTAAAATTATAATAGCCAATTTTGAGTGGTCTCTGCCATTTTGGATCAGTTGTCTCAACAGTAATACATTGAAATCTAAATATGGAAATATGAAAATCATTGGGGTTGATTTACTTAATGTAACTTAACTTTTTTTGTTTTGGATAGAGTGGAGGTAGGTTAGAACACCAGATTTGTATTGTTGTCTGTTCCTCATTAGGGAGATTCAGCCTCTCTATTTGTTCTGTTTACCATTATTATTGAAAGTAAAAGTAAAAGAAAATCCTACATTTTGGGTTGTCCCCAGAAAAGTAATACAGGGTAAATCTTCCAATGGGGAACAGATAGCAATAACAAAAAATACCAACAGGGCTTATAACTCCCCCTTACTCTATCCAAAATGTAAAAGAAAATTGTGCTTACAGTTCTACTTTTAAGCCCTGTACACACGGGCGGAATGCTGGCTGACATCTGCCAGTTTAATAAAAAACGTCCAACATTTGGCCCGTGTGTATGCCAGCAAGTCTGACAGAAGCTGGTGGTTTCGCTGGCTTCTGTCGGACATGCAGTCTGGAAAACAAGCACCCGCCAGCTCCCGATCAGCGCTTTCAGCCAATGGCTGAGAGCACTATTTGGAGTGTTCAGGCGGGGGAGGGGGCATCCCCCTATTAGAACACAACAGCTCAGCAGGGGAGATCACTGTCTAACATTGAATCATTAGTACAACAGCTCCGACTGGAGGTCACAGGTTTTTTTTGTTCAGCCCACTGGCTTCAATGGAAAAAAACGAATAGCGTGTACTAGGCTTAGGGCAAAAAGACTGTGCAAGTTCAAGTTGCTCCAGAGCTTAGTAAATGAGACAAAGCTTCACTTTACAAAGAATACCCAATCACATTTAAGGCAAATTCTAAAAAATGCATTTTGCTTGCATATGACTGGATGATGGAAGTCAGCAGAGCTCCACCCTCATTTACTGAGCTCTGGAGTAACTGTCTTTGCAAAGTACTCAGTCTATGTGCCTTTAGTAAATCCACCCCATTACATGTAGTGAAATATATAAATTTTCTCTGGTCGTTTCGTCAGATTTTTGGAGACTTTTTTGTGTATATACAAGCATATACATAATTTTCTCTAATTGGGAGTGATTACCTCCCAATCAATCCAAACATAATACAATATCCATGCACATTACAATGGTCTAATCCATTGCTAGAACATACATCAAATATAGTGGGAATGCTTTACTTATATACAATTATTTTTAGAGATATCTTTGACTCAAATATTTGCAAGACAGAATGGGATTATGAATAGACAAGTATTCTTACAAAGGTGTGGAACTTGAGCGGTTAGAAGAGGGGTGTCATCAATTTGAAGGTTTGACAGATGGATACCTGAGTGATACTTTCAAGAACATCAGAGAATAACAATGGCTATTCTTTAATAAAAAAAATCAGACCTGTCCAAAGATATAGCAAAGACTTTGCCAAATATCACAGCAAAAATTACATTAAGGCAGGGTTTCTAGACCAGGGTTCCATGGAAGCCTAGGATTCCTTCAGAGGTTACCAGGGGAAAAAAGCATTAAATGTACACACGTATATAAATACCCTTCATCCACCAAAAAAGACAAGGTTTTGACCAAACTAAAAAACTATGGGACAAGTCCCCATCATTTAGCTGGACACACATTGAATCATCGGCGCTACCAAAATCCCCCCAGAACTGTTTAGCAGCCATATGGATGGGTCATCATCACCCCCGCTCTTTTGCTGCATTCTCCATGTGGAAAGCAATCAATGTTGCAATGCTTTTCCAATAGTAGGCAATTGAAGGGAAAACCTCAAAGGGGGTAAACACTGACGCATTGCATAAACTCCCTGTCACTGCCATCTCGTTCCTTTCTCCGGACCTTCCCATACAAAGATGGGCTCAAATAGGCATTCAAAGTATTGGAGATCTGTTTCAGGATACCCAGTTACTTTGGTTCCAGGAACTCAGAGATCGCTTAACCATATCAAACAAGGTTTTCTATATGTATCTGAGGATGAGGCATGCCCTAACCCCTATACCTTCCTTCCACAACACCTGGACTAAGGATATCCTACACTTTTTTACTTCTCCAAACAACAAAATCTGAGGTATTTCCTACTTATAGTCCTATACAACCTCCTAATGAGACCAAACTCGCAGGTTAAGCCTCTCACTATATCTTACTTGGAAACCAAACTAAACCTGCAGCTCCCTCTACACGAATGGCACTCGGCAATCAGCACTTCCATTAAGTACTCTAAGAACATATCCCACTGGCAAATCCTAATGAAAATTCTGCATAGATGGTACTTAACCCCAGTAAAATTGGTGCGGATCTTCCCAACACAATCTACCAAATGCTGGAGGAACTGTGACTTGGATGGACATATTCTACATATATGGTGGAAATGCCCTTTCCTTGCCTACTATTGGGAAAACATTGCAACATTGATCAGGGATCTCACCAATATAGATATTGAATTGACCCCCCAGATAACTCTTTTTGGAGTAGGTCTAATAAGTTGGCCTTCTAAACTCCAACCTATCATCTCCCATATCCTCATGTTCGATTATCCATCGCACGGCTATGGAAACAGTCTATCACACCAACTTTACATAGCCTTATCTTGATTCTTAATGATTATCTTTCAATGGAATTTCTTTTTGCCAAAGCACAGGGTACTGCAGATAAATTCTTTCAACCCTGGTTAGCTGATCATAGAGCTAAACTGTCCCTTTGATTTGGAAGCTACACCCACGACCTAGGCTCTAGCTTCAGATGACATCATATCACCACACAGGCCCACTATATACACCAGGAAGAGCCTTCAGGGCGCCGTTTGAACAAAAAAAAAAAAAAAAAAAGAAAAAGACAAGGTTTTATTTGTTATTTGTGGAAGAAGATCATTTATTTGTGTGTGTAATTTTTTATATTATTTTCATTCAATATTTTAAATTTTTAACCATTTCCGGACTGCCCACCGCATCTTTACTGCAGCAGGGCAGCCCGGCTGCAAAAAAACACGTATACAAACATGAAGCACGCTCGCGGGTCGGGGGCGCGTGCGCCCCCATGTTCCTGAGGTGACCTGATTTGGTTCAGAACTGATCAGTCATCGGGTCCAGGCCAATGATTTGTGGCCTGGACCTGGTGATCAGTTCTGACCAATTGCAGAACGTCCTGTACCTGTGTAATGTAAACACAGGCACAGGAAATTATGCAATCTTCTCTCCTGAAGCCCTCTTCAGTTCCAGCATGAAAGAAGAAAGCATCACAGTGAGTACACAAGCACTACACTGACACCAGTACACATAGGCACACATTTAACCCCCTGATCACCCCCCCAGTTAACCCTTTCCCTCCCTGTCACAGTGTCACTATATACAGTATACAGTTAATTTACTGATCACTGTATCAGTTTCACTGGTGATGCCAGTTAGCTCCAGCGGAAGTCCCAGATAGATTAAGGGGACACACATACATCCCCTAATAAAGGTTTAACCCCTTATTCACCCTCAGTTAACCACTTCACTGCCTTGTCACAGTGTCACTATTTACAGTATACAGATTAGTTACTTGGTATAGCGTCAGGGTCTCGCCACATATTCTCTAATAAAGTTTTAACCCCCTGACCCCCCCCCCCAGTTAACCATTTCACTCCCTGTCACAGTGTCACTAGTAAAGTGTACAGATCTTTTTTTCTGATCATTGTATTAGTGTCACGGGTGACACCAGTTAGTTACCGACATTTTTTACACTTTGGGGGTAACAGTGACATTACTACAGTAATCAGTGCTAACAATATGCACTGTTACTGTAATAATGTCATTGGCAGGGAAGGGGTTAATGCTGTTGGTGATCAAGGGGTTAAATGTGACCCTAGGGGAATGATTCTAACTGTGGGGGGGTTGGGCTTGTTAGATGATCACAGAGACATGCGATCCTACATAGCAGGATCACATAGTCTCTGTGGTCATTGCAGGGAGAAGGACGGATGGCTGTGTTTACATCAGCCGACCGTCCTTCTCTGTCAGCGGGGAGAGATCGAGAGTGTCAGGCGGCAATCGGAGCCGCCTGACACATGCGCCAGCTTCCCCCTAGCTGCCTGCGCCAGTTTGCCCAGGAGCGGCTGCCTGCCGCAGTAAATCTGTGTAAAGTGGTTAATAACAAATGTGCTAGCTTTGGATGTTATTGGGTTATGTTAACCAATTGTATTTTTACAAGTTGATTTGCATGAATTTATTGAAAAGCAAAATATACATTAACAAACCCATGAAGCGTGTTGTAACCGATCACTTTAAGCTATTTAGTATTAGGCACCTGTTGCTCACCTCTCTTATTTGCCCGAAATCTACCTGCATCCTAAGATTTGGCAGTTCCATAACCAGAACACCAACAAAACTAAAGGGATTTATTTATTTTATCATTTATTACAGAGCAAATAAATATTTAACAAAACTTCCCCCATCCTTGCATGGGAAAATGACCTTCAGAAGGCATACACAGAATCCAAATGGGTTCATGCCTTCCGATATTCATATGTTATCCCCCATTGTGGGAAAAAAATTCTTACTAGATGGTACCTTACTTCCTATCATATAGCCCAATTCTCTTCCTCTGGCTCCTCTTTGTGCTGGAGAAGTTGTGGCCATGTCGGCAACCTATTTCATATACATTGGTTCTTCAATAGTATACGTAGCTTCTGGCAGAGTTTGTTCCAGATCATCTCCAGTGTCTCAAAGCACATCATAAGGCCAGACCTGGGACTGGCAATCCTAAACTTGGGGAAAGATAACTTTCCAGCAGCTCTTTGTAAAAAATTATCTTCTATTTTGCTAGCTGTTAAGCTCACTATCACAAGATACTGGAAGAACCCATAGCCATTGTCCAGACCCACTACTCCCATGAAAAACTCACTGGTATTGTTTGACAAAACATGGCAACCATGGCTCAGTTGGTATAACAAATAATCTGCTGGTGTAATCAACTTTTTTATTTACCCTTTACGATGTAGCAACATGGACTTTTATATATTGTGTTCACTTTATATATTGTCTCCCATGTTGCGAAGCTTGCTATCACATCTTGATCCATGATGTACTGATATGTAACCTAGTGAGGTAACCCCTATTTTTTTTTGTTTGGATCTCTTTTTTTCTGCATATCTGTATGTATATCCTTCTATCTTTTATGTTTACTCTCTCTTATCCCCTGCAATTGCGGGTTTTTGTATTTTGTATTTTTTCTATAAAGAAATATTGAAACAAAACATGTTACAATAAACACAAGCCACAGCTGCCTTTACTGGTTGTTTTACCAATTTATGAGATTTTCAGAACTTAAACTGTCTGTTGGTCCCAACCAATATTCATTTAGTCGGTAGGCTTTCTGTCATAATGAGTTGCACACAGCTGCAAAAGACTTGATTCCAATTAAAGTTTTATTTAACATGAGATTACTTTATTTTTTGCTGCATATGACTATTCCACCAATTTCCTTTGCTTGCACACTGCAATTTCTATTTTGAAACAAATAATAGTAAACTAGAACAGCTCTCAGATTTAGGAAAAATTATTTGGTAATGTACTTAATTAAAATTAGTGTAGAATAAAATATTTTGGGGAAAGCATGGACTTATATTGCATCCCCTTGATGTACGTTCTGCCTAGAGACTGATTTGCTATTTTTTACAATTGTTAGATATTTTAGAGTGATAATAAAGAGATTAATATCATAAGATTAATTCTGCATGGGTATAATTGAATGAGAAAAATTGCCCAACAATTTCTTAAAAGAATGATTGTTGAGTAATTAATCTCCTATTTTGATTCAAGTCTATGAATGAGTGGAGATTAATCACTAATAAATTATGCTATGCAATTAAAGTGCAGTATTGTTTGGTGGGATGAGATCGATTGCTCAGCAGCATGTCTACAGATCTTTTGTGTAGCAGCTCCTAGAAAAATAATGTGACACAATGAAAGTTATCGATTGTACAAAATATTATTAGCATGATTTAGCAGGTGAAAATTGCCTTGTACCCTAGACTTACCCTTTTATTTTGCAAACTGAGTACACCTACCCTGCCAAATAAACACAATGGAACATTGAAGAAGTTATTGGTAACAAGGGAGAAAAAAATACATTTACTACATTTAGGGAGAAAAAAATACATCTGCTTTTAGGGAGAAAAAATACATCTGCTTTTGCCTAGGCAAAATATTGTTATCATTTTATGTTATACTTAACTCTAAAGCCTTTCATTGTTACTTAAATCATCAATTTTGTTTAGAACTATTTGAATTAGTAGGTCTAGCTTTGGTAATTGTTTATCTATAGGTCATCTCAACATAGCTTATATAAATAATATGAGCCTGTGGGTGGATTTAACAATTGATCTGTGGACATACTTCAATAGTGCAAACCAGGGAGATAATGTTAAGTTAAAAAAAATATATCTTATATTGATCATTTTGTTCAATGCCTTTGTTTACAAAATGCTTTTCTCTCTCATATTAGACAATGCTGCATTGTCTAATATGTTGCCTGAAAATTCTCTTAAATGATATAAGTTCAGCAATAATAAGAGATCAGTGAACTATATTAACTTACTTGCTATACCTTCTATGCGCAAAGCTGCCCTCCCCACCTCCAACTGTTGTGCCCACCTTACCTGCTGGAATATCTAACACTCAGATACTGTTTTATAGGTGTGCTGGTTCTGCCTTAATTACTTAATTTTTAAATGCATTGTAAAAATAATAATATTACAATGCATTGTGTTGTAGTTCTATTAAGTAGAAAATATTTTTAGTATATGGTTTGTTCCTGTTTATTCCTTAGTTAGTCCTAATTCAATTATCTCTACTTATCTCATTTGTAGTCCATAATTCGGTTATTTGTAATTTTATAGTTTGTCCACTTCTAATTTTCTACTATATACAATCTTTTTTTGCAGCATCACCCTAAAAACAGACAGCAACATAATTACCAAATGAAAAGTAGGAGAAATTACAAAATAAAATTAGCATTTCATATTAACATTACAATATTTAATCATTTCCCACTTCTTGCCCAGCCTATTGTCATTCCAGGTGGACGTCATATGATGTCCTAACGGTACCTGACCCGTGCGCGGCCGTGGGGCTGCGCTATAAAGCGATCTGTCACCGACTGTGTCCGCCAAACACAACTGATGACTGATCTGTGTAATGGCCCGCTGACAGTACCATGTGAACACTGTGAACAATTACAGCAGGTCACATGACAATTGTAAACAATGGATGGCTTACTTTAATGCCATTCATTGTGTGCAATTGTGTTGCTAGATGTGATTGGTCACAGTAATCACATGGTACAGACAGGGCAAATCACAGCCCACCTATACCATGTGATTAGCTGGGGTCAATTTTTGTTTTACATACTGTCACCAGCCAATGTCCCTGATCCCTGCCACACCTGTTATATGATAACAATGTACTGCACTGGTGACAATATGTAAAAAACAAAATTTAGAAAAAAACATTTTTTTTTTTAATTAAAAGGGGTCAGTTGTGAGATCTCTGTACTGTTCTGGCGTTTTCGGACCTCAAGAAATGAGCTAGGCTGTCAGTACATCAGGATTGATCGATTTTCAGATGGATATATACCATAGTTTATGGACTCTATAAGTTTCCTACAGACTAAATAATATGCATTGATTTGGGATATTTTCCCCCAAAAAAGGATCCGAATACATTTGGCCTAAATTTATGAAGAAAGATTATTTATTTGCAAAATTTTATAAGAGAAACTAAGAAAAATATGTAATTTAGGTACAGCATTGCATGACTGCGCAATGATCATTCAAAGTGCAACAGTGCTGAAAGCTGAATATTGGCCTGGGCAGACAGGGGGTAAAGTTCCCAGTAGTAAAGTGGTTAATAAAAGTGAATCATTATTATTATAGTAACACTAATATTATCAAACTGGAAAAAAAGTGTATTTACTTATTTTTCTGGTCAAAATATATAGAAAACGAAATAATGTTTTGAAAACCAATAGCATCAAAAGAAAAGCATTGTTTGTCTGTTGAAAAAAAACAATATATATATATATATATATATATATATATATATATATACTGAATATGATTTGGATATCTGAACCAATGGCAAAACAATAGGCCATTACTTAAATGTAAACATTTCTGCAGTCCATAGAGGTTATACAGGTGCTAGAGTTTAGCCACTTGCTGCCCATCCACAGTAAATTTACTGCAGGTAGGTGGCAGCTCCAGGCTAAGTGCCATATGGGTACATCGTGGCTTACTCCCTGGTTTCAGGCACACTGTGCATGCCCCCTGCTGATCAGTGATGTGATTGGCTACAGCACAAGTCTGTCAGCAAGTTACAGCCAATCATGTTGGCTGTATACCTGCTGATCAGCTGTGGAGAATCACAGTAGAGATCTTTGTTTGTTTTTAAACAGAACACATAGGATCTGGCTGGTTTCTTCCTCCTTGAGCTCTTTTTGTTCAGGGAGAGAAGCCAGCCAGATCCCGTGTGAGTACAAGCAGCACATATACACATGCAAAAATACTTGTTAGGCACATTTGAAACCCTTGATTGCCCACCACCGTAACTCTTGAATTTGCCTTGTCACCCAGCCAGTGTCATTAGTGTAGTGACAGTGTATAGTATTATCACCGATCACTGTATTAGTGTCACTAGTGACGTCAGTGTCAGTTAATATCGCTCCCAGACAGTGTCAGTTATTGCCCCCCCCCACTATTACAGTCACACTATAACTCACTGACCACCGCCATTACTAGTATAGTGTCTATACGGATCAGTATCTTGATCACGATCAGAACTATACCAGTGTCCCCCAATAGTATAGTGTCCACAAGAAAAATTGGGTTTTTACCAAAGACATGTAGCAGCATAAATTTGGTCTAAATTTATGAAGACATTTGATTTTAATGGATATATTTTATAACAAAACAAATAACATATTTAGATTTTTTTAAAATTCTCAGCATTTTTTAGTTTATATACTAACAAATAAATTACCCGGTGGTGTTCAAATAGCACCAAAAAAAAAAAAAAAAAAACAATTATACAAATTTAATTTATGTGCAGTGTTGCATATGACCACGCAATTGCCAGTTAGGGTAGCGCAGTGCTAAATAGCAAAACAATGCCCTGGTCATGAAGGGGGTAAAACCTTCTAGAGGTCAAGAGGTTAAAAATTAGGGCTAGATTCACATCTTTCTGTGTACCTATTCATCCACTTTTTTGTGTGTTATCAAAAGTCTTGCTCCATATGATGGCATTGTAGGCCCTATAATGCATGTTGATGCATTAGTATTTAATCATCATTCATTTTTTTTATTTTTTTGCGCTATAAATGAAAAAAGACCAATAATTGTGTAAAAAAATGCATTTTTCTTTGTTTCGGTTTTAAAATTTTGCAAATTTAGTAATTTTTCTTCATAAATTTTAGCCAAAATTTATACTGCTACACATCTTTAGTGAAAATAATCCAAATAAATACACATTTTTTAATCTTTGTGAAGGTTATAGAGTCTACAAGCTATGGTGCCAATCATTGAAAATTGATCACACCTGATGTACTGATGGCCTATCTAATTTCTTGAGACCTTAACAAGCCAGTAAAGTGCAAATACCCCCCATATTACCCCTTTTTGAAAAGTAGACCTTCCAAGGCATTTAGTAAGAGGCATGGTGAGTTTTTTGAAGTTGTAATTTTTTTCCACAATTCTTTGCAAAATGAAGATTTTGTTTTCCAAAATGGTCATATTACAAAGTTATTTCTCAATACTTTGTTGGCATACTTGCAACTACACCTCAAAATACATTCCCCTTCCCCGTTTTTTGATTCTGTGATTTATTTTGGAAGTTGGTACCCCTTTTTTTTTCTTTCATTATATATCAGGCTCCCAGTATTCATACACCTCAAAATACATTCTGCTACTCCTCCTGAGTATGGCGATACCACAGGTGTGGGACTTTTCCACAGCCTGACCACATACAGAGGTCCAACATCCAAGTAGCACCTCCAGGTGTTCTAGGGGCAAAAATTACACATATAATTTCCTGACAACCTATCACACTTTTGAAGGCCCTGGAGCACCAGGACAATGGAAACGCCCACAAAATGACCCCATTTTGGAAAGCAAACATCCCAATACATAATCTAGGAGGCATAATGAATCTTTTGAACATGTCATTTTTTTTCCACAAGTTTTTGGAAAATGTGGAAAGAAAATGAAAACGCATTTTTCTAACACATAGCATGTACATATCAAAAATTACACCCAAAATACATTCTGCTACTCCTCCTGAGTATGGCAATACCACATGTGTGAGACTTTTACACAGCCTAGCCACATACAAAGGCCCAACATGCAGGGAGCACAGTCATTTCCTGACTTACAATTACACCATTACAATTTTGTGAGGCACTGTAGGGCACTGATAAGCACTGTAGTGGCACTGATGTGACAAGGCTGAGCACTGATGTGGCATGGATGTGGCATGGATAAGCAATGATGTGCCATGGATGTGGCATGGATGAGCACTGATGTGGCATGAATGAGCACTGATGTGGTGTGGATGTGGCATGGATGAGCACTGATGTGGCATGGATGTGGCACAGATGAGCACTGATGTGGCATAGATGAGCCCTGATGTGGCATGGATGTGGCATGGATGAGCACTGACGTGGCATGGATGTTGCACGAATGGGCACTGATGTGGCATGGATGTAGCACGGATGAGCACTGACGTTGCATGGATGTAGCACAGATGAGCACTCACGTTGCATGGACATGGCACGGATGAATACTGATGTGGTACAGATGAACATGGATGTGACATAGATAAGCACTGACGTGGCATGTATGTGGCATGGATAAGCACTGATGTGGCATGGATGAGCACTGATGTGGCATTGATGTGGCACGGATGAGCACTGACATGGCATGGGTGAGGAACAGATGAGCACTGACATGGCATGGATGTGGCATGGATGAGCACTGACTTGGCATGGATGATGAACAGATGATCACTGACATGGCATGGATGTGGCATGGATGAGCACTGACGTGGCATGGATGTGGCACCAATGACCGCTGACTTTGCATGGATGTGGCATGGATGAGTACTGATGTGGCATGAATGTGGCACGAATGACCACTGACATGGCATGGATATGGCACGGATGAGCACTTACGTGGCATTAATGAGCACTGAGGTGGCATGGATGAGCACTTACGTGGCATTGATGAGCACAAACGTGGCATAGATGAGCACTGATGTGGCATGGATGAGCCATGGATGAGCACTGAGGTGGCATGGCTGGGCACAGATGTGGCATGGATGTGGCACGTATGGGCATAGATGTGACATAGATGAGGCATGGATGAGGCATGGATGAGGCATGGATGTGGCATGGATGAGGCACGGATGGGCATAGCTGAGGTATATGGAGGAGGCAGGGGATGGGTGCAGAAGCAGTTTCTCTCCTCTCTTTGCACACTGTACAGATTATTGTGTACAGTGTGCGAAGATAGGAGAGGAATGAATCGGACATGCGCCGGTTTGTTGACAAGTTATCGCTCCGTCATTGGACAGAGCAATCATGTGGTAAAGGGCTGCTGTCATTGGCCCTTTACCACTATTCGTAATGCACGGGGTCCCCGGGACCCGGCGAGCACGGACACTTCCATGTGCGTGCCCCAGGGAATGCGCGGGAAGCACGATTCTGGGAAGATGTCACTGTACACCCTCCCAGAAAAAGCCAACCACGCTGTAGCCGTCATTCGGCTATGGACCGGTCGGCAAGTGGTTAAAACAATAGCTAGATTGTGAACATGTGCTGATGTGCATTAAAACACATGGGTGTTAATGGTCTCTAAAGGAAACCTGTGTGTTGCTGACTTTTTTTCTGAAATGCAAGTTGCTAGGCTGTTATGTTGATCCTTTAGTACTTTTTAAGGCACTGACCTGGAACAAGTACACATGTCAAGAAAGTCAGAACCTTACAGTTGCCTACTTGCTTTGGGTTTGTGACTCAAAGTGGAACTAATCTCAAAATGTCAAAATTTTCTATGTTATACGGAATATTTGGAAATTATATTGTGCCTTAGCAGTACTCTGAAAGCTGTACCTTTTGATGAAATAACTCTTGAGAATAGCAATACATATCCTGGTATTTGAATATGTCTAAAAAATCCTGTGCCTATAGCATCATATCTGTATATCTGCAGTGTGAGATCTAATGCACTGCTGGCTTTAATGTCCGGAGTGAGATTTAATGGTGACATCACTCTTGTTCTTTCTGCAGGATCTGACATAAGGAAACAAAAGCCCTCTCTCCACTAAAGCCTCGTACATACGCGTCGAAATTCGGCCGGGAATTTTCGTCCGACGACCGATCCACCGATTTTCGGCTTGTTAGTATGATGCTTCCGACAACCGACTCCGACTTTTCGGCTGAAAAAAATCTGGTGTGCAGGCTATAAAATTTTTGTCCTCCGTCAATACACGTCTGATTTTCATGCAGTCAGTACAGATTTCGACAGGGAAAAATCTTATGAGCAAGACTGGGCATGCTCAGAGAAGAATGAACACAAAGAAAGCAAACCAACACATGACATCACTTCTGAAGTATAATTTTGTCGTGCGGGAAAATTTGTGTGCAGTCTAGGCACTAGGGATGATCGAACTTTTGAAAAGTTCGGTTCGGCCAGAACATCCGAACTTCCCGAAAGTTCGGCCCGGATTTCAGAACCCCATTGAAATCAATGGGACCCGAACTTCGGTAATCAAAAAACACCATTTTTAAGCCCTAAAACCCAATAAACGCCCCTAAAAAGTGCCCAGGGTTCTGGGTCATGCCCCATTAACTATTAATCACACAAAAAAAAGTTCTTAAAAATTGTCATTTTTGATAAAAAAGCCAATTATTGAAAAAAATTAAAAAAAAAAAAAGAGAGATTTTTTGATTTTTAAAATATTATTAATTTAATAGCAGGCATTTTTTTGGGTTCTTTGCAGTCAGGAAAAACATCTGAACTTGTGTATAGTGGTACTGTGCACAAGTTCAGATGTTTTGTCTGCCTCCAAAACCCCCCAAAAAATGCCAGCAAAAACACACCTGGGCATTTTTTTTTTGACGCTAGCGTTTTTTTGGCATTTTTTTGGGTTCTTTTGAGGCAGGCAAAACATCTGAACATGTGTATAGGGGGTATATATACACATATATGTCTGAATATATACCCCTAGACATATATAGGTGTGATAGTAGCAGAAATATATTACTGTAAATGATTTCATTAGCGCAAGCATTTATTTCTGCTACTATCACACCTATATATGTCTAGGGGTATATATTCAGACATATATGTGTATATATACCCCCTATACACATGTTCAGATGTCATGTCTGACATGAAACATGTCCTCAAAAAAGGACTGACAGTGGCAGCCCCTGCAGCATAAAAAAATGCTTGCTGGTGAGAAGCCATAATGGTGTTCCGAAGCTATTCAGAGAAATGATCATTTCTCTATTGTGGTCACCCTGACATGGAAGGGTTTGGTCACCCTGCCATGGCAGTCACTGTCAGTTCACCCTACACTACATTACGGTCACCCTGGTATGGAAGGGTTTGGTCAGTCGGTCAGCCTGCCATGGCAGTCAGTTTCCCCTACACTACATTACGGTCACCCTGGTATGGAAGGGTTTGGTCAGCCTGCCATGGCAGTCAGTTTCCCCTACACTACATTACGGTCACCCTGGTATGGAAGGGTTTGGTCAGCCTGCCATGGCAGTCAGTTTGCCCTACACTACATTACGGTCACCCTGGTATGGAAGGGTTTGATCAGCCTGCCATGGCAGTCAGTTTCCCCTACACTACATTACGGTCACCCTGGTATGGAAGGGTTTGGTCAGCCTGCCATGGCAGTCAGTTTCCCCTACACTACATTACGGTCACCCTGGTATGGAAGGGTTTGGTCAGCCTGCCATGGCAGTCCGTTTCCCCTACACTACATTACGGTCACCCTGGTATGGAAGGGTTTGGTCAGTCGGTCAGCTTGCCATGGCAGTCAGTTTCCCCTACACTACATTACGGTCACCCTGGCACTTCATACTTTCCCTACAGAAACTAATTTTTTGAAGCTAACTTAAGTGTAAAGGAGCACTCTAACTACACTAGATATCCCTTTCCTCACACTAAAAAAAGCTAAATGACACTTTTAAAGTAAAATTAACAGAACTGCTTCCACTCTCTTCCATGTCCAGTATAAAAATGCTAGGAATTTGGCGGGGGCGATCTTATATACTGGGGGGCGTATTCACTAATGATTGGTCTAGGGACCCCCTAGTCACTCCAATCACATTCCTAGCATTCTCCTGCCCCCTCAATTGGCTTTTGCTAATGGTTCTGGTCCAATCACGGGCTTTTAAAGCCCATTTCCTGAAGCATTGCATTTTGGGCGGTTCTGGTTGCCGAATTCCGAACTTTTTGGGCAAAAAGTTCTAAATTCGGCCGAACCTCGAACACCCAATGTTCGGGCCGAACCGATGGTAGACCCGAACCGTTCGATCATCCCTACTAGGCACATTCCAACCAACAAAACACCAAGACAAAAGGACAAAAGATGGACGACCGGTCGGCGGAAATTAGTTGCGTGTGTACTTAAGATGGTCAACTCCCCACATGTTGGTGACTATTCTTTTTGCCTACCTTTTTTGAGCACAGCTTCCAAAGTTCAGTTCTCATTTAAGAATGTTCAGGGGCATGTTTTAGTTGTGCAATTCGTTTTTTAATCTCAGAGAAAAGCAAATTTCATGCACCTGATTCAGGATATGTAACAAAGGTAGCAAATTTGAAAAAATACAGGGATTGCAGTGAAAATTAGTCCCACTTGATATACTCAATATTGTCTTTTAAATGCATTAGGCACTAATAACGCAGGGCTGAAAATGAAAATATAGGAGCTAATATCCATAGCCAACGTTCCTTGAAATTATCCCTATTATCACCCTGGTAGGAATATTTTCTATGATTGTTTGAATTCCAAATGGTTCTCCTTAGATACCCCTGGGTATATTAACCCAGGCTAGTATCTGATTGGTTGGTCATACCCATTCTATTTTTTGATTATTTTAGGATCCTTTATCTCATGCATGCTTTTGATATACTGTTTACTTCTATATTTCTGTATCTCTCCTTGATACAAATACATTCTTCCCTACCTATCTTTCTACTCTGGAAGAATCTTTACAGAATTTTGAATATAATTGTATGTTGTACTGTATTAGCTATAACATCCTTGTTTTCTAGTTACTCATTTATGCAGATGAACGTGCAACCTGTGTATGCACAGTTATATGGGTAAAACTTTAATAGAAATACAATTATGAAAAAATATATGAGCTATAGCAGAAACAGAAAATTAAAATGTACTAGTTTTGCAATCAGCATTATACTGTAATTTGTAGGAGAGAGAAATTTGGAATGTACAGGTAGTTCAGTATATAATGTGATCCCAAAACAATTCACACTGTTGGCTGTCATTTGTGTAAACCTTATCTCTCCATCACTTGCTATGTCTTACATAGCATTCCACAATCTACTCTTTGAGTCTGCTGGAATATATCATTACCAGTAGCAAGAATTACAAGATGTAGGTCCAGTGAAATGTGTAAAAAGTGATTTTTTTTTTTAAATGAAAACATTCTGAAATTGCAAGCTAAAAATAGTGCATGCATGCACACTTGTAAAACGATGGAGTTTTATTTATAGAGCAGAGAATTTGACTTTTAAAAACATTCGCCGATGGAGAATCAATCGCTCCCATTTCAAACACATGCACCTGGATGGTTTCTCCACCAGAGAAGGTTTGTGAAAGTCACATTTGCTGCTTTTTCAATAAAGTGCTTTATAAATAAACTCCAAAGTGTCTTGTGGATTTTTCAAAAGGTCTCCCAGCTGCTGTGCAGGTACAGTGCAGGTTTGGGTATTCTCTATGACCTCTGGTTTTCATTTCGGCTAAGAGAACAGGCCAGAGGTCATAGGCTTTTCATACCTCTCTCTCTCCCAGTATGTCATTATGCAAATACATTTACATAAGGAGCAAAGACTATCACTGCACAGAACAATGTAGCTCCTCTCAGTCCTGCCCTGTGTTTTCCTTTCCCTTTTGCTGACAGCTGCATTTTTTAAAAAGAAGTAATTTGTATTGTATGTAAGTAACTGGAAAATATCAGGAACAGGGAGGATTAGCATACAATAAAACTGCTATATTATACACCAGGCCCCTGGTAAAGAATATAATAGTCCGTAAAAACTATGTCCCTTTCCTCAAACAGTATCACCCCTTCCTTATCTCTCACTAATGCTGATGAACCGATTAGGCATGATGGTATATAGAAAATTTGAAACATGGATAAATAGAAGAATAACACAGATTTGCAGGTTTGTAAGCATGTGTGATTTTTTAACTGGCAATTTCAGTGTTTTGCATTTAAAAAACATATTTTAATTCTGCTTTAAGTAGTTTTTATTGTGTCATGGTTTGCTTACGCAGCTACTTTAATCTAAATTGATTAATACAAAAAAACTGTAGAACATATCCCCTGTCAATCCCTTTTTAATCCCATCATTTTTAGCAATTGTCTCTGCGTCTACACCCCCTACACAAAATCACATTACAGCAAGCTTCCCTTTCAAATTTGATGATTTGCACAAGAAACCAATGCTTTCAGTTTTGCTAACCTGTAAATGGACTCTAAACTCAGTGAAACTTAATAACTGAAGCCTTCCTTTAATGAAGCCAGATCCTTATATTTTAACACTCATTCAAAAAACCAATTAACTCTAGCTCTATTAAACAAGTTGAACAGGAAATAAATCAAGTGTTAAAACATTGGTGAAGAGCCAGGCTTTCTGTAATTAGGTTACTGATGTAGCCAAGGCTGCCTCCGACATGCTCTTGTGGATTGACAGCTTCGACTGTCCAAAGCAATTAGAATTTATGTCCCTGGTTTCATTGGTGAAAGCTGAGCAGTGAAAATACAATACAATTACTTTACAATTTTTCTGGCCTTTTACTGTGACACATTTCAGATACATTCTAGTACTTGCCTCTGGAATGTCACACTAAATTGCACTACCTACATCACTTGGAAACTTAAGAAGATTCAAATCCTGACCATTTTTTGTAAGCAAATTCACTGAATTATGCAGTGGATGACAACGGAAGCAAAAGTATTGCATATTCAATCCCCACTGAAATGACACTGTTTTTACTTTAAAATAACAGTCTTTAGAAAACTGTTCTCAAAATGATTTCCCTTATCCTATTAAGGTTCATTAGAAGTCAAGGGCATAGGCAGTATTTTATTTCAAGAAGGGGTTGGAAGTTAAAACCGCTTGGTATAGCTTTTGAAAAACCTGTGATGACTGGGTCTTAGAAATAGGAGGAAGAATTTTTTATATGTAGTATTTAATTAATATTGAAATAATAATCAATTTATCACTTAATTAAATAATTAATTAATCTCTTAGGTTAGGAATCTTCATGAAACAGTAAGCATTCTTTCAGTTAATAACCGGTTGGTTAGGGGCTGAAAATGTCTTTCCATAATGGGAAGAGCAGAAGTGGGATGAAGTAGGTTTGAAAGAAGAATCAGCGAGTATGGGGAATTATTGGGGGGGTGGAATGAAGAGGAATAAGGATGAGTAAGAGTAGGGGAGGATGGGTGGGAGAAGAGAGAAAAGACAGGGGATGAAGAGGAGAGGGGAGGGGGATGAAGAAAATACAAAGCAGTATGAGGATGAGGGTGAGTGGTGGATTGGTGAGAATCTGAGGCCAAAAACCACGTTTATGGTGAAGTGGTGTAGTGGTCATTTCACAGTCAATAGTTGGAGAAAGAGAGTGTCATATGAAGAAATACATACAGTCAGTGGGCCATGTTCATTATGTCCATCTGTGCTTGGGAACCCACAGGTGTTTTCTGGAGTTTCAATTTGGGAGACTTGAGCATCCATGTTTGAGAAGAGAGAGATCATCTTTCCCAAAGCAATTTACGCAGCAATGGTGAGCGATGCAGGGATTTCTGTGGGTCAGAGATTGAATAGTCAGCATCTCTGTGCATCCCCTCTTTTGCTAGTGATAAGGTGTTTTACTTGTAAGGAAGTCTCAGGTGTGTTGATTTAGAGGCTTTATTTGTTGCTTGGAGTGTGATGTCAAGGGGCTTCTTCTTTGTTCCTTCATGAGACACAGATGTGAATAGTCCTTTGTTTTGGTTGGGGCATTGGGGGCATTGCCACCAGAGAGAGGACATTAAAGAGTGCAATTTGGGTTTGCTTAGAGTCTGGAATGTTGTAGTTGCAAAGGGTCGCTGTTTGTTTAACAGTTGTAAGTTGGGCTGCCGAAAAAGAGTCTTGGATGGTATAGGCTTTGCAGAATCCGAGTTAGAGGTAGGGATATACAAAACAGTTTGATGGGGTGAATTACTCATTAGAGAAATCAGGAAAAAATGCAGTGTAATTATGAGTGCCAGGAAGTAACAGGCATAGGATTAGGTGAAAGTCAGTGTGATTTTCTTGGGGATGTGTGCTTTGAAAAAGGAATAGTCAGAGTTTGTGTCTTGTATAAAGCTGTAAACAAGAATGTACCTTATTACAAGTGGTGGGCTTTGGGGTGCATTGGTGATGCAGTGGGACTGCTGTTTATTCGGGTACCAGAGGCCTTTGATGGTGATAGTGGTGGAGGATGGAAAAAGCGGTGTTGAATACTGAAGTTGCCTGCTTCATTAATGCCTTCTATGGAAGTGGCTCCCCTTAGAGGTGGTAGGCAAAAATCGCTATACCAATCAGGTAGATCGATTAAGGGAATGTCTAAGGAGGTGCAAAAGTGTTCAAGATCCTCAGGCACTCTGAGATTTTCTGTGTGGCCTTGGGCTGTTGCTGAGAGGAAAAAAGGGAACTTTTAGCAGTATGTAATGAATCTATCCCATAGCTCATTTTCATTTCACTGCCTTGAAATGTTAGGTGGTTACGGCTTCTAGCCTTGCGGAGGATTTCTTCCTTTAGAGGCAAGTCAGTGAGGCAGCACACTACATCCCTGGGGGGGTCTGTATCTCTCCCCCTTGGGCGTAATGCTCTGTGGAGGAATTCCATGATAGAAGGGGTATCAAGGGGTCTCTCAATGAGGTAATCAAATATAGCAATGACTGTTTGTGTGAGCTGGTTAGGATCAATGTTCTATGGAATTTGCCTTACCCTGAGGTTTTGGCATCTCCTGCAGTTATCCAGGTCCTGCATGTGGGGGTTCATTTCTCTCAAGTGGATAGCATGGGATTCTTCCACTTGTTGTTCTTGGCAGAGCGAAGTGTGGCGTGCTCGTACCAATTCAATTTCCTCCACTCTCAGCGTTATGGCTTGGATGTCTGGCTTGGATGTCTGATTGAAGATTT
Source organism: Pelophylax lessonae (assembly GCF_965119305.1). NCBI lineage: Eukaryota > Metazoa > Chordata > Amphibia > Anura > Ranidae > Pelophylax > Pelophylax lessonae. Next base: position 336,401,391 of record NC_138770.1, read on the forward strand.
GATATGGTCTTTATGTCCGCTGCCACAGTGCGGAGGTCACCTAGGCTCAATGCGGGAGCCAATCGAGCACCTGAAGAGAGAAGACTCTGAGTGTGCTGCAGGCTTCTGCTGGGCTAGCTGGATTGGCGGGAGGAGGACTGCAATGGGAGCATGGTGTCTCTAGGCCGTGTCCAAAATATATGTTTACATGTGTGCTATCTACAATTGTTTGTGAGTATAATGTATATTATTTTGGATTTTAATAAACCTTTTTAGTGGTAATGCAGAAGGTCGGTGCGCCCCTCTCTTGTTGTTTTTTAGTGTTTTTGGATACCCTTGGTCCTGAGGGGGCGGCAAGACCATTGAATACTAAACTTTCCCTCATTACACACCACTTGAGCGCAGGATAATTTCTTAACTCTAAATTCATGCCCATACCCGCAACCTTTGGGTCTAATATTGTAGTTGTACATCCTAGTAGGATGAGACTTAAGACAATAGGATGTAGTGTATGATGGCCCTTAACCTGATGTCACCTCCCTTTCTATAAAACCATGTTCACAAAAAAATTATATGAGAATGCATTCATTTTAATACATGACAGTGTAAAAAGAAACTAGAGGACATGGAACTTAACTGACACCCATTGCATAATTGCTGTCTTTAAAATCGAATCACTTGTCAAAATGTATTGTCTAAATGATGCTATATACAAAAAATAAATAAAAATACTATTGCATTTAATCACAGTCCATTTTAGGGTGTGCCCCTGGACCAATAGGTAGGCAGAAGAGGCACTTTTGGTCATAGGTAGAGAGGGTGTAAGTTGCAATTCATCTAACTGCCTGATTGCCCTTGACTCAGTCCTGTGCATGAGGATCCACATACTTTTCTTGATCCACGTATACAACATGATTAAGTAAATTCTTTATCACGACCTGATTCTGAATCCCTGGAAAGCATACACAATCTATTCTCTGACCTCTCCAAATGTGAAAGGAAACTAGGGGATTTCATATTTTTGCTGCCAGACAAATGTCAGCTAAAGCTTCGAGGCAACCAACCCTCAATTTTGCATAGGTGAAACAGAGAGTGATGAGCATTATGATACACGAGAAACTCAGTGCAATCTGTAATGGCAGTCTCACACTTAGTCAACAAACGACAAATGACAATCGGTGTGCAATCCCAAAACATGGAGACTGTTTCCATCCTCCAGCACATATATTCTTAGCATACTCTACTATTGTATTCCAAAACACAGCTGCCAGTTGTCTTCCCAATCTTCCAATTTATATTACCTTTGTCATACACCAATGTTTCTGTGACATTTATTCTCCCCTCCCTTTTTTTCCTTTACCCCTTGCATTGTGCTTTTTTGTAACCTTGACATTATTTTTGCGTGCTACTACAATATTAGGTTTTGCACTTTGTATATATGTATATATATATGTGTATATTAAATCTAAAACCTAACAAAACCCTTTGTAAAAGGAAATTTGCATATTTGGACTATGTTTGGGGTACCTCCACCCCCACAGTCTTTCCCTCAATGCCCATAGTGACAGAAAAACTGATTTAAGCAAAGCATTGCCACTTTATCGTAACTAGGGATGGGATTTGAGTTCAGGTCTGACATGGGTATGATGTGGACGCAACCCACTTGTGGTTCCCAGACCTGACAAACTAGTGCAGGATTTCATTGCTATAGTAACTAACTAAACATAATGCACTTCCTAGCTCTTTAACTTGGGCCAGGTGGCTTAGAATGGACAATAACTTTTGAATAAGCCAGTCCCCTCCATATGAAGGGTTGGGTTCCCAGAAGCCATACACATATGCTTAGCTGCAGGGCCGGTGCTAGACTATTTTACGTCCTAGGCAAGACCAGCTACTTGCGCCCCCGCCCCCAAAAAAATTAAATAAAAAGGGAAGGAGTTAAAAACTCCTCTATGTCATACCCTGTGACCCTGATCTGATGGCTCCTCTATGTTATGCTGTCATACCCAGTGACCCCCATATTTCTCCATGTCACACCTGGGGACCCTAATGTCCCTCTATGCCACACCAAGGGACCCCGATGATACTCCATGTCACACCAGGGGCACCTGATGTTCCTCCATATCATACCCAGAGACCCTGATGTTTTTCCATGTCACATCTGGGGACCCTGATGTTCCTCCATGTCACACCTGGGGACCTCAATCCCCCATGGCACACCCAGGGACCCCAATTCCTCATGGCACACCTGGTGACCCTGAAACCCTGTTACACCCGGGGACCAGTATCCCCCATGGCACACCTGGTGACCATGATTCCCTTTCACACCATTGAACCTCCATGTCACACCCAGGGACCCTGATCCCCTGTTCTGGGGACACTCACTGGGCGTTATATAGAGAGTGGCCCGCACTCTACCCTCCTTCACCGTGATCCTGCTGATTCCTTCTCCTAGGATGCTCCTCTCCTGGACCACAGTGCTCACCACAGCTCCAACCGCCTCCTGGTGAAGGGAGAAGCAGCAGTCAGAGAACTCCGCACGTCCCTAATCCCCAACCTCTTTAGACCATTCCGGTGCCTCGTCGTTTCTGCTCCAGTAAAGGTGCCGCCCTCCAGTGCCAAGCTTGGGGTCAGGTTCAGCTCTCCTCCGCTCCCTGCTTAATAACGACCCAGGGAAATGAACGGCTGCCCACCAGCTCAGTGCAGTGAGTCACTTCCTGCCCAGGGTTTACACCACTCAGCTCCAGCCAAAGAGGATCATCATGCAGGCAGCACTGCTGTGGGCTCCATTCCTGCCTCTTGCTCCCCCCAACAGTGGTGGAAATCCAGGGCCTAGTAGTTCAGCCACTGCCCCAGACACCTGGCATCTTTCTCTGTCCATTCTTCCACCCCACTGCCGCCCCCTCCCCTCAGCTCACAAGGATCATTCATGATGGACAGAGAGTGCCGAGTCATGGCTGCACCCCTAGGTTTTAATTCGCACCTAGGCGGCTGCCTAGTTTGCCTAGTGGAATCACTGGCCCTGCTTAGCTGTAAAAGAGAAAGCATTGGATGTTAAAAGCCCACCCAGCCACTGCACATGTGTATGGGGATGCCTGACTTTACACACACATACAAGCAATTCTTGGCGCTGAAAAACGATAGGTCAGAGGTCCCAAAAAACTGTAATGTCAAGCTGTATGGGATGGACGGATTTTAGCCCAAGTGCCAATGAGTCATATCAGGGTTGCTGCCGACCCATGCTCAGACGAAGGGCACAGCCCGAAACATGTCATCCTCCATCCCGTGGCTTCTCTCTTTCCCCACTGTCAGGTAGTCATCGCCGCTGTGGGTTAGTTATATCCGGTACGGTGAGGCTGCCGCTTACATCGGGAATAGTCAACCGAATGGACCTTCGGGAGTGGATTGTCATCCGCCGATGACGTCATCCATCAGCGCCGCTCCAGTCATCTGAAACCAGGAGACGCTGCTGTGCTGTAAGTCGGCTCGTGGCAGGTCTTGGGCCACGGGGGGTTGAGTCTCTCCCCCCACCTCGCCTCTTTCCATCACCCTCAGGCCTCCCCATCCTCCTGGCATGGTTGCCCCTGATGCCCCTTCACAAGTTGAGGATCTGGACAGTCGATTCCACCCACTCCCTGGGTCCCCTCAACAGGTATTGCCTCCTTGCTGGATACACCCTGCCTAACATATATTTTTAATAAATATGACATTTTTTCCACTGTGACCATCCCTTCTTAATTTTGATTTTAAGTGCCTACTTGTCATTTTCATTGGGAGCGCTATCATACCCATCAATTTGTTGTTTCTGACTTTACACACACATGAACTCTATTGACATCCCATTCTTTATGGACCCACTTTGTGCACTGGTGCGCAGTCATGTTGGAACAGTTGAGAGCATGAAATTGTCCAAAATGTCTTTGTATGCTGATGCCTTAAGAGTTCCCTTCACTGGAACTAAGGGGCCAAGCCCAACCCCTGAAAAACAACCCCACACCATAATCCCCCCTCCACCAAATGATTTGGACCAGTGCACAGAATAAGGTTCATGAAAACATGGATGAGTGAGTTTGGGGTGGAGGAACCTGTCTGGCCTACACAGGGTCCTGACCTCAACCCCACAGATTACCTTTGGGATGAATTAGAGCGGAGGCTGCGAGCCAGGCCTTCTCCTCCAAAATCAGTGCCTGACCTCACAAATGACCTGAAAAAATGGTCAAACATTCCCATAGACATACTCCTAAACCTTGTGGACAACCTTCCCAGAAGAGCTGAAGCTGTTATAGCTGCAAAGGGTGGGCCAACTCAATATTGAACTCTACGGACTAAGACTGGGATGTCATTAAAGTTCATTTGTGTGTAAAGGCAAGCATCCCAATACTTTTGGTAATATAGTGTAAATAAATAATGAAAAAAAAAAAGTAATTGCTTATGACTGGGTCTGGAACAGCATTTGACTATAAGCACTATGAAAGGTCAGGTTTCTGCAGTTTCTATCTTGTTTCTTCTTGACCAACACCTAATCGGGTTTGCTCTGTGTATCAGAAATGGTCTTTACATCCCATTAGAGTTATTCCTCCCTCTACTCTGACCTACAAGGTATCCATCATGTCTGTGAAGTGATTGTCTGAGCTGGCAGCTTTATCTTGCAGGAAACCATTAATTATTTTTACAAAGATAAAAAGTGGTGCTGAGGCCTAGGACTTCCTTTTTGCCCAAGTACCCAAAATGGCAATTTTAAGAAAAACTTAAATCTAAACATATGTTTATGGCTATGTTATTAAAAATGTTTTAAATAAACAAATAATATTAATAAAAAAAAACTATTACCTATGCATGTATTACCTATGCATGCTCTGTGATGCAGAGTGGTACTGATGTCAACGCTGCTCTCTGCATTATTACACTCGGGGCAGGTCCATGGCACTCTGCACTGACATCAAATATTCCTTTTTCCAGGTTAAGTGATGTCCATATTTGACCTAGAAAACAGGTCACTGTATGTCTTTCCCACCTGGGGATTACCTCTACAGGACTGGCATATTATTTAGGTTCACCTCAGATCCAACAACTGCTTTTGCTCCACTGTATAAGGTTCTTAAGAATTCATAGCTCAAACATAATCAAAGATAGGCCATCATTGACCTTTACCATAATTAAACCTCAATTTTCTATTGGAAACCCACATAAATACACCCACATGCAATAGTGCACTTTAGAGGGTGCACATGGATACAAGACTTTTAGGTATACAGTGTCCTGCCCCCTTAAGAAACACCAGAAAATCGGCATTACCTTCTAACCTTGCATATCAGCATTACACAATTTTTTTTTAAAAAAAAAGCTAACCTATATGTGAATGAGACAAATGTATTACTTTTTTTGCACAATTCTGTGTTTGAATAGCTATGTACAGTTTTTCCCTTGTACCAGCCCCTTCATTGTTCCCTCGTGGTTAAGATAGGGTTAATATTGGGTAATTGCTGGCTTCAATTTATTCCTAGAGGTAGGGGCAGAAGTCCAACTGAGAAAAAAGGCATAGCTTCGAAACGCATCTCTGAGTTTCTCCTGCATCCCTGACAGTTTACCTAATGGCTCTCCCTGGTCGCTCCAGCAGCAAATCCACAGATCGTTACCACAGTCCCAGCCAGTGCCTTGGAATTCCCAGCGATCCACATAAAGAATATCAGTTGCCTCCTTGACCCAGGACACGGCTCTGCTGTGAAATACTGTCACTTTAGAATGTTTTGTGAGTGCAATATTTATTGTACATTTTACTCATTCAATAAAATCCTTACTGCACCAACCTCTTTCCCCGTCCCTTTGTCACAAACATTTACAGTGTTTTAACATTTCTGGCAAATAACATCTGTAAAGAAATGGCTTATCAAGATATGGAAGCCCACTTGAAAAATAAGGCAGCACCAGACCCCACTACAACCCCCATGCTAAAAAGTAAGGGGTACGTACCCCTACTCATTTCCCAGAAAAAAATGTATTCTAGAAATAGAGACACCCAAACATTTGACAAGTCCTTTTTTAATAAAATAACCCCCCCCCCCCAAAAAGGTCCCTTAATGTAAATCCATTAAAAATCATAATGCCCACCTACTACTGATCTGGCGATAGAAAAAACCAGACGGACAGAAAGGACATGACTTATACCAATTCTTCATTGAACGACAGTTTCCAGAGCTGTCATCAACTATATACAGGAAGGGTGGGGATAGTGACATGATTTACCAAATATGGTCATGACCATATTGGTCAGATGCAGAGACCATATTTGGGCAGTGATGTTACCACTATCCCTGCCCTTTTGCTTTTATAGGTGGGGATTCCCATCTGCTACTTCCTTAGACACCTTTGACTGTGGGAAGCTGTCATATATAGAAGTGGTAGAAATACAACATCTGTATATGAATTTTGACTCCCGACGAGCAGGGGGAGGAATGGGAAAAATTTCTGATGTTTGTCTGAACACCCAAATAATTAAGTTTGACCCTAGCTTCTGACCAAAGACTTAGCTCATCGCTAGTAATGGGCAATGAATCAAGCACAGGAGTTGGAAAGGGTCAGGGTTAGGTTCCTAAGCAAGAAAAACTGATTAACATTTGCATTGTAGAGTTCCTTAGAATCCAGGGACCTAGGGGCTCTATGTGAAATATGAACTAGCATGTTGTTACCTAAGGGTGATTGCTAAATTGAAGCAAATAAGATTTTTGAAAATTTCCGCTTACCCTTACACAGACAGTGAAAGAAAAATCATGAATTTCTTCTGATAATCTTTGACAATCACTGCCAGGATAAATACTTTGCGCAATCTGAGTTTCTTTTATCATTAAAATAGAAATGTGTGCTTGACATTATGGTTACATACCGCATTAACTTATATGTTATGCAGATATTCCAAATAAAGAATAATACAGGACTGGTTTACAGAAAACTCTGCTCGAGGATGGCTGGTCTTTATAGTAAACATCTAATTCTTACTAGATCTCTGAAGTGCTTTATTCTTGCTGCTTATGTACTGAGAGTTGTGATGTGGTTGTGGACACAAGCAAACACAGTTATAATGGAACAAGTAAAGGATTGTGTAACACAGAATACATTAACTGTACCAGTTAGAAAGGATGAGATGAGCTTTTGAGCTGTAGCCGAGCAGCAAGGAGCATATACATGGATCAGGGTTGAGTTTGCAGATAATGCTGCCCTAGGTATATATATATATATATATATATATATATATATATATATATATTTATAAATTATGATGCTCTGCCTGATACCAATGCTTCACATCCCCCACATTGTTATGTAATATATTGAAAATGTAAACCAGCATGAGCTGAGCTGTCTTGTTTATAAGCTCAGCTACAGTTACCATTACATTGTACAATCTATCAAACAAGGTCACACAGAAAAAATGGAATCATCTTACTTAAGCTACAGAGAATCCATATGGCCCCCACAGACGATATCCCTTTCCTTGTGTCCTGTTGCTGGCTTTATCCACACATGTTCAGAGGTCACCAGAAAAGATGCTGTTTCATTTTTGTTGCCTTAGCCACAGACCCATAATTGTTTATTGATAAAACATAATGAAAAACCAGACGGTTTTAACATTGCTTTTTAACAATGTAATTCTCAGTGAACTAATTATGAAAACCCAAAAAAAAAAAAAAAATCTAAACTCTGATATTATCATATGATTTACACAATGGGATAATAAGCTGGTACTGTGATTTCAATTACAATCTGAGGAAAATAAACTAATTAGACACATCAAACTTTTTTGTCATTTTGAATGAATTACTTTGGACATTGTTTGCCCATGGGTGCAGTTTGTTCTGATTAACATAGCTAATTATTTATCAAAAAAGTTTAAGAAAAAATATGTTTTTATATATTGTACACATTGAAAGGTTTCTGAGTATTACTAATCTTTGCCCACACAAACAAATATAGAAACCAACGCAGCTATATTTCATGTGATCGTAAACATAGTACATGTGTCTAAAAACACAATTTTTTGGGGCGAAAAAATGAATACCATGTACAAAAACACATCAATGCCACAAAAGGAGCCTTAGATCCTGGCATAACTGCAGCATCAAAAAAAGAGAAAATCTTCACCTTACAGTGTAAAGTATTTAGAGGTTTTTAGAACATTGTGAACTTCAACCATTTATCATATATTTTATAACCAAATATTATAACCAGAAATGTCAGCCATTGTTTCTAAAACAAAAATTCTGGCTTTATATTATAGCACAGTAGAATGAATTTAATGTCTAAAAATCAAAGGAAACACAAAAGCTAATTCTGGCTCCCTATTTAGGATCTTGACTCACAGGTTATTAATGCCTACTCTACATTATTTTTGAACCAACCAAAGCACTAAAAGAAAGTACTATATGTTCTTAAAACATGAAATGTTATTTTGGTAAAGTAGCAAGAAACAGGTGAAAATATCAATCCTATTAAAGCAGAATAACATTCATGATTATTCTATCATAGAAGATTTCCCAAGAGGGCATTGTACTTTACACAAGCACCCAGAACTGATGCCCAGTACAAGAACTGATAAATGCTCACCATAACTACACAGTGCCACAATTCTCTTAAAAAATGCTGCATAACACTTTGATAAAAATGTTGTCAAATATTGCCCTGTTGTGAAAGAGAGGTAATATCATTCTGGACCTCCACCTTCTAGAAATAATTGCATTTTAAGTATTTGCAATTTGTAGTGCCAAGATTTTACACAGTGCTTTAGAGAATACACCAGTGACACCAGTACCCTGAAGGAGCTTACAATCTTATGTCCCTAATACACTAATATGTATTAGAGCCATTATGAAGGAAGCAAAAATATACTACCATTATGTTTGTTTTTAATTGTAGGAAGAAACTGGAGCGCAAGGAAGAAAATCAAGCAAACACTGAAAGAACATATATCTCAGGAGGGATCTGAACCCACTTCCCATAACTGCAAGGCTAGAAAGCTGCAAAAAAAGGCCATCATACTGATTGACAAGTGGTGGGTTTCCTCACAATATAATTCCTTCCTTTAGAATTAAGTCATACCTCCTAATTCCCCTAAAACAGCAAACCTGAATACCTCAAATAACCTCACAGTGGACACTGACTCACCAAGCCTTTTCTACATTAATACACTATAAATTCAAAGTAGAAGGTGACTATGCCAATAGAAGTCAGTGATTAAATTAAAAGAATAAGAAGCCACAAAATGTTCAGAACTTTATTGCCGTTTCAGCCATTAAACCATATTACATTATTCTGCCAGTAAAATCAACGTGTGCTGTCGGTGTGAATATTTTACAGAGAGCTTTAATTAAACTTCAGTATAATTGTTTAATATGACTTTTATTTTTATCCTGCTGCTGACCATGTAAGAAAAACAAAACTGTTCATACTGCTTTAACATATAAAACTATTGTAAGTAAAAGGCATTTTTTCTAGTAGCCCTTCCAGCAGCATTGTACTGTTCTAGCACTCCTGTAGTCTGCTGTAATAAAATCTTTCCACTTTATTGCTGTTACGGTAGAAATACAATTGGATTTTTCAAGTATCACCAGATGCTTGTCAGCTGAGCCTTAGCTCTTTATTTAAGTGCTTCTGGCATAATATCTAATCAGTTTTATTTAATCAATATGCTATCCAGCTGTTCAGATTCAGCTAAATATAATTTAGAAATTAATCAAATAATACTAGATTTATATCAGGATATCTCATTTTAACAGTTCTCAAAAAACCCTAATCTCATAATTTGCTTCATTCTAAACATTTTGACATATGCAATTCAAAAAATGTTTCTAACTATGCTAGTCTACAAGAAAATGAACGGTGTTGTAATGTGAATAAACCCCTTTCCTGTTAGCAGGACTGGCTAGGCATGTTTTCAGTAATAACTGTACCAACAAATTACTGTTTGTTAAAGTGAAGGTAAGAACACAACCCTGTTTCCTAATCGACACCCCATTGGGGGTATCTCTACTTTCGGGGACCCCTCTTCCTCTCCCCCTTTTCCTTTCAGTCTTTTCTTTCTCTTCCTTCTTCTTCTCTCCCCTCCTTGCCCCTGTTACCTCTTATCTCAGGTAACCTCCATTGTGTTTGGATAGCATAACTATCTCTAGTCATATACAGTAACTAGGCCATAACTCAGTAGATTGGTGATCATGGTACCCTACTCTTGCCGGACTGTTGAATGTAAATTTTGTTCAGACTGAGTCTATATACACAAGTTCAACCCTTAAACAGCTTGAAAAGCCATAGTTATATTACTCTGAATTTAGTTACACGGGTTGTCAACAAATAGACCACGTACAGCTGGTATTTTTTCCCATACCTGTCCTATACCTACCTTAACACAATTGTCTTCCTTTATATATTGTTTTGTTATTTTTTTTTTTATGATCTTTTCAATAAACAATATTTGAAGCAGAAAAAGTTAAAATGAAGGCACAAGACATATATAGAAAACTTTCAATATCCTAAAAAGAAAAAGCATACATTTTACACCTATCAGTTTTGTGCTTTAAAGTGGAACTAAAATCCCACTGTGAAAAAAAAAAAACTGAGCAGGCAGGCTTTTATTGCAGAGGATACATGCACTGTCACCTCTGTATAAAAATGTCCCTACCTGCCTGCTCGCTGTCTATTCCAGCACTGTAAACTGAACTGTGCATGTGCAGGAGTGAAGTGATCCCTCCCCCGCCTCATGGAAAAAGCCTGAAGACTGGCATTCAGAAGACGGTGTTGGCATAGGAACCTTAGGCAAGTAAGAATGGAGACTTTAGTTCTGGTTTAAAGGAAACCTGTACTGATATAAATAGTTAGGCTGCCACTGTTAATCTCTCTAAGGGCTGGTTCACATAACTATTTCTGAGTTTCAGATACGTTTTTGCATACGCATGTACTTGCTTTTTTAATGTGTTTTAGATGCATTTTCAATGCATTCCAGTGGTTTATTCATCCCCACTAATCAGTACTGTAAAGAACATTTTTACCACTGACCACCATTACAAAACTCATTCCACCCACTAACCACTTATGTAACAGGACCCTTCTCCAACTTAAAACCAGTTTACGGAGCTTGTCTCCCACTGACCACCAATATAAGGAGTCCTTCCCCACTGACAACGAGCATACACTGGCATTTTTTACTAACCACCAGTGTAAGGGAACACTACATATTTCACTGCCTGGGTTTCTTTTCTTGCAACTATTATAATCATTAGTTTAATTGCATTGTTGTTCCTGAAAGAGCTGCCCTGAATTAAAAAAAAAAACACTTTTTTTTTTTTTAAATTTACTCCTATAACTACAAACTGCTGTTCACACTACTATGTGGTGTAGATATAGTAATAATTAACAAGGGTTCCCTGACACCAGAAAGTTATTTAAATGGTTCTTCCATGTAGAATGGTTGAGAAGGGCTGATCTAATAGCTTCAGCTGCTTCAAATCACTGACACAAACAAGTATGAAGATCAACAGATCTGACTTCAGTCTGGCCTTGTAATCTACATTATTCCTCCTGTTCAATTGTTAAAGCAAGATACAACTAGGTAACAAGGTCAGCAACTACAGCCTCCACATTGCTTCCAGTATGGATTTAGTTTTTCATACCCAATGGCTTAATATATACGAGATCAGAACAAGATCAGCTACAGTTAGGCCTGTAGAGCTCATGTTGCCCTAGACATACTTGTATATTGATGTAAATACATGCGTATGCATACACCAGACATCCCAAAAAAGAACCTGAATGGAGGCATCCTTCTATTCAGTTAACATTCCATGCTACCAGTAGCCATACGTCCACAGTAGCTTTGTCTACATAGTTCCCTGGACACTGGCACTGCTCCTGGTATGCATCACCTGTCACTCCTGGCTATAGGTATTGTTCCTAAACCCTTCATCAGGCACTGAGCCCTCTAAGTTTTTGCAGCTGGGCACAACTTTTCCTTGTTTGCTTCATTTTCAACTACTAAATTGTTCTCCTATTGGACGAAACCTGCAGACGACTGCCCGATACTGGGTTGACAGTAGCATCCATTGCCATATGTTTTTATGATTCATTTTATTTTTGCTTTTAACATACACATCCAATAAATACCACACAATGGAGACTTTATCTGGCTCCCAGTGAGCTTTATTTACCTGAGCTACATCTGGATGGTGCGAGTTGCTGAACAGCCTTCCCCACAACAGATGGCAGATCTACACTGAGTGCGTGTTTGCTGCTGTAAGAGCAGCCAGCTTTTCTAGTGAGTGTCCATTTCACAGGGGTGCGGTTGATAATTCTGGAGCACTGTACTGGTTCACTTCTTCACTTTTCAAGTCACCACCAACATCTTTGCACTGAACTTTGTCCTTTCACCTGTACATTTATATTGGTGATCCTGTCATGGGACGGTGCATTTAAATCTATATTTTTCACTATGTTTTTCAATATATTGTTTTTTATTGTTGATTTGTATTCAAGATTTGACATATATATATATATATATATATTTTTTTTTCACTTTAGCACTTTTTTGGACTTTATTTCAATGTGCTGTTCATTTATAACACAGTTTCAACTACAAGGTCTTCCCAGACAAGGGTTACTAGAACAAATTTAAATGAGAAATCTCTTCATCAAAACACATACAGCAAGTAAAACCTGTAAGGGTTGTAATCGAAATGTTAAGGACTGATAAGGCAAAGAAACAGGTACCCTACCTGGCTTAATACATATCTATTCCACAGCATAAATACCAAACAATCACAGCACTGTGAAAACTGGAAACAAAATCCCAAAAGAGTAAGTTCCACTAATGCCAATGGTTTTTATTTCGAATTAACATAATGTTTATCAGGACCTTGCCTTTACCTGGCCCTCAGGGTTTCTGACAGAGCACAATTTTTACCATTTTAACCAATCTCTAGGTAGTGGGATTTTTGAGTTTTCATTTAATGTATTGCTTTCTTTTTTGCAGTAAGGGACATCACGCATAAGCAAATAAACAAAACGCCATAAGCAAAATAAAATATGTCTCCCTTTTCACAAACAAAAGGGATTTGTCACCCTCCACAACAGAGATTATAATTCTTCAATTAAAATATCCACCCTTAACCTAAATACAAATAATGAATCAGATGAAAGATTTGCATCAACAAAAAATGTATGCAAGCAAATTTGTACAATACAATTATTTGCATGAATTATCTCCAATAAAATGTGAAAGTCCAAAACAACTTCCACAGATCAAATCCTAAATCTGCTTTGGCAATAATAACAAATACACGATCACAAAAAATAGTGTGAACTACTTTAAATAATCTGCAAAAAACTTACATAGTCATCATAGGTCTCAAGGGCAAGAGGTGGTGCTCGATAACCAGGGGCACCTGAAGCTCCTCGCCCCCGCGATGTAGAAAGACCACGTGCTACTGGTGGCAAAGGTAAAGCCCCACGTGACACAGGTGAACCTCTGGGGACTGGGGTACCTCGTCCTGGCAAAGAAGGTGGAATGGCACCTCCACGATTCCTAAAAAAAGGTTAAATTTTTAATTAAAAACAGCCCTTAATTTGATTAAAATTGGATAATTACATATAGTTCAATCATAACTGATAATAAATAGCTCTCCATAGCTCTGATTATTATAAAAATCAGGGGGCATGTTCATTGTTGCCATAATGCAACACCCAAATGCAAATTGCCGAAAGCTGAAGGATATCATGAGTGTCCTAAATATCTAGATGGGAACATGAAATTATCATCTTTAAATGGTTGTATGATGTAATTTTGATACCAAGCAAATTCAAACATCTACCTATACCATTCTAATAGCCCTATGCCTCTGATTGGCTATCATAGTGATCAGTCACTGTGAAGCCTGACCCTGTATTTTCTTTCTCTCTCTCCTTGCACAAAACTGTGTAAAAAAATAAATAATAATAATAAAAAGTACAAAAAACTACATAGATCAAGGTTTGATCTAGGTCACTGCCAGGGTTAGCGCCTAGGTAAAGGTCAGGGTCAAAGGTCAATGGCAGGGTCAAAGTTCATAGTCAAAGGTTATTGCCAGTATTTTTTTGAGCAGGATTTTTATTTATTTTATTGACCACTTGACCTCCGGAAGATTTCTCCCCCTTAATGAGCAGGCCATTTTTTTTCTAAAAGGCACTGTTATTGAACTGACAATTGCATGATTTTGTTATGCTGTGCCCAAATAAAATGTATGTCCTTTATTTCCCACAAATAGAGCTTTCTTTTGGTGGTATTTGATTACCACTGCATTTTTTATTTTTTGCACTATAAACAAAAAAAGGTCGACAATTAAAAAAAACAAAAAAAAAAAAAAACAATATATTTTACCTTCTGTTATAAAACATATCCAAAATAAAACATAGAAAATCAAATTTCTTGAAAAATTTAAGCCACAATGAATTCTGCTACATGTTTTTCGATAAAAGAAAAAATACTGCCATTTTTTTTATTTTATTTTTTTAACTAGTAATGGAGGCGATCAGCGACTTATAGCAAAACTGTGATATTGCAGCAGACAGTAGGACACTATTTGACACTTTTGGGAACCAGATACACTAATACAGTGATCAGTGCTAAAAATAAATATCACTGTACTAATGACACTGGCTGGGAAGGGATTAAATATCTAGGGCAATCAAAGGGTTAAATGTGTGCCTAGCCAGTGTTTATGTGTACTTTGTGTGGTGCTTTAACTAAGGTAAGTAATAGATTGTATACCCTGCTTTGCAGGGAAAGAAGATCTATTACTTCCCCGCTGACAGGACAGGGCTCTGCCTTGTGTACATAGGCAGAACCCTGTCCTGTGTAAATCCATGACAATCAACGGGCTCCTAGTGATTGCCATCTGCTGTGTTTAATCACAGCACAGCGGGTCACTGGTTGCGCATGTGCAGGTCTCCTAGCTGGAAGTGTCAGATCGCATACTGGGTATTTGATCTGGCGCAGCCTTGCTACCGTATATCTAGGTTATACGGTAGGCAAGCAGTTAATTAGTATCAATGTCAGACAATGGGGTTTATTTACTAAAGGCAAACCCACTGTGCACTACAAGTGCACTGCAAGTGCACTTGGAAGTGCAGTCGCTGGTGATCTGAGGGGAAGATCTGAAATGAGGGGAAGCTCTGCTGATTTCTATCATCCAATATGTGCATGCAAAAATGCTGTTTTATTTTCCTTGCATGTCCCCCTCAGATCAACATCGACTGCACCTCCAAGTGCACTTGAAGTGCAGAGTGGATTTGCCTTTAAACAAACCCCATTGTGTATTGTTTCTGGGCTGCACCATGGGTACAACCAACAACTAACATTCTCATATGTGGTATTGCTTCGATTGTCAGGAGCACAATTTATTTTTGGTTGTTCTTTGGTAGAAGGTTATTGTAGTAGCAAGAAATGTAAAGCTAAATTTAAAAAAAAAAATTATATTTTGGGCCAGCTTTTCTTTGATAATAATGAAAAAAAGAATCAGGAGATATCCATTACCATTTACCACCAAATTAAAGCCCAATTTGTCCTGAAAAAAACATGGTATATTCCACCCGGATACACAAAGTAGTTGTAATGATTTGTACAGTTTTACTAACACATGTTAGTAAACAAAATTGCAACAAAGCTGCAAAATTGTTCTAAGGCATTATCAGTTGTTTTACCCTCAACCGCGAAGGCGGTAGGTAAGGCCATGAAGCCTCCACGTGTCATGAGGAGTCTGTCTTTTCTTTTACAAGTTTTAGCATTGGAAAGAGCTTAGAAGAAGCCATTCTGGCATACTCCACTCTAAGAAGAGTGAATTGTGCTGCATTGAAATAAAGCAGAGGACAAAAACTGAAATAGCCTGCAGTTGCTCCCACTGCCGAGCATCAGGAAAGCACATGTAAAAAGTCTCACTGGTGGAAAACTTTTCAGGACTTGTAAATGATGCTATGTAAATAGGAGTGTAAGTTGGCCAGGGAGTGGTGGGTTGGGATCTGAAGATTCTGAAACCAATTAGAATTAGAGCCATGTTCTGGTGTGTTGGAGATTGGGTCATTCACATTTATCAATATACTGTAGCTCCTGAAAGTGGCCAGATAGTATATTACAGGTCTCTCACTTCTCCCTTAAGGAAACCATTTAAAGAAACCACATTTTTCAAAAATCTTCCAAGAACTGGAACTTGCTGTCATTGATGCATACCACACAAAAATGTCAAATTGCCACTACAGCTGTCTTTTCAACCAATTACTAAAAGTCTTTACAGGTGCAATAGTGAAAGTAAAAAAACGAAAAAAGCATAGCAATGAATGAGACATTTACCTGACAGCTATAGTAGGAACTAATCGTATTCCTCTACTCCTTGTTACTTTACTTCGGCTGGAGTCTTCAGAACCATTTAAATAGGAAAGCTCTCTTAACTGTTCTTGCCGAATTTCATCATTATAATCCTGAAAAATAAAAAAAGTGATGGTAATAAATAATGATGCTAAGTAGCAAAAAATCACTCAAAAGCATGGTGCTTTTTTGTATCAGAATTATGGTCATACTATGTTCTAGGTGACTCAGAAAATATTTAGCATACTTTGCATGGTCCATTTTTCTGTAACAGGGAAAAACTCCAAAATGAAAGGAGCTTCCACTGTTAGAATGTTTTCAAGCAACGTCAGCAGTTTGTAAACTATAGAGAGTCAAAAATACTTTTCAAAAGCCCAGGCAAGTGCTGAAAAAATGGAAAGCATTTTCAATTTATATTAATATTGCATTCAAACAAGAAAATGGATTAAAATTATATTTATTTCTTGACTCTCATATATTTTAAAGAACGAAAAAAAAGACAAGAGCACAAAACCCCATAGTGTAGTATATTAAACAGAAAGCACTTAGTAGATGGATAAATGTACACACACAAACATGGCATATGCTAGACATAATAGTCTGAGTCATCACACACATGACATCTAATGGGGATTGCGGCTAGAAGCAGGCGTACTTGACCCGGCAGTGCCAGAGATCTGACAGGCGTGCTGTCTGTTTGAATCTGGAGCTGCACGGCGGCATACGACACGCTGATCTGCAACGGAGGTGATGGTAAGCGACTGGAGGTGGTGAGCTCCCCCTATGGTCAGTTTCTACCCAATGCTTACACTGAGGTCTTACCACCAATTCAGCCTGTATCTAGGTGATATGCCAACCCGGTCACTGTGCAAACTATTTACCTAGGAAGGCCGCGAATCAGGTGAAATACCTTGAACTCTGTTATCAATACCAGCTGACTAATCTCACGTGATTATTGCTAATTCGCAGATGAAATGCTCCACAACTGTTAGATTCATATGAAGCCATCCTATCCTTCCATGGTCTGATTTAAGTTGAACCGGCCACTGCTAATACATCGGGTTAAAGGACTCTGACTCAGCCTTATACCAGGACAGTCCCTTTGGGAATTTACTTACAGGCCTGGGATGTGTTTGGAATGTATGGTTTTATGTGAATGATTACGTATGCGCAGCTGCTATCCCCCCCCCCCCCCCACCCCCCACTGACAACGTTGTCCCTATTTCAATTAGGTTGGTGTTGTTATATGTACTAATATTTCACTAATGGGAGAGTAGGCAGTGTATACTCCTTCCTTAATATAATACCATACTTTAACAATAAATATGAAATAAAGAATGCAGACACCAAAATTGTGGAATAATCTGGCCGCGGCCGTTTATTACTGGTTTAAAACATATTAAGTCTTCAATAAATATCAAAAAATATCATCTTAAAACCAGCCTAGCCACTACGGCTCAGGCTTTATCAAATAAATAAAATTCAATAAAATTTATTAAAACATCCAGTAATAAACCACTTGTCCCCCTTTGTAAAACAAAGGTGACCCACCACGTAATAAAAGCCGCGACAACAGGGGAGGGGGGGTTGGGGAACCTCTTCTGCTGCTGCTCCTGAGGTGAATGAGCCCCTCACAGCTGAGCTCACCTATTTATATCCTAACTTCCTGCCTAGATTTTCCTCAGAGCTCCCCGCGCCACTGCAGGTGCATCCCAGTCACCTGCAGTTACACGTGACTCTTTACCTCAGGTACCTCATCCCGCCTTTTTTCCCTGAGGAAAAAACCCGGGAAGACCTAATGACCTGAAACTGACCTTTCTTATTTCTAGCTTTCCCCGCCACTTCTCCCATGTGGAAAAGGGGGCATAAAAAATGCCTACCCTTTTCCTTTCATTCTATACGGTTATTTATTTATTTTTTTTATTTGATACTTAATTAACCGTTTTGTTCCCTAATGTAAATTTCTTGGTGGGCTTGATCTTCCTTTTTTGTATGTTTTTTTTGTTACAGGGACCACATCTATTGAACCTAGATGGGCGTGGTGATAGGTTGATCTAGATGAGATAGATTAATACAACCGATTTTGTTAATCTCATCCAATTTTTGTGGTTGATTCAACCTCCCTTTTTTTCTTGCCCAAGATACAAGTTAGATTACATGCATCCCCTGCAACAACAATGTCATTTTTGGTGAGATACTCCCAATAGGAAGATGTCTAAAGGGATGCAGGCCCTGCAGCTTTCCTCATTAGTGCCCTGCAGCTGCTGCAGATGCTTGATAATTATGAAACCATTCCCATTAGACCCACTCAGCACAGAGGCACAGAGGAACAAACAGCGATTTCTTCAGAATAACAAAAGGTAGAAATCTGCAACAATCCTTGCAATGTACATAGATCACCCGGAGGGGAATTTATTTTTCTCAGCAAAAGTAGAGTTACTCTTTAAACACTTGCATTGCAAAGTAAATGCATTCTTATCTTGTATTTTTAGTGAATAAAATGAGGTTGTGTTCTCTTTAAAAATCAAATCCTGTTCAAGTAAAAGTCTTTTTTTTTTTTTAATAATTTCCCTTGCACTTGATTGGATATTCAGTGCTTCAGTGCTTAACCTCATTTACTGAGCTAGGGGAACATTTACTTTGCAAACTGAAACTCTCTAATCTAAGAATTCCCATTGTGTTTTGCTTACAGACCAAAATGTATATAGGTTTCACTAATGTACTAAAATAAAAAGTCCTAAAACAGTGCAAAATGTACTTTTATACACAAAAGTATTGTAAAAATACTCCAAATTGCCAAAGGGTAAAACTGTGAAACTTCTGATCACAAAAGTATAGTGTGTGTTGCCCACAGACTTGGTGGGGTTAATGAATAGCTTCTGGCTCATAATTTATTTATCCATCTTCATGTTAATCATACTGACACTGTCAGTGTAAAAAGATATTAGAATGTTTGCCCTAACACAGTTTATCACACTGCATCCCCATGAAGACTCACACTGCAGTATAGGAAATACGGACTGGAGAGGATGAACTGTCAGTGACAGGGGATGAAGAGATGTTATGAACTGTCATCTGCACACAGAAAAGGCAGCCATCCTTGCCATCTTTCAATTGCATTAAGGTCCCTAAATTTATGTCATCCTTCATTTCAGTTATGTATTCATTCACTGTGCCTTGAAGTTGTTTAGTTGTTTACAGCATTTTCCTAACCATTTAGTAATAGCTTATTCTTAGTTCTGTCATCGCTATTCAAATTGCTTTAAAATGAGTTGACATGATTTAAAATGCCGGAGGATCTCACAGCTTCAGTTAGTAAGACTTCTGATTTTCAAATTTTTTTTGCCTTTGGCTTATGTGTCATTTTTGGCTACTTTGTATTTGCATACCTATTAACCACTTGCCGACCACCCGATGTACATATACTGCGGCAGGGAGGCTCTGTCCCACGAAACAACATAACTGTATGTCGTTTCACGGGACCGCCAGTGGGGGCATGCACACGTGCCGAATGGCTACAGGGAGCTCACATTTGGGTCCGGTGGCCGCGATTGCCGCCGGGCACCCGCGATCGCTCCCGGTGGAGACAGAATGACAGTCTGCCGTTATAAACACGGCATACTGCTGTTCTGTCAGTTATTAACACAGAGATCCTGTGTTCCTCCTATTTAGTAACACGTGTCTCTGTGTTCATGCAGAAAACCCATCACCCACAGTTATAAAGCACCCCCCTAGGGACACATTTAATCCTTTGATTGCCCCTGATGTTAGCCCCTTCTTTGACAGTGTCATTAGCACCGTAACAGTGCATATTTTTAGCACTGATTACTGTTCCCCCTGGCCCCCCAAAAGTGTCAAAAATGTCAGTTAGGTGTCCGATTTGTCCGCCGCAATGTCGCAGTCCCACTAAAAATCGCTGATCGCTGCCACTACTAGTAAAAAAAAAAACATTTTTATAAAAAGGACATGAATCTTTTCCCTAGTTTGTAGACATGATAACTTCTGCGCAAACCAATCAATATACACTTATTGGGATTTTTTTCACCATAAATATGTAGCAGAATACAAATTGGCCTAAAATTATGAAAAAATTTGATTTTTTTATTTATTTATTTATTTTTAGGAATGTTATATAGCAGAAAGTCAAAAATATTGTTTTTTTCAAAATTGTCGCTCTTTTTTTGGTTATAGCGCAAAAATTAAAAATCACAGAGGTGATCAAATACCACCAAAAGAAAGCTCTATTTGTGGGAAAATAAGGACATCAATTTTATTTGGGTCCAGCGTCTCATGACCGTGCAATTGTCAGTTAAAATAACGCAGTGCCGTATCGCAAAAAATGGCTTGGTCATTAAGGGGGAAAACCTTCCGGTACAGAAGTGGTTAAATATTTGTTATAATATTTGCTTATACTCTGGTACATGAATTATATTTATCAAATACCATCAAATCAATATCAAATGGCATACAGGATTGCATAGGCCAGCTAGCTGTCAATAGGAAGCAAAACTAACAAAGTATATGAATACAATGAGCAGAGGCACTCCAAGGCATCTGTGCAGGTTTTTGTATCATTGTTTATTTGTATGAACCTGGGGATCTATGTGCACATGGAAATGAATATATATATTTTTTACCACCACCTGGGCATTCACTAAAAAGAATCTTGTCTGACAGTTCTGTGCTTGGAGAGCTTGAGCCTTCCCTGCACTCCTGAATAGAATTGCATTTTTCTGTCCCCGGTTGCTGATTTTAGTTTGTTCTGGCTGTCTTGTTTTGTCTGTGTTCACTGGACCCTGAATTATGAATCTGTGCTGTCTGAACTATCTCTGTGGCTCATTTATGAGCCATCTACCTTTGCCACATGTCCTTCCTTGTAATAGTCTATGTCAAGAGTACTATCTTCCTGACTGTTTACGAATACTTACTTTTAAGTGAGGTGCATGAAAACGTGCTTCAGGCATTCCATTCATTTATTTTGCAATTGTACGCATTAAATACCTGAATTAGCTAATAAAAAATCTGATTCTTTTTATGGTTCGTATTTTTATGGCAAATGTGAGCTAGTAAACATTTCTTCAACAA
The DNA here is from genome assembly GCF_965119305.1 of Pelophylax lessonae. NCBI lineage: Eukaryota > Metazoa > Chordata > Amphibia > Anura > Ranidae > Pelophylax > Pelophylax lessonae. Next base: position 336,422,827 of record NC_138770.1, read on the forward strand.
AAGAAATACATTGTAATATATGATGAACACTGTCAGAAGAAAACATTATAGTCACTACACGGTACACGAGAAATTATTTAAAGATCAGATTAATCTTCAGTCTTGTCAAATGAAGAGACTGGCCACTATAGGTCTATGGGAAAAGGAAAGTGTTGTGCATTTTCAGTGAGTATGTCGTTTGAATTCTTATTATTACAGAGATACATTACAAAAATTAGTTTTATATAATACCGTACATGCCTACTCCCCTATATTTTTTACTGCATTAAATGCAGAGAATGTAGATTAGAAGCTGGAGACAATTGAATCAGTTACAGGAAAGGCCCTGTCTAAATGCTTAACAGCTGTGAAGATAATATATGATTTTTTTTTTTTTTTTATTGATTTTCTTTTTTTTATACAGTAAGTTGGCTGGTTCATTTGCTTGTACTGTATGTAAGAAGGTCTAGTAAAGTACCATCACTTTGTAGCTTGCATATTAAATAAGCAAATATGGCTGTGTCCATGTACATATAAATACTGTATACAAATTACACTATATTGTGAAAAGTATTGAGATGCCTCCTTTTACATGCACATGAACTTTAATGGTATCCCAGTCTTAGTTTGTAGAATTCTATATTGAGTTGGTCCACCCTTTGCAGCTATAACAGCTTGAACTCTTCTGGGAAGGCTGTCCACAAGATATAGGAATATGTCTATGGGAATGTTTGATCATTCTTCCAGAAGCGCATTTGTGAGGTCAGGCACTGATGTTGGACGAGAAGGCCTGGCTCCCAGTCTCTGCTTTTATTTATCCCAAAGGTGTGGTATCGGGTTGAGGTCAGGCCAATCATATTCCTTGCTTTGTCCACTGGTCTAAATCATTTGGTGGAGGGGGGATTATGGTGTGAGTTGTTTTTTAGGGATTGGGCTTAGCCCCGTAGTTCCAGTGAAGGGAACTCTTAAGGCGTTAGCATACCAAGATATTTTGGACAATTTCATGCTCCCAACTTTGTGTAAACAGTTTGAGGATGGCCCCCATCCTGTTCCAACATGACTGCGTACCGGTGCACAAAGCAAGGTCCATAAAGACATGGATGAACAAGTTTAGGGTGGAGGACCTTGACTTGACTGGCCTGCACAGAGTCCTGAGCTCAACCCGATAGAATATCTTTGGGATGAATTAAAGTAAAGACTGCGAGCCAGGCCTTCTAGTCCAACATCAGTGCCTGACCTCACAAATGTGCTTCTGGAAGAACAGTCAAACATTCCCATAGACGCACTGCTAAACCTCCAAACTCCAAAAGAGTTGAAGCTGTTATAACTGCAAAGGGTGGGCCCACTCAATATTGAACCCTACAGACTAAGACTGGGGTGCCATTAAAGTTCATGTGTGTGTAAAGGCAGGCGTCCCAATAGGTTTGACCAAATAGTGAATCTTGTTAATACAAGACAGGATTTCATACTCCTTGTACAGAACCAAATGGAGCAAGAATCCCAGGAAACGATGAAAAACTGTGGTGCCAAAGTCCATACCATTAGCCTAGGAGGTAAGGTACTAGTTTTAGTCCCCAGAATTTAAGGCAAATTCCTGGCTAAATGGCAGGTTAGAATCATTAGGCAAAGAGGGAAAGTAAACTTTAAAACCCATCAGTTGAAGAAAAAGCAACTATAAAAAATATTTTGTGTTAATCTTATAAAGGCACGGAGGGTCAGGGAAACTCTGGTGGCTGTGCAATCATCTCAAAAAGATATAGATACCTAAACATCTAAAGTAACAATAGCTGAAATGTTATCAGTGGCCCAAAGAAAAGAGGCAAAAGAGCTTGTGATAAAAAATAAGGATTTTTTGGTGGGACACTTGGTCTTTCCACAATTATTTAGAATGACATACATACTTTACCGAGTACCTGGGTAAATGTAAAACTGTAAAGAACACCAAAACACTTAGGTGAGAAGTAATCAGGGAAGAAATAAAAAAATGCTGGAATTAGGAGTAACAGAGGAATCCCACAGTCATTAGTCAGATAGAACACATTTGAGCTGAATTAAAGCGGAGACTGTGAGCCAGGCCTTCTCTCCAACATCAGTGCCTGACCTCACAAATGCGCTTCAGGAAGAATGATCAAACATTCCCATAGACACACTCCTAAACCTTGTGGACAGCCTTTCCCAGAAGAGTTGAAACTGTTATAGCTGCAAAAAGTGAGCCAACTCAACTTTATACCCATGTGGTCCGGTTCAGGCAAGCGCACTGCATTTGGGACCTCTTTTTGGGGTCTTGTTAACTCTCCATTGACACCCACAACAGATTGCAGGACACAGTGCAAGGGCACAACAATCCCTGCATTTCCTGCACCGCATTAGTGTGAACCTTGGGCTCACACATTCAAAGTATGTGATGCCAGAATATTGTGACTCTGACCATGAAGACCATGCTGTTCTATAACAACACATACAGCTTCCTAGCATGTAAATTACAGTTTTGGTGTTTTTTCCATGTTGCCTTTGAAGTCACAATTAAAATGATCCTCTCCCTACTGTACATTATTTAGAAGAATCTATTATGCTTTATTAAAGGTCCTCTATGGCTTTCTCCAGCACCCTATTCTCTTTTTTTGATAAAAGCTTCCCAATTAGCCTTGAAAATGACCAGAATTTAGTATCAAGATTCACCGCCAAAGACTTCAGTGGAGTTTAGTGCTAAGTTTGGGCTAACTGGACTTCAAGCAGCATTCAACCAACCCCCACAAATAGTAACTGTACAAATTTGCTCAGCCCTATACTTTATTTATGGGCATCTCACAAGAATTAAATTATGAAGATGGGTTATTTCCCTATGTCAATCTCAAAGCTGCATTAAAAGGACATCTCCTGCTGTATGGTATTTTTAAAAATATTTGCTTTGTTAACCACTTAAGCCCCGGAAGATTTTACCCCCTTCCTGACCAGGGTCTATTTTGCGATTTGGCACTGCAAGACTTTAACGGACAATTGCGAGGTCGTGCGACACTGTACCTAAACGAATTTGACATCCTTTTTTTCCCACAAACAGAGCTTTTTTTCGGTGGTATTTGATCACCTGTGCGATTTTTTGATCATGCGCTATAAACAAAAAAAGAGCATACATTTTGCAAAAATAACAATATTTTCCACATTTTGTTTATATGAAATTACCAAAAAAAAATGTAAAAATTAAATTTTTTTAACATTTTAGGCCAATTTGTTTTATGCTACATATGTTTGGTAAAAAAAAATTGCAAAAAGCGTATTTTGATTGGTTTGCGCAAAAATTATTGCGTTTACTAACTAAAAGAAAGATTTTTGTCATTTTTGTTGTTTTTTTTAACGAGTAATGGCAGCTATCTGCGTTTTTTTTGCGGGACTGCGACATTGCGGCGGACAGTTTGAACCCTTGACTGACATTATTGACACTTTTGGGGTTACCAGTGACATTACTACAGTAATCAGTGCTATACATATGCACTGTTACTGTAAAAATGACACTGGCAGTGAAGGGGTTAACTTTTTTTGAGAGGGAGGGGTTAAGTGAGTCCCTAGGGGCGTGCTTCTAACTGTGATTGGATGTGGCTTGAGGTGTAAGAACAGAGATCAACGGTCCTACATAGCAGAACCGTATGATCTCAATTCTTACACAGGGGAGAATGACAGGCGGCTGTGTTTACATTAGCCGTCTGCCTTTCTCTCGCTGTAACTGACAATCGCGAGTGCCCCGCGGACATCGGGTCTGCCGGGCACACGCGCAGGGGGGTCCATGAGCGAGCGGGAGCGCGCCTCTGGTGGTGCGCGCTCGCTCCTTAGAGCCTCACAGGCTAGCGACATAGACGTACGTCGCTTTGCCTGTGAGGGGCTGACTGCCGACATAAATCGTTAGGCAGTCGGCAAGTGGTTACATTTTACCTATGCTAGTATCCAGCTCCCATGCCTTTTTTAGCAATAGTTTGCCTATTCTAAAGAATATCTGATTACCTCTTGGGGGATCAGGAGTGAATTTTTCCCCCGTTGGAGCAAATTGGATTATATTTTTCTAGGGTTTTTTGCCTTCCTCTGGATCAACTGTGGGCAAAGGATTGTGTATATAAGATTGTATAATTATTTTTCCCTTTCATTGGTAAAATAGATGGACTTTGTTCAGATGTCTTTTTTCAACCAGACTATGTAACTATGTAACATTTGAAAATGGCAAGAATTTAATATTTATCCCCTATAGACTTAAGCAAGAGTTATTGCTACATTTGGGAAGAATCTGACCCCCCCCCCCCCTGCGAATTGACCTCAAGAAGATTTTCTAATCCATTATCCATGGGCATCTGCTGAATCCCAGTTAATAAGCATAAATACAGAAACCAGAAATACAGAGCAATGTATAAGACACTTGTTTTTGTTATCCAGCTTTCTACCTTACAGTTAACATTTGATTGGTTTATTGATGCTTGTAGCACATTACAGAAGAAATGCTACTGAGGTTAGCATTTTTTTTTTTTTCTTGTTTTCCTATAGACTGCTATCGTTTGTTCCCTCTCCAGGCATCCGGAAAAATTTGACTGCTGCTCATGCCCGGTCCCAAGAGTTAATATGTGAAATACTTTTAAATCATGCAACACGGCTATTGAATGTACATGTTGTTTCCCCTTGCTTGCACTTGACCAAAATAATGGAGGGGAGAAACAATAAATTCTACAAGCACCAATTACTCACGCTAAAATGTCAGAACAAGGGTGATCCTCCTGCCCTGAATAAAACACTGAAGGGCAAGGAAGATTATTTTTCAGAGAGCCATTTTTGGAGCCTTGCCACTGAAGTAGTGAGTAATGTTCTCCACTTATATTCATGTTACAAAGACATTTCTTCAGAATGCTAAAGAGGAATTGAACAACAATAGCTGAGAAAAGTTTGTTTCAAATAAGACAAACAGACAATCTGTTTACTTTTATATTCACAACTCTAAGATATAAAATAAAATAATACTATTCTACATGGTGTTTCTTTTGTTAGTGACTATTGGCATCATAATTTGGAAAAAGAATCAGTTAAGAATCACAAATTAAATATGGTGCAATTGATGTTGCCAGTAAATATGTTATTTGCAACATTATTATTTATTCATGATATAATAACCCTTTCGCTGCCAGGTCCTCCACTCCACATTTAACCACTTTAGTACCATGATATAGCCAACATAGGGCTACATCACTGTACTATAGCACTGTACTATAGAAGCATCAGTGCACTCTGTGACTGCTGTGTCCTTTGGACACAGATTGGGGTAAGGGGGCAATCACAGAGGCCCTTTACCATGTGATCAGCTGTTTCCAATCACAGCTGATCAAATGTAAACAGACTTGCCAGTTATCCTCAGTCCTTTCCTCATGCACTGTGTCTGTGTGAGGAAAGGAGTGCTGATAACCAGCAAGCATGTCACCTGTGTAAACTGATAACCAGGGCACTGATCATTAGTGTTTTAATTTCCAGTGCAGCCCAATCAATGCCAATTGGTGCTTATCAGTGCTGCTTATTAGTGCCCTTCAGTGTTGCCTATTAGTGCCCATCAGTGCTCATCAGTATCGCCTATCAGTGTCCATCAGTGCCGCCTATCAGTGCCTATAAGGGCCACCTATCAGTGCCACCTCATCTTTTAAGCCTCATTGGTACAGACTCATCAGTGCCCATCAATGCAGCCTCACCAGTGCTCTTCTATGCAACCTTGTTAGTGCCCACAAGTGCAGCCTCATCAGTGCCCATCAGGACAGCCTATCAGTACCCATCAGGACAGCCTATAAGTGCCCATCAGTGGAGCCTATTGGTGCCCATCACTGCAGCCTCATTAGTGCACATTAGTGAAGAAAAAAAAATACGTATTTGCAAAATGTTATAACAGAAACTATGAAAAACTTTTTTTTCAAAATGGTTAATCTTTTTTATTTGTTTAGCAAAAAATAAAACAGCATTTGGGATTAAATACTACCAAAAGAAAGCTGTATCTGTCTCAAAAAAGTTTTAAAATTTTAATTTGGGTAAAATGTTGCATGACTGCGCAATTGTCATTCAAAATGAAACAGCGCTGAAAGTTGAAAATTAGCAGGAAGCAGTTGAAAATGTCCAGTATTAAAGTGGTTAAACTCAGCTAGACAGACCATTTTTGCAATTTTTCCATTGCTTTTTTATTTTTTCCTCACAGCTTTCAGAGTTTGTAAAAGACCCCCAAACCAATACATTTTGTGAAAGCACATGACCGGTAGAACAAAAAGCAGAAGGAGGAAAGTCTAGTCCATATGGCGTATGGACCTGACCAGCTGGCAGCGAAAGGGTTAGAGGGGTTACCTTCTTATTGTGCAAATGTATCCAAACATTCTTGACAATTATCAGATACCTCTTTTTAACAATGATATGCCTCACCTAGTTGTACAAATCAAACTGATAGTTTTGTTGACTATATCTAATTTTTTATGATAAACCCCCTTTTAAGTGTATGTAAGGCAAATGTTGAAATATAATAACTGATAGCTTGCCACTGGTAAAAACATTATGTACAGCCATTTTTTTGTTGTGAGTTTTTTCCCTCTATTTTATTACTGAGAACTATGGACTGATCATCCAACACATAGGGGGGGTTGATTTAATAAAGACAAATAAGCTGTTCACTTTGAAAGGAATTTTGACTTTGCAAGGGTAATTTCCCCAGGTCTTAACAAAGGTGCTGAAATTTCATGTTGCAAGGTTTTCTCAACCATGTACAATAAAAAAAAAAAAAAAAAAAAAAAATGTTTTTGCCTAAAGAATAAGTTCACCTTTCTGAGCATGTATCTTGGTACAGTCATATTTAGAGAATCCTCACCCTGCACCTGCTGTCACATTTTGAAAAGGTGCCTGCTTAGCTGTGTCATTCATTCGCATTAATCTGTGTATGAAGAAACTACCACTGCAGCAGATGGACCTGTACATTGTATTTTGCATAGGCCATGAGCATGCTGATCAGCATCCTTACAAGCTGACAGCTCATACAGAAGAAAAGCTAGAGAGAGAGTGTGCAGGAGCCTGAAGCTGCCCCTGTGATCTGCAGATCATTGATGCAACACTTTCTGGGCTGCTGTTTAAAAAAAACAAATGCACATTTTTTAATTTGCAAAAATATGTGCATATATGTTTTTTTATTTTTATTTTTATTTTTTTTTAATGTATTATATATGATTTATTTGTAGTAGAGCTACAACTCATTCAATAAGCAAAGTGCAACTTCCCCTGCAATGTAAACCATCTATTTGCCTTTAGTAAATCAACCCCAGTGTGTCTGCATGATCTGTCTGTCTGTGTCTTTTTTTTAGGAGTCATTCCAGCCACACAGCTTTGAATAACAGAGTCGGCACAGGAACCTGTGTGCTATAAGATGTGCAAGGCTGTGAAAAAGATTTTCTTAAAAAATATATCTTAAAAACACTAAAAAAGCACAGAGCAATACAGCATCAATGATAATCATATGCTGGTATGTAATTTTGAATCAAAGTCTTATTTCTACTTGAAGCATCAATTAACCACTTTAGCCCCAGCCCCTGCAGATGTACTGCGGCAGGCTGGCGCTCCCAGGCAAAGTGATGTAAAATCACGGCGCTCGCCTGGGTGGACAGTCACTCCGCTGCAGTTGGAGTGAGAATAGGCTATGCAAAACGGTAGACTAAATCGCTAATATTGCGCTGAAATTGATATTAATAAAAACGTATAAAAACCAAATCAGTTTTTAGAGAAAAATCGAATATGGTTCATACGGCTGGGACTGTAATCTCATTACCCTTAAATATGAAATATAAAACATATAAGGAAGGAAATAAACAATAGTAAATAATAATCAAATAAACAGCAAGATATATTTACCACATTTAAGATGGCTGCTAGCTTAAAATTGTCGTTACCAGAGTCCTTAAGATGGCTGTCTTCACAAAATGGTGGCCAGTTAGGGAGGAGTTTCGTTTGGCGTCCTTCAAAGTTTCAGATAAATGATGGAGCAAGATGGAGTATGTATAGATGAGTATATGTATGGATGTAAGTAGCGTGTGTGTTGGAAGTGTAATGAGTGTTGTCGTAATGTATGTGTGTCCTATTACATCTGGGTTTCCCTTTTTATATTGTATTGAACAAAAGGACAGTAAAATTTACCATAAGCTGAACCCAGAAGGAGGAACTTTATCCCCATTGGTTGAGATTACTTAACCATTAACTGGTGAGGTCATTGGGCGACACCTCTACTGGTCATCCAGTATATTGGATATTAAAATTATATGATAAGTTCTTCATTTAAGAATAATCATAAAAACAACATACAAATCTGTCCATACTCTCACAGTACATACATGTCCATCTAATATCTCCATCATGTATCTAGGTAAGGATTGAACCTGGTAACGCCATTTAATAAGGATATATTATTAATACAATATATATAGTTATTTGGAAATGACTGATTTTACCCAGAGACTACATTTAGTAGCAGTCATCAAAGGGGGCAGTATTGTATTACTTAGATTTAATATATAGCATACAATTGCATATAATAGCAGTATTATTATACTGATAACCTTATGACCTGGCTGAGCAAAAGTAATTAAATCACTTGAATTCTGTCATATGCTGTCAGACTTTACGTCTGGCTTGTAGGATTTATATGGCTTAGCCCAGGCTGAAACAATTCTTATATAAAGACTCCCTCCACATGCCTTAAAATGAGGTAATTAGTTTCAAGACACATAAGTCCTTACACTAAAAAGAAATATTCTAGTATATATATATATATATATATATATATATATATATATATATATATATATATATCCAACATTATATAAATTCCAAGTTCACACTTACTATATCAATAATAAAACAATATATTATTGTTAATATACATCTTACACATGATGATGTTTTCTAAAATATATTTTTAAATGAACCATTAAAAAGAAATATACTGAACTTATTGTTCATTGTTATATACAGACAATCAAGAAGACATCATCCCCCCTTAAAACCTGGTGCCATCCTGGCTAGGCTTTTATCAGGTGAAATGTCAGAAAGTTCCATTATTTACGATTTAAAAAAATATAAAGAAAATCTTCTGTTGACTTTTCAAGACTCTCTGTAAAGGCATCTTGCAAAAGAACATGAACTTTTAATCACCCCTATACAAGATGGATGCTATGCTGTTCAGAATTTCTCTGTATAGGACTGAATATACATGGCCTTTATAATTCCATTTTTCTTTTATTTAATCTCCCCAATAATCCTGACAAAATACATGTGGACTGTACATCTAAATTAGCTCTATTAGATAACTAGATATGTTAAGGATCCATTATTTTAGTTTTGAAGATGTAAATTGACCCTACTTAGAATTTACTACAAGTGAAATTGCTATAGGAGAGTCTAAGGCTCTTTTAACACAAGTGTCAGTTCTTATAATAGAATACATCTTATCAAATTTTGAACTGTAGTAGGATATGTAAGGGGATACTTTGATTATAGTCACATGAGTTTGGTAATGTATATTAGCAGTGAAAAAAATAAAATAATGTTTTAAAAAGATTGACAAGTTGTACATGTAATGCCTTGTTGTGCTGCTGGTAAATTCTTGTATTCAACAAAAACATAACACAATTTATCGTACAGCCCTTCATAGATAAAATATGATGATGGTATAAATGCTATGAATTATGAACCTGACAAATAGCTAACACTTACCGGAACAAGGAATTTTTTAATCTCTTCCAAAGCATGACTCATACGTGAATAAGCTTCTCCCGGCGGAGCAAACACTTCAATTAATACATGGAGTTCATCACTCAAGTGTGTATATTTTGCCTCTCCACTCTTCCTTAATTCTTCTTCCTGAAAGATGGCATGTATATAAATGAGTTCTTCTGTTCTGAATTGATTTACAACCAAAGAACACCCATAAATAGACCAGCTTCAAAAAAGTATGCTATAGACAGAGAAGAGAGTCTTTGTTGTAACATTTTTTTATTTAGATTACTAAAATACTGTTACTTATCTGCTACTCTAATGCATCATTAAAATATTTTCATTAAAGTACCTGGCATGTAAATGTAAAGAATATAAAGAACTCCAAGGCCATAATACCTGCTAAACCATATGTCAAAATAACAGCAGATGACATTAAAGACTATCTCTTCCCCTCTGAAAGAATTGCTATAGGAGAAGAAAGGCAGTAACCACAGAGGGTGCTGGTTGGTTGTACCTTTTCTAACTGGTGAAGGCCAAAAAGCTTACATTGATCTGGAACCTGATGGCATGAGTAATGGCATGAGTAAATTAGGGAAAACAGTCTGTAGTATATTGCTCCCTACAGGTGTAACTAATGAAGAGGCAAATCACTTATTTCTACAGTCACTTTGGAGCTCTGTAGACTGTTCAAAATCTCACACCACTGAACCTTAGTCTAGCATCTCCAAACCAATGGTCTGCTAGGAAAAATGTAATAAGACCCTTAAAAGCGTGTTAACAAAAAGTGGTAGACAAAATTGGAAGAGTTGAGGTTTTCTTTTATTGCATTGCATCATGTTTGCATTTCAAAATGTTCCTCAGTCATCTTCGGGTTACTTACCTTTTGAGTTACATTATGTTAGGCATCCCAGGGATTGCTAGATGTAACAAAAAAACGTGGGGGATGAGACCACACCCTACGGAAGCATCATTGAGTATATCTCGTTAATACAAGACAGTATTTCAGCTGATTTCAGGCTTGTACAAAACCAAATGAAGCAGGAATTTGAGAAAGGGATAAAAAAAAACTGTAGTGCCAAAGTGCATAACATTAACTCAGGAGATAAGGAACTAGTTTTAGTCACCAGAGTTGAAAGCAAATTCCTGGTAAAAAGGCAGGGTTAATTTAGAATCATTAGGGAATAGGGGAAGTAAACTATAAAATCCATCAGTTGGAGAAAAATCAACTATAACAAATCCATTGTGTTAATCTTATAAAGCCATGGAGGGACAGGGAAACTCTGGTGGCTGCACAGTCATCTCAAAAAGATATATCTAACATATATCTAAAACACCTAAAGTAACAGTAGCTGAAATGTTATCAGTGGCTCAAAGAAAAGAGGCTTGAGATAAAGTGCTTGTGATAAAAAATAGGGATTTCTTTGTTAAGACACTTGGTCTTACCACAGTTATTCAAAATTAAATAGTTACTGTACCGAGTGACTGGGTAAATGTAAAGCTGAATAGAATACCCAAACATAGGCGAGAAGTGATCACAGAAGAAATAAGAAAATGCTAGAATTGGGAGTGACAGAGGAATCCCACAGTGACTGGTCAAATCTGATAATATTTGTTATAAACTAGATGGAAGAGTAAGATTTTGCAATTTGGAAATATTATAAGCGTTTCCAAATTTGATGCTTACTTGATGCCGCAGGTTTGCGAAATTATTGACAGGTTAGAAACTGTGAGATATACAGCCACTCAAGATCCAATGGATATACAGCCATTCAAGATCTAATGGGCTACTGACCAGTATCTCTTCCTGAAACTGACAGAGACAGAAACTGAAAGAAAAAAAAAAAACACCCATTCTTCATCCCAGGGGGTGGTCCCAGCATACCAGGCTATCTTTTGGCTTATAAGGGGTCCTACCCCAATCTAACAAATTATTTATAGGACTTTAGAGACTCATTACCAATATGCTACAGCTTAAAAGGATGACATAGTCAGCAATATTCTAGATTGGGAGACACGTCTGTTATGAATGCAAGCAGTAGTGGACTCCTTCAGAAAAGCAGGACTCATAGCAAGACCAGAAAATGCTCCATTGGTCTGACAGAAATGCCTGGGATCCATTATTCGTAGGAGCTGAAAATTGGTCTGGGCAGGAAGGGGGTGAAGATGCCCAGTATTTTTAAATTTAGTAAACTAAAGGAAAATTCCTTTTCAATGTGAAAATTTTTTTGAAAAGTGAACAGCCTATTTGTTTTTAGAAAATCAACACCTTTATGTCCTAATGTTTAAATCCCCTGTAAGAATACTGTCCGCAAAGCCCTACAGCAATCAGATCCAACCCAACATTTTTAGTCATGATCTTGAATTTAGATGGGGCAACAGAAATATTATTTATTTAAAAAATAAAACATGCCAGTCTTTTGTTGAATACCATATGAATATTGCACATGAAACCTTAGGAACAAGTTTTGGGGAGAAATTGATGCTTAGGGAAACTCAATCTTCTATTATCCTATCAGTCATCACACGCTTCCCTACTATGCTTCAGAGGCTGTTGTCAAACCTTGTTACTATATTAGGTGGACCTATTCTAAAAAGTCTAGAGATTCTGGATAAGAACACACTGTTTTATAAGCTAATTTACTTAGATAAATCTTTTTTTTTTTTACTAAATTTTATTTATTTCTGATTTTTTCACATACATTTCTTATACATTCATGTTTTCATGTATTATTTACATTATAACAGAGGTTAAGGTTTATAGCTTCAATAACTTTCCCGCTATGGGGAGGGTACAAAAAAAAAGAAAGGCAAAACAATATCACTGAGAAATAATCTCATCTTACGTATTCCCCCAATTAGCTGGTCCATTTGTATACTTTTAACCATCGGACCTCTCTTTTACTACTCTGAGAAACCATGAGGCAACAACTAGACAAGACACTAAACACTAAACTAGAAAAACAAACAAACAAAAAAAAAAAAAAAAAAAAAAAAGGGGGGGAAGGGGGGGATAGAAGGACCCATGGGGGGGGGGGAAGAAGAGCGAAAGGAACAAACAAAGAGGGAGTTCTCCCTAAATATGGGGTTCCCCTTAACTCCTAAGCCTTCATACTGGATTCTGCTCTCTCGAGACTATATACTCATTCCATCCATTCCATATTGCTTTATATTTTTCTATTTTATGGTTGGCGTTCAGTACCAGATTTTCTAGTTTGTTAATCTCTTCCACCTTATTAATCCACATATTTACGTCTGGTGGTTCCTCTTTTTTCCACTTTAAGGGAATGCACATTTTCGCTGCGTTAAGTAAATAAGGTATTATTGAATTTTTGTATTGTTTAGATGGAATGCTAGTTTTGTGAAGGAGGAAGAGGGCTGGGTCCATTGTCAGCTGATATTCTGTCAGGGTTTGTGTAATTTCATAAATCTGTTTCCAAAATTTTTCCATTTTGGGACATAGCCAAAATATGTGTAACAATGTTCCCCTTCCCTCTCCACATCTCCAACATCTATCTGTGTTTATTGGTACTATTTTATGCATTTTAACTGGGGTTTGGTACCATCTTGACCGTAATTTGTAATTCATCTCTTGTATTTTTGTACTAATAGATGTTGAATGGGCCAACTGGAACATCCGCTTTTTCTCTACGTCTGAGAAAGTCTTATTTAATTCCTTCTCCCATTCATTCATATATAGTAATTGGCGGCTATCTCCGTTGTCCCCCAACATCGAGTACAGTTTGGAAATGGAATGTGATAGTATCCCTTTTTGTACGCAAGTCTCTTCAAATTTTGTATATTGTAATGTCACCTCGTTGGGCTTTGGTAGAGTCCCCAGGAAATGTCTAAGCTGAATCGCTCTCCATCTATCCAAATCTTTTAATACATCCTATAGAGCACTTATTAAATACCCATATTCTGGACATTTAAAGCATATAACATCAATCTGGGTTTATTTCCCTTTCTTCTTTTGCTTCAGTGCTCTTTTTTTCTTCGTTGCATTATACCCTTGTGTTTTCTTCCTGATAATCTTTTTTGAGAGATATATTGTTGTGGTTGCTGGGCTCCCAAGGCCATGATTTTCACCCCTGGAGCTTTCTAGTCTGATAATTACATTTTCCTTATATACCTCAGTTTTTAATAAAATATTGAAATCCTTTATTTGAGTGCCTAAAATGTATATGCTATATTTGTATACAATCAGTCTTGCATATTTAATTGTCTGTCATTTCATATGTGTTTGGCTTATTATTAACACTATTCCAACGTTATACTTATATTCTATCTGTAGCTTACATTAGGACCTGGCCAACAACTCCTAAAATTAGGTTTGCATAGCATAATACAAGGAAAATGGAGTGCTCCCCCCTTTTTTTTTTTAATGCTATTTTATGACTAGCTGGTAGTTTTGGAAGAGGTGGTATTTTTTGGGAAACTGATGCCCATGGTTTTTAAATATTAAAATGGGATTTAGAGTAGTTGTTGTTCATTTTACAAATGATTGGAAATTTAAAGTGATCTTTTTTTTATTATTCATTATTCACTTGAACATACACTTTACGAGGTGAACATACACTCTGTAAAGTGATCATTTACTTTGTCAAATATATAGTCTCTACTCCTTTAGTAAGTCATCCCCAATGAAGGTAGGGAGGGCCATGACTGCACTGATTCTAACATTATCACATAGAATTTTGAAACTGTTCTGCTAGGTAACAATTTTCAGCTTTTCTAACAGTGTGACATACTCATCGTGGCACAGGGAGATTTTTTCTAACTTGTTGCAGAGTGAAATAAATTACAGTGCATTGTGTCACTGTCTGGCAAGAGTTATAAAATATGCAACAAAGTATTTGTATGCCAAGATTTCTTTTTTTTATTTAATTAGAAATAAACAATATATATGTTGTGTAGAAAGAATAGCTTACTTTCAACACACAGGTAATTTATAATTTGTTGTGTGCATGAGCAACAAACAACACATTTCTTCTCTTTGCAAGTTAAACCTGATTTGAGAAAAAGCTAAAAATAGGCACTCTAAGATATAGCCCTAATATCATATGAATATGTGAGAAAAGTAGCTTAGAAAGGGTGGGAGTATGCCGGTAAAGTACCTACTGGAAACACTGAGATTAACCACTTTAAGACCGGAAGATTTTCCTGCTTAATTACCAGGCCCTATTTTGCGATTCAGCACTGTGTTACTTTAATGGACAATTGCGCAGTCGTGCAACGTTGCACCCAAATAAAATTGACGTCTTTTTTTTTCCCACAAATAGAGCTTTCTTTTGGTAGTATTTAATCACCTGTGCAATTTTTATTTTTTAGGCTATAAACAAAAAAAGAACGACAATTTTGAAAGAAAAAAAAAACAATATTTTTTACTTTCTGCTATATAACATTCCCCCCAAAAAAATTAAAAAATCTAATTTTTTTAACATTTTAGGCCAATTTGTTTTCTGCTACATATTTTTGGTAAAAAAAAAAAAAAAAATCGCAACAAGCATATTTTGATTGGTTTGCACAAAAGTTATTGTGTCTACTAACTACGGGAACAATTTATGACATTTTTATTGTTTTTTTTTTTACTAGTAATGGCGGCGATCTGCATTTGTTTTGCGGTACTGTGACATTGCGGCAGACAGATCGGACCCCTAACTGAAATTTTTGACACTTTTGGGGGTACCAGTGACATTACTACAGTAATCAGTGCTAAAAATATGCACTGTTACTGTAATAATGCCATTGGCAGGGAAGGGGTTATTACTATTGGTTATCAAGGGGTTAAATGTAAGTTTAGGCGAGTGATTCTAACTGTGGGGGGGTTGGGCTTGTGAGATGATCATAGAGACATGTGATCCTATATAGCAGGATCACATAGTCTCTGTGATCATTGCAGGGAGAAGGACTGACGGCTGTGTTTACATCAGCCGACCATACTTCTATGTCAGTGAGGAGAGATCGCCGGTGTCAGGCGGCAATCAGAGCCACCTGACACACGTACTGGCTCCTCGGCTGACGAGTGGAGGCGGGAGAGTGCCGCCGGCGGCGCGTGCTCGCCCCCTAGCCTCCTGAGAGCGAGCGACGTAGAGCTACGTCGGTTCACCGGCTGCCTGCCGCAGTAAATCTGTGGCGGGCGGTCGTAAAGTGGTTAAAAACCTGATTTGTACTCAACCACCCAACACAACAAATATTGTGTATGAATATAACCAATACTCACTGGGCTGCAAATAATTATCTTTAATAGTTCAAAAAAATCACAGGACAAAGTGTCTGTGCAAAAATGCAAATCATTAAAATGGTACGAAAAAAATCGCATCACACACACACCTAAAAAATTCCTAAACCTGATTTGAACTGAATCTTTTTTTTTTTTTTTTTCAAAATGATTTTTATTAAGTTTCAAAAGATAAAAAAACGCAAGGAACAAGGAAGGCAAATGGCATGGCAATGCATCAGATGAATTCAACATGAAATATACATTGGATATAATCAGACATTCTCAATGACAATAAGTCATAACAGCTCAAGTAGGTGACCAAAATTCCCAATACTGTGTAAATCTGGACATGGAGAGGGAGTTAGTCGATATTGCTTTCTCAAATTTATAATTCCCGTGTAACAAGGATGTCACGTCCGACAAATTTGGAGAATCTATAGATCTCCAGTTCCGTAGGATAATTGACCTAGCGCCAAGAGTACATGGTCTATAATGATGCGGAATGGTTTCAATACCTAGGTTCAGTACGGCAAGGGCTGGAGTTGGTTTAATCAGACAGCCAGTGTGAGTCGCCATATATTTAAATAACTGACTCCAAAAGCTGGTAAGGGATGGGCATGACCAGAGAGTATGGAGAAACATGCCCACCTGGCCACAACCTCTCCAACAAAGTTGAGAATAGGATGACGAGAAGCCCGCCAGTCGGTAGGGAGTATAGTACCACCTGTTGACTATTTTTAGCATCATCTCCCAATGATTGACACAATGAGTGTGAGCAGTGGAAGAGGACATTGCCAGTTTCCATTGGGATATGGTAAAACTTGTCCTAAGGTCCCTGTCCCATTTAAACATCTGAGTCGACTTGTAGAACTTCTCATCATCCAGTAGTATATGGTAGTATTGAGATAGCCTGGGGGGTGGCCTGCACTGAGATTCTAAAAGATCCCAGAGCCTGCCATCCACCAGTATTGTCTGCAGGGGGTGCAATGTTAGAAAGTGATGGATACGAAATACGTGAAAAAGAAGTGACTGTGGAAGGGTGTACTTAGCCATCAAGTCCGTAGGGGAGAGTAGAGATGCCCCTTGATAAAATTGCTCTATTAACGTTACATTTCTGGAGTGAAAGGGGCGAAGCGGCAGATCAGGAATATGTGTGGCCAGTAACGCAAGCGGAATTTTCTGCAAAGGGAGGATGTCACGGTCCTAGACAGAGGATACCGACTTGCGCCATGCCCGAACCGAAGCTTGCATTGTGGGGGGCAAACGCAACATGTCCCATTTGAACTGAATCTTGAATCTGTTTACTTTGGGTTTTAAATATAATTTGAAATCCTAAAGTGCATGAAGGTCAAATGAGGCATGATCATGTAATCAGATGACCAATTTAACAATTATTCAGTGCTTATGTCAGGGGTCAGCAACCTACAGCCTGCGTCCCAGTGCCTGTGCTTTAATAATAAAAATGCCGCTATGGACCTGATTTCTGAGCGCTGTCCGGCGCTCACATGACCGGCTGGCTCTCCCCTCTCCCAATCTAGCAGCTAGAGCGGGAGGGGCTGAGGGTGACCTGCTGACATCAGCAGGGAGCGGAGGAGGAGGGACCCACCCAGTCATGTGAGCACAGAGTGGGGCTTGGAAATCAGGTATATAGTGGTATTTTATTAATAAAGCACAGGCATTGGGACATTTGTCATTGGCAAACAGGGACATTTGTGAAAACACAACAAAGTGGCTTAAGTAGTATCTTAAGTAGCTGCGCGGGGGGGGGGGGGCTAAGTAATATGCATGGGGTGTGTGTAGGGAGGCTGTGTAATATGCAGGGAGGGCTGTGTAATGTAACAGAGGTGTCCAGAGGTGCAGGGGGCTGTGTACTATAAAGGGGCCAGAGGTGCGGGGGCTGTGTAATGTAAAGGGGGCCAGAGGTGCAGGGGCTGTGTAATGTTATCTATATTTACTAGCAGGTAAATGCGGCGCTCAACGCTTTCACATGCATTGAATCCGGCCCTTAAGTGGAAAAAGGTTGCTGACACCTAGCTTTTGTGCAGGGTTTATTAAAGGAGAACTAGTATTATTATTAACAAGTTCCAGTCCAAGACAATTCTGACATTTCTGTCATACATGTAAAAATTAGCATTTTTTGTTAGAAAATTACTTGGAGCCCTCAAACACTATAAAATAAGCATGGATTCTGGAGAATACAAATTTATTCATTGCAATTTTTTTATATTGCATAATGTTTGTTTATCAAACACAATTTTTTTTAGGAAAAAACACACTTTAACATAAATGATGATGTTACACCAAGTAAACAGATATCCAACATTTCACGCTTTAAAATTGCATACGACCATGGAATGGCGCCAAACTATGGTACCTAAAAATCTCTATTAGTGACGCTTTAAAAGCCTTTACAGTTTACCAGTGTAGAGTTACAGAGGAAGTCTGGCACTAGAATTAGTGCTCTTGCATGTGAGTGCGGAGGGATGGGGGCAATTTTTTTTAATTATTTATTTTTTAATTATTTATTTTATTTTTATCCTTACACTCTTTTTTTTTTTTTTTCTTTTAATCAACTTTATTGCTATCAGAAGGGATAAACAGCATAGCTTGTGATAGCATGGACCATGAAAAGTCATCTTAATTAAGAAATATCCCACCCCATATCTCTCCTCTGGCCTCCAAAGCATCAGAATAAACCAAGCTCAGTTTGATCAGATGGCTTCACAAGCCACAAACAGCTTGTTTACACAAGACCAAAACCGGAAGTGATGAAGGCCTCATTGCATTTGGTTTTTGATGTCGCACAGTGGGAGGAATAACATTTTCATCAGTTTATCTCACTGTATGCCCAGGGTTGGATGCCACAGGTCGCATCCTTACTGGGCTCCAATATGACAGCAGTGGATCATGACTGTAGCTGCAGTCATGAGCCTGACATACCCACTTCAATCTGACACTGTTTATAGACAACAAACAGATGGGAAATGGTTAAAGTCTCATTTCTTTTTTTTTTTTTATTCTTTTTTTTTATTATAGTGTTCTGTCCCTCAGGGGACAGTAAAATGTGGTATAGCAAGGGGTGTGTGTGGTTCCTGCGCTGTCAGGGGTGAAATAGGTACCTTAATGCTGTACCACTGGTACTGATACTCAACAGTTAAACCAAATATATAGTGGGGGTAGTAGTGCGCTTTAAGGTAAAGGGTGAATGTGAAAAATGTGTATAAACATCAAATAAATATCAGGTGTTTGTGATGAACGTGGTTCAGAGATTCTGAAAGTTATATCTGTGGTGTCTCCTTAATAGGTGTATATAGACTTATTCCTGCTGAAAAAAAGTGCTATGTGCTTCAAACTACTGATCTAATATATAAATGCGTAAATACATAAATCGATGGATAAATAATATTCCTTTGAAGTGAATAAATTATTGTGACACGCATCTATCTATCTATCTATCTATCTATCTATCTATCTATCTATCTATCTATCTATCTATCTATCTATCTATCTATCTATCTATCTATCTATCTATCTATCTATCTATCTATCTATCTATCTATCTATCTATCTATCTCCTTGCTAGCTGCATTGTCAGATGGCACCCAGGAAGAATGGAAAAAATACATTTACTTTGCTCCCTGGCTAAACAGAGCACTATAATAATAAAAAAAAAGAGACTTCTTTTTTTGAAAAAAAAAATCACACTCTGCATAAATTAACCACTTGACCTCCGAGAGGTTTTATCCCCTTTATGACCAGACCGCTTTTTGCTATTCAATATTGCGTTACTGGAAATCGCTCGGGCATGCACTGTATGCAATTACAATTTTTTTTCTATTTTTTTCACACAAATAGAGCTTTTCTTTTGGTGGTATTTGATCACCACTGTTTATTTTATTTTTTTTTGCGTTATAAATGAAAAAAGACAGAAAAAAAACAAAATTTTCTACTTTCTATTTTGAAACATGTCCAATAAAATCAAATTTCTTCATAAATATAAGCCAAAATGTATTCTGCTACAGAATTTGGTTAAAAAAGAAAAAAAAACAAAACGCATATATACTGTGGAAGTGTGGCCCGGCTGCACAAAAACACATATAGGTACATGATTTTGTGCAGGGGTTCTCAGGATCAGACACAGCAGGAGCAAATCAGCGGGTCCGGCAGGCCGCAATGGCCGCTGGCCACTCAAGATTGTGCAGGGGAATGTTGGGAAAAGGGGGAAATAGGTTTCAAGGCCCCCCTTTTCCTCATGGGATCACCGCAGCCTGAGGGTTTCAAGGCTCCCCCTAGCAGGTGAGGGTGTGGTCTCATGGGGGGCTTATACCTGATAGGTAGGGGGCTTCGGAGGCTGCTAGAAGCTTCTGGAAGCCCCTTTGGGGTCTATAAATAATAGGTGCTGACTGGAATTGGCGCCAGACTTCGCGGGATGACACAAGCTGCAGAGCTCAGGCAAGAGAGCTATACTGTATAGCGGACGGCAATTCACCTCAAGAAATGAAGACTCTCCTCAGACAACTTATTGAGAGGGCTGAGGCAGAAGGTGGAGAAGCTTGGATTCGACAGTGCCTGAGCTTACCTGCGCAGCAAGAAGTGTTATGTGAAGAAGCCGGTGGAAGCAGTATGGCACCTCAAGCGGCTGAAGACAGCATTGAAAATGCAGACAGCGGAGCGGAGTCTGTGAGGGAAGAGGACATGACATGGAGGAAGGTACAGCAAGGCGGAGATAAAGGCGGTGCTGGAAGAGGCAGGAAGATGGAGCGTAAAGGAAGAGGCATGAGGAAGCCGTATAGCCAAAAATCAGTGCCCAGTAGGGCTGAAGAAAGAAGAGCGGCGGCAGAAGACAAGAAGAAGAGAGGCAGTGAGAGAAGAAGCAGGGCAGAGCAGAAGCCATTCATGTCCTGCTGGGAGGCGGGGACAAGGGTCAATTCACCTGAGCTTCAAAGAAGAAGTGAAGAACAGAGTTATGAATGGCAGGACGCTGTAGGTACTAACACAGGTCCTGGCCGGAAAAGAGCAGCTTCAATTAATGACACAGAGGTTTTGGAAGAGCAAGACAGGTTAAGTACTGGTGAGTGTGGGCAGCTAAATATTTTGTCTTCCCTGTCACCAACTTTGTTGCAGCTTGTAAATAACTTATCTACAGCCCCCACAGCTAGGAGGAGTGATGATTTTGCGTCAGTATGGTTAGGTGAAAGTGGGGCAACGAATACAAGGATAGAAAAGCTGCCAATTGAAGTAGCAACAAGTTCAGCTATAAAAAACGATATGGCTGTTAGAGACTCCTCATCTGCAGCATGCATGGAAATTATGCCTTGTATACTGTCTCCGCTTGGTTTTCATGTAGCATTGAGTACAAAAGAAAAGATATGGTGGAGAGAGTATATTGAATTGTTTTCATTACTCCCTAATCAAAAAGAATATTATTTTAAATCTGAAAAGGAGAAAAGCGAAGAGGATAAAAAGAAACCAATTCCAAGATCATTTAACAATTGGCTGCAAGCCTTTGTTACATTTTCCAGTATTTTATGTGAGAAGTTTCCTGAACTTAGTTCAGGTCTATTCCAACACATAGACATAATATTGGAAGCTTACCAAAACTTTGGTGGGTTTGGATGGTTTTTCTATGATGAGGCATATAGGCAAAAAATGGCGGTTCACTCTAATATGGGTTGGGGTAATAAGGATGTGGGTCTCTGGTTGAACCTATTTGTCCCACAGAGACCTGCTCTACCTCGATCGAACAGTGTAGCAGTGAGTAGCCAGGCTAGTGGATATAAAAAAGGTGTGTGTTTCGCATTTAATGACACACAATGCAAATGGCCGAATTCATGCAAATTTCGTCATGAATGTGCTTTTTGCACTTGTCCTCACCCTATAAGCAAATGCTTTAAAAAATTGGCTCAGCAATCAAGTAAGGATAATTTTCGAAAAAGCCAGAACGCCGGTGAAAGTGGAAAGCATGGAGCCATGGCTGTGCTAATATCCAGACCAGTTGACAGCACAGCTAATTAGACAAGGTTTTGCATTTGGTTTTAGTCTACCAATTTTTGATGGATTTGGTTGTAGTTGGGTAGAAAATTTAAAATCGGTGAAGGAGCTATCTGATATTGTTACGTGTAAATTAATAAAAGAATTACAGGAAGATAGAATAGCGGGTCCATTTATTTTTCCTCCATTTTCAAATTTTCGTTTGTCTCCGCTGGGGATCGTCCCTAAGAAGGAACAGGGAAAATATAGACTAATCCATCATCTATCTTACCCACGCAAATTTTCTCTGAACAACCAATTCAGGGATGATTTGTGCTCGGTTACATATGCTTCTTTTGAAGAAGCTATTGTCAAACTACAGAATGTAGGTCAGGCAGCGTTGATGGCAAAGGCCGATATAAAATCAGCATTTAGACTGTTACCCATAAACCCCGAAAGCTTCAATTCATTGGGTTTCCAATTCGAAGGTATGTACTTTTTTGACAAATGTTTACCAATGGGATGCTCAATTTCTTGCGCATATTTTGAGAATTTTTTGTCATTTGTGGAGTGGGTGGTAGCAAAAGAAGCAAGGTCTAGTAACTTAGTACACTATCTAGACGATTTCTTTTTCATAGGAAAACCTAACTCTCAGGATTGTGCCAGGTTATTATTAAAATTTTTTGAAGTGTGCGAGAAATTTGGCGTCCCATTGGCACATGATAAAACTGTATTCCCTACTACATGTATTGATTTTTTGGGAATAACGATAGATTCTGTAAGTATGGAATATAGATTACCTCTAGAAATAATTGAAAATATCTGTAGTACAATTCTGAAGGTAATGCGTCTTAAGAAGGTTTCTGTAAAAATGATGCAACAGTTATTGGGTTTGTTGGCATTTGCGACGAGGGTGCTTCCGATGGGGCGTATTTTCTCCCGCAGGATGTACCTAGCAATCGCAGGCTTAGCAAACCCTTATGCACACATCAGAGTTACAGCAGAAATAAAGGAAGACCTGTTAGTATGGTATAAATTTCTGGTAGAATTTAACGGTAGAGCAGCCTGGCAGGAAGAATTTATTGTCGACCAAGACTTTAAATTATATTCTGACGCTGCTGGATCTGTTGGTTTTGGGACAATATGGAGAACTCATTGGTGTGCTGCCAGATGGCCAGTAGCTTTGATTAAGAATGGTTTAGTAAAGAATATAGTGTTACTTGAATTATTTCCAATAATTGTAGCTATAGAAATATGGGGAACTTATTTTAAGAATAAGAGGATACTATGCTCTACGGACAACAAAGGAGTGTTGTATGCTCTAAACTGCCTATCATCTAGATCTAAGCCTGTGATTCGTTTGCTGAGGTATTTAGTGTATAAATGCTTGTGCCTTAATATATGGGTGAAAGCTCAGTATGTAAGAGGAAAAAGTAATGTAGTAGCTGATGCTTTATCTAGATTTCAAATGAACCGTTTCTTCCAGTCTTTTCCAGAAGCAGACGCGAAAGGATCTTCTTGCCCCCCGCAACTATGGGAAATAGTGTGATCGTGGATAACATTATAAAATCCTTGGCTCCTTCAACTTGGTCGGGTTACAGGGCGGTGTGGTTATTATGGTTGGCCTTTTTGAATTCTCACAATATGGGAATTTTTGAAGTATCTGAAAGTCTAGCTTTATTGTTTTTGAATAATTTGATGGAAAGGGGATACTCTTGGTCACATATTAGTAAGGTGTTATCAGGGGTATCCTTTTTTCTGCAGTTGCATTCGTTCTCATCTTTATTAAAATTCTTCTCTATAAGACAAGCTATGAAAGGTTATAAAAGGGCTAATTTGGTTCAGGACAAAAGACGTCCTATTACGCTTCAGATTTTGTGTGAGTTAAGTGAAAGTTTAGATAAGGTTTGCTATTCACAGTTTGAGGCTGATATTTTCAGGGCAGCTTTCTCAATTTGTTTCTTTGCTGCTCTGAGAATATCGGAATTAGTTCCTAAAAATGGTAAGAGTGGGGACGGTTTGAAATGGGATGATATTTTGGCTACTTCAAAGAATATTAAATTATTCTTGCAGCGGTCAAAAACTGACCAAATGGGAAAAGGCTGTTGGATCACGTTGGCTCGGTGTGAAAAAAGGTTAGTGTGCCCAGTGAATTTGTTAAATACTTATTTAGGGTTTAGACCAAGAAAGGAGGGTTTCCTATTTATTCACCAGGATGGTTCGCCTTTGACAAGATTCCAATTCCAAGCAGTTTTGAAGAAAGTGGTAAGATATTGTAAGTTGAATGATTTAGTCATATCCTCGCATTCATTCCGTATAGGAGCAGCCACTGAGGCTGCAAGGTTAGGTTTAAATTCTGATAAAATTAAGCAAATTGGTAGATGGAAATCAAACGTTTTTAAATTATACGTGAGACCTAACAATATTTTTTGACTTACCTAGGTTTCCATCGGATAGTGTGGATAGTCGGCCATTCATATATATTTTGGGCACACAGAAGAGCTGCTGCTAGAAGCTATACGGAATCCCTTGGTCTGGATAAAGAATTATATTCTGTTTGTTGGCATGGTATTAGGGGAATGGTGTGGACGGATCTCCTGGCTGAGTTGGGAACTATGGCGGATATGTATTCTCACCCGGATGTACTATTGGTGCACCTGGGTGGGAATGATATAGGTCATAAGAGAACGTTGGATTTGGTGTTCCAAATGAAGCACTATGTCCGAACGATTAAAGCTCTATACCCTGGGTCAGTGATAATTTTCTCCGAGATTATACCCAGGTTACAATGGTCATGTTTAAGTCTTGGTCGTTATGGGGAAAAGATTTGTAAAAGAATTAACAGGATAATGGAAAAGTTCATGTCTTTGGGTTATGGTTTTTCATTTCGCCATTTAGAATTGGAAGGTAGCATTAAAGGGTTATATAGAGCGGATGGAGTTCATTTGTCCGATATCGGACTTGATATATTCAACAGCAATCTTCAGACATGCATTGAGAAGGCCGCGGTATGGGGGTAGACAGAGGTCTTGCAAGGTGCACATCCTCTGTCTGTTTGGGGACAGTGTAATAATATTGTGTTATGGTTATTCAGCTCGAGCTCTAATAGCTGAGTTGAAAATTTGTATGGAAGTCAAAAGTTATAAGTCAGGAGGAGAGGAGAGATTGGCGCAATCAGATGGTCAGAACTGTAAACAGTTTCTATGCATATAGCTAGGTATGGCAAGGTGGGCTTCAGTGTACAAAGTCCGGTGTGGCTTGCTGAACACTTCGATGGCTGCCTCCAGTAAAGGGTGAAGTAACCCTGTATGACCCAAAACAAGAAGAGAAAAGACCGGGCGCCGATCTAAGTGTAGCAATAAAACATTTAATAGCAATAGCAAGAGTACTACTCACAGGAGTATGTTAAAAACAGGCATCTCAATAGTGGGTGTGCAGAGTTCGTCCGGGGGGTCCTCCACAAGTCCTGTTGGAACTGGTGCTGCGAGGGATATGCAGCGGCTTCCTGGTGCGGGACGCGCTGATCTCTCTGTGTTG
This sequence comes from Pelophylax lessonae, assembly GCF_965119305.1. Lineage (NCBI taxonomy): Eukaryota > Metazoa > Chordata > Amphibia > Anura > Ranidae > Pelophylax > Pelophylax lessonae. Next base: position 336,448,283 of record NC_138770.1, read on the forward strand.
ATCCGGCAGCGTGGGTCCGTAGGATGGAGGGCCGTGGTGTCACTTCCTGGTCGACTCTGCGTGCTTGAACGGCGACGCGTTTGCGGAGCATGCGCTCCTTCTTCAGGCCGTGCTGGGGCCATATTGGATGTGGGCTTTTATGCCAGTAGTGTGGGGAGCTCGGGTACGGTGGCTCAATATGGCAAAAAGGTACTAGCACTGCAGCGGAGCGCCTCGGGATGTGTGACAGGCAGGGAACAGTGTGGAGAGATCGGGATGGAGAAAAGTGTATGTAGCTTAAAACTTTGATTGGCAACATATGTTGTGAAGTTTCCCGATAGTGTGTGGCATAAGTGTCGGTCTGTATTAGATTTGGGAAAGGGGATGCCAATTGCCGATGGGACTGGGGGTGATGGTGATGGTCAGGATTGCTTGTGGAAGTTAGAAATTTGGATTAAAAATAAATAGAAATAATTAAAAGTTGGAACTTAAAAGATGAAGTTAAATGAAAAATGAGATATAAAAGATATAAAGGAATGTCACAGGTGTGAGAGAGTATATGGACCTGTAATGCCACATACACATGCACTAGCTGCATATATATGCGCATATATATGCGCATGCTCACATGTTTACACGTAAAAGATGTATGTATGGAAAATGTATATATAAAAAATGTATATATAAAAAATGTATATATAAAAAAATTTTTTTTTGTATATATAAAAAAATCCTGTATATACTGAAAATTCCTGTGTGGAATGTACATAAGGATTAGAAAATGATGTAAATGAAGAGTATGTATCAGAAATATATATATACACATGGGACGAAAAGGTAGTGACCATAGTTGTCGGGTATGGTGGCAATTATTGTCGGGAACCATGACAGTAATTGAGGATATTGGCGAATTACCATGGCGACGCATAGACAGCAAGGAGTTGGATGTTATGGTATGGGAAGTGGTCACGTTCGAGGGATAAACACTTGGGACGTCTCAGGTGGTATATATATATATATATATACATATATATATACACGTATATATATATATATATATATATATATGTGTATTCTTAGCTTTAAAGACCTATATATGGGTACTTACTTTGGAAGTTGTGCTGGGAAGGGAGTTGTAGTCGGTGGAGATGGTTGGATGATGGGATGAGAGAAACCGCTGGAAGAAGAGATGATGAACCTGGGCAGAAAATATTCACATTAATATGAGAAGACCAATTGGGGGTAAATGCACTGTAGGGGGAGGGAGATGGGCTACAGCAGCACATTGATCTCAATCTCCTCATTGAGGCCCCCAGGAGAGAGCGTTTCAAGGGAATAAATCCAGTATGTCTCTCTCTGGCAGAGACGCTTGAAACGCTCGGTCCTGGGTAGTGTGCTGGGGATGGACTCTATCACCCATACCTTGAGACCTGTGGGGGACTTGTCGTGGGCTTCTGCGAAGTGTCTGGGGACACTGTGTTTGTCCTTCCCTTTTTCAACCAGGCGGCGATGTTCGCCAAACCTTTTCCTTAGTGGTCTGATTGTGCGTCCCACGTACAGTAGCCCACAGGGGCAGGAAAGGCAATAGACGACATATTCTGATGAGCAGTTGTGGAACTGTTTTAGTGGGTATGTTTTGCCTTTGTTGGTGAATTCTTTTTGGCCATGCTGGATGTGTGAACAGGTGAGGCACAGAGCTTTCCGGCATTGGAACATCCCTACCAGAGGGATGAGGCAGAGGGTATTGGCTGGGCGGGTGGAAACGGATATAAAAGTTATAAGTCATATCGCTATGAGTATGAAGTTAAAGTTTTAATAAAGTGTATATTCAAACCAGTTAATAAAGGCCGTGGCCAAAATTTTGCCATTAAGAAGTCTAGTTGTGTGTTTATTTGCATGTCTGAAGATTGTTTAAGAATAAATGCTGCGTGTGATCCCATGTTGGGAAAAGGGGGAAATAGGTTTCAAGGCCCCCCTTTTCCTCATGGGATCACCGCAGCCTGAGGGTTTCAAGGTTCCCCCTAGCAGGTGAGGGCGTGGTCTCATGGGGGGCTTATACCTGATAGGTAGGGGGCTTTGGAGGCTGCTAGAAGCTTCTGGAAGCCCCTTTGGGGTCTATAAATAATAGGTGCTGACTGGAATTGGCGCCAGACTTCGCGGGATGACACTAGCTGCAGAGCTCACCCAACCCCCCCTCCCCTTGTCGCGGCCTTATTAACGTGGTGGGTCACCTTTTCGTAAGAAAAGGGGGACAGTGTAATAATATTGTGTTATGGTTATTCAGCTCGAGCTCTAATAGCTGAGTTGAAAATTTGTATGGAAGTCAAAAGTTATAAGTCATATCGTTATGAGTATGAAGTTGAAGTTTTAATAAAGTGTATATTCAAACCAGTTAATAAAGGCTGTGGCCAAAATTTTGCCATTAAGAAGTCTAGTTGTGTGTTTATTTGCATGTCTGAAGATTGTTTAAGAATAAATGCTGCGTGTGATCCCATGACAGAATGGCGGTCTGCCTATGTAATCAAGACAGACGGCTGCCAGTCTCATTTATACAGTAACAGTGCGTTTATTTTTAGCACTAATCACTCTATTGGTTTCACTGGTCCCCAAAAAGTGTTACTTAGTGTCAGATTTGTCCGCCGCAATGTCCCAGTCCTGCTAAAAATCGCTGATTGCCACCATTACTAGTAAAAACAATAAAAAATAAAAAGTCCATAAATCTATCACATAATTTGTAGACTATAACTTTTGCGAAAACCAATCAAAATACACTTATTAGGATTTTTTTTTTTCAAAAATATGTAGTAGAATGCATATTGACCTAAATTGATGAAAACATTTGATTTTTTTTTTTTTTTATTGGGAATGTTTTAAAATAGAAAGTAAAAAATATTGTTATTTTTTTAACAATTGTCTGTATTTTTTTGTTTATAGTGCAAAAAATAAAACCCACAGAGGTGATCAAATAACACCAAAAGAAAGTCCTATTTGTGGGGGAAAAAACACATTGATTTAATTTAGGTACAGCATCACACGACTGTGCAATTGTCAGTTAAAACAACACAGGCAGTGTCGTATCGCAAAACATGGCCTGGTCATTAAGGGGGTAAAACCTTCCGGAGCTGAGGTGGTTAAAGTCACTTGAATGAGAAATTTCTCACACATGCCATAGGTATATGTGGAATTACACCCCATAATACATTCTGCTACTCCTCCCGAGTATGAGGATACCACATGTGAGACTTTTTGGGAGCCTACCCGTGTACAGGGGCCCAACAGGAATGACCACCTTTCAGCTTTCAAAGGGCCTGATTTTCCTCATTTTGAGAAAGTAGTATTTGATAAGAGGCATGGTGAGTATTTTTCAGACCTTTTTTTTTTTTTTTTTGTCAAAAGGTTTTGAAAATGAAAAAAGAAAATAAAAAAATTTTTTTGCTTCCTTTCTTCATTTTCAAAAAAAGTTGTAGCAACAAGTGAAATCTGCAAAATACTCTGCTGCATATGAGCATAATTATGTGTTTCTAGCACCTCAGCAAACTGGGGTCAGGTATGCTTGGCTTTAGCAGGGACCTCTTCTCCGTCATCTGACCTAGCTGTCAGGGTGATGCTGCTTTCTACAGGTTCGTAGGCTTCCCCTTCGCTCTCATCTGACATGCTCTAAATCCTGTAGGCCTCCTCACCAGAGTTATTTTTTGGGACCGTTTTAGTGGTGACTATAGGAAAACGAGCTATCCATTAGGGACTACTTGTGCACTAGAATAAAATTAACTGCTAGTGCTAGGAGAGATCAGGACTGATCTCGCTAACACTTCTAAACGCAAGTGCTGGCAGTGATCGGAACTGATCCTGCTAACATTGCATTTTTGGGGACACTGGTACTAATGGGGACACTGGTATGGTTCTGTGTATAAGGTGTGTTGGCTCTTGCGCTATCAATGTGCATGTAAAGTAGATAAACGAACTGTTGGAAGCTGCTGCTAGCACTTTATAGCTTATCCACAGCTATTTAAACAAAGAGTGCAATAATAGGTGAATAGTGCTGCGCTGCCTTTTCGGTAATAGGATACAATGATATTCAAAGTAAAAGAACTTAAATTCACTATTTAAAATAAATAATCACATTTCCATGTGTATCAGAACATCTTACTGACATAAAGTGCATAAAACCCCACATATACTCCTCCAAAAGTGCACTGTGCGATTACAAAAATATAAAAATGAATATATGCAAAATAATCACTGAAACTGACAAATACAACAAGTATTTATCCAGGTGTATCCCTTAACCAATAATAGTATTTGTGTATGATGCTTTTCTTCATCCAAGTGACACCAATGTGCTCTTTAGCCTTTCACCTGAATATTACTTGGAATAAGCACATAGTATTACATCCCTATTGGAGTTGTTATGTATCTTGTTCACCACTAGATGTGCTCTGTGCTTTTCCCCAATGCTTTATTAGCTCTGTGGATGGTAGTTGTTCATTGCATCAAAGATCACTGCATAATAATAAGGTGGAACAAACCAAATCATGGATATAACAGGTTGCTAATGTTGCACCTATCTATGGATTACATTGGTTTTCCCGTTACATAAATGAGTGTTGCTACAGAAGTAAAAGGGAAGTAAAATTAATAAATCATGCTGTGTAAGCCATCAGATAAAACAGGTCATTGAATCATATTGTTCCTACATTGCATTTAAATCAAGAGCAATCAAAAATTCAATTAGTTAATCAGAAGATTCAACTAAATGCAGACTAATTAGTATAATTTATGATGGAAGCACTGCAATGGGTTTGCAGTGTAATATGCATTTTATGCAATTAATTAAATAGAGATGTGCGCCCTGAAGCCAGGAAGAAGTCTATGACCCATTGAGCTTCTCTTGTGAGCTACGGTACATTAGGACCGACATAGCATTAAGTGAAGCATGGTGCCTAAACCACTTCACCAAGAAATGTACTTTGGCAATGATTTAACCTGTTGCCAAAATCTAAAAGAACAAGAAAAAACACAACAACAGGGATATTCCTAGTTAGAATTTAATTTTAATTAAAGTTTTCTTTTCCCTTAATTCCTCACTACTTGTTGAATCCATTAGCAGGATACCCCCCAAGTTTTTGTATACACAGTTAGACTCCATGTACACTAGATGCTCAAATACTACTAAAAAAAGATGGATCAAAAATGCTAATATTTTGTGTATTCTGCCAGCCTTTTTGCAGTGTTTAGGAGTGTTTTGAAAAATGTTTAGGAGCAGTAGCATTTTTTAAGGAGCAGGTTCCCCGCTGACAGCTTAAATTAAACAATTTCCAGCAATAACAATTGAGAAAAAAAAAAGCATGGGGGTCCCCCCAATCCTTACCAGGCCCTTAGGGTCTGGTATGGATTTTAAGGGGAACCCCACACCAAAATAAAAAAAAATGGCCTTGGGTTCACTTCAAAATTCATACCAGACTCATATGCAAATGAGCGAGTATGCCCTCCTGAACTATACCAACCACAAGCCCTCAACATGGGCGTGCATTGAGGTAGGAGGCTAAAGAGGGTTTCAGATTCTGATCAATCACCCCCTGCACCCCCAAAACCACCAAGCCAGAGTTGTGGGGAAGTTGCCCTTGTCCTCATGAACATGGGGACAAGGTGCTTTGGGGGGTCATTTGGCCAGGTATGGTATGGCTGTTTTCTTTTCCCTCCTTTCCTGGCCTGTGAGGCTGCATGCTCAGATAAGGGTCTGATATGGGTTGGAGGGAGGGGGGGGGCATGCCATTTGTTAAAATTAATTTTGGAGTGGGGTTTCCTTCAAAATTTATACCAAATCTAAGGGTCTGGTATGGACTGGGGGCCCCAATGCCATTTTATGGGCGTAGGGCTCCCCTTAAAATATATACCATACCCAAAGGGGGCTGGTATGGATTGGGGGGAGCTAAGGTTGTTTTTTTATTAATTTATATGGCTGCCAATTGTTTGGTTTAAATTCAGCTCTTAGCGAGGAATCCACTGACAGTTGATGAGTCATACGTTGTTAAGGACATGGCAGCCAACATGGCTATCCACTGGTTCTTAAAGACGCTGGTGTGTTGCTGGCTAAGAAAAAAAAAGCACTTGAAGCCGGTGCTTAGGAGTGGTTAAAGCGTAACTCCACTTTTGTTGAGAAAAAAACATTTCCCTCAGGGTGATTCATGTACATTATGAGGATTTTAACTAACTATGTTGCAGATTGCTACGTTTTGTTATTCTGAAGAAATCCCTGCTATTTGTCTGTGTCCATGTGGGAAAGTGAGTCTATTGGGAGTGGTTTCAGAATTATCAATCAGCTGTGCACCTGCAGGACTCTGCTGGGCCTGCATCCCTTTAGATGTGATTTCCTGTTGGGAGTACCCCATCAAAAATTACATTTTTGTTGCATGGGATTCCTGAAATCTGACTTGTTTTTTAGTGCAGACTTGTGGGAAAATCAATGAGTCAATCACCCAAGCAAGACATTATGTTTCTGGGAGGCATTCTGTACACATTCTGCGTACAGAATACTTTCAGGTAGCCATATTGGATTGGATTTTCAGGAAATGACAGAGCTGCGGATTGAAAATGAAAGGTCATTTTTAATAACGTTCAATTACAATATGACTTTTGTCGCAATTGCAATTACGCTATATAATTTTTTTTTGCTATTTTTTTCCCCCACAAAAGTGGAGTTACCATTTAACAGTTATGGGGGGAGTGGAGGTAAGTGGCGCTGTCTAAAATAGGAAATAGGGAATATAAATATATTGGTGGGTCACTTTATATTGTGTAATAAATAGAGTAAAATGTGTTGAAATATTAAATACACAAAGTAAAAAGTGATATACAGTGAATAATTAAAAATATAAAGAATGTTAAAAATGGTTAAATATTTTAGTGAGTGAATAGTGGGAGGTGGAAGTAAAAGTGTATAAAATTATTCCAATATAAGTGTCACAAAAATAAATAAATTCTGTGTGTAACAATCAAATGTGTGAAACTGAGCCACTTATAAAACACACTTATAAAATCAATAAATAAAGTGATACATTGTTGCATAAATAAATAAATTAAATATTATTAAATTACAGTGCTCTTATTCAAGTGCATACATGTGCTGGTGATCAAAGGTTATATAGCAATATTTAAATTAGGTGAATCAAATTATAACAAATCAGATCATATGCAATGTCCCAGCAACTTGCGTAAAAAGTCCAAAAAAAATATAAATAAATAAATAGTGCCACAAATACACAATCAGGTGTAGATAAGTCCCAAATAGAGAGGAGGGAAAAAAATGTCAGGAGGAAGTGGATTCCAGAGATTCAGAAATGGTGGGGGTGCTCAATATGGAAATAAGTGCTCCCCTCCTATTGATCCCGCACTCACCAGATGGTGGTACCCCTACGGGGGTAAACAGCGTTTGGGGTGACTCTCAGGGGTCCCTCCGAAGGCTGGCTAAGTATCCACTTAAACCCGACCTCCTGTCATATGCTCTTATCCAGGGTAATTAATAAGTGAAAAATCCTCATAGGCACTCCAATATGTAGGGGAGATATCCGGATGAAAGGAAGAAAAAGACTCCAATAGTGAAGTATTGTAATAAAATGGTGCTTTATTAAATCATAAAATACAATACTCACATTTAATATAAGAGAAAAGTGCATGTATGTCCTAGGGACCGCAACACCCTCGTGTAGCGGTTGTTCCGGGACGCGGTGCGTTCCACCGGCTGGATGTGCGTCTCAGTCAACAGGAAGCGGGAACTGGCGTGACCACGCTCTACGCATTTCGTCATCAATGACGTCAGGCTGCTCCTGATGACGTCATTCTTTTTAATTACTTATACTTACCTGCTCTGTGCAACAATAGGATTGTACCTGGGAACTTTTGGAAATTACAATTCCTGAGATTGAGGGTGGAGTAGGGTGTGGAGCTAATTGCCAAAAACTGAGTGTGGACAAATTGCATTAAAAGTGTGAGGAGTGTAAAGGATACGTATACAGAGTCTACAAACTATTCCAGTGACAATGGCCATGCACTTGGCTCCCACCTACCCACCATTCCATTGACAATAAAAATGTTAGCTGTAAGTAGCAGCCAGGTGCACTGCCAGTGTCATTGGACTGTTGGATAGGTTAGAGCCAGGTGTACTGTGTATAAACCATTCCAATGGCTCCTACAGTGCATCTGGCTGACACTTACCTTCCCCCCATAATTTTGGTGAAACACATAGTGCATCTGACCACGTTGACCACACCCTTTGCTACAGCATAAGTCCCTTGCATGCTGGCAGTGCCCCCACTCACTCCAATCAGAAAGGGCCACACTCCAAGAGCTCCCGTGTCACCCTTGTACTTTTCTGCTCCTACAGAGCACCCCTCCCTCCTCAACTTCCTGTTTCCAGTCAGAGCAGAGTGCAGCATGTGTGACTCACAAGTATTATGTCATGCATGCTGCTTGTATGTTTACAGTTATTGAAGGCATGATGCCTGCACATGATGGTGGACCCCATCTCCTCTTCTCTCTGCAGTAGTGCTGATTCACAGCACAGTGTATGTGACTCAGAGAAAGAAGTCATAGATACTGCACTTTGTTTACATTTTACATCCCTAGAATAGCATTTCAGAATATTTAACACTTCCATTAATGAATCCACAACCAGAAAAAAATTCCAGCCTCACTGGATCAATTCTTGAAAAATCTCAGGCATGAAGAAAGAATTATAAAAATCCTCCTTTGCAGCACTTAGTCACATTCAATTGTACTTGTTCTGTAATGTTGAAGATATTTAATATTCACACCTTAGGACACCATAAGCAAGTCACCATTGAATGTGTAAATGTTAATGGTCCAAGATCAGAATGGGAGTTGTGAAAGTTGTGGTGCTACCCTATTCTAGTTAACTAGCCCCATTGTTGATGTCAGGAAGCCTGCATAGGTTTGTTTCTCAATTTACATGGCTAAAGGTGTGAATTGCTACCAAATGACCAGGGTAGAGATGCTAAAATTGCATTATACCGTATGTGGATGACAGATGATGTTGAAAATCTGCACCCCTGTTCAGGAATGGTTGTCTCATTTTGATGTAGATGTCCTCTTGCATGCCTTTTTGGGAACCAGGTGTACCCTCTGCCCAAAATGGGAAACTCACTGTCCTCTGAGGAATATCCTTTATCTTTAAAGGAAATGTTCACCTTTTGTAACAAGTTACACACATATTTAGGGTGTAACATGCAACATGTTACTTTGGAGCAGTCCCCCACACCCCCCGATCCCAACCATGTCAGCAGTCTTCTCTCCGCATTGGCTATCACAGTTTAACAACGGTGCAGCTGTGTCATTCATTCATTCATAAAGTCATGTGAATGAATACACTACAAGTCCCATCTTCACTTTAGCAGATGTCTTGTAGTAATCAATAAACTGTGAGGGTGCTAATGAGAATTTATGTAAATGTCTGTATGGAGGTATGAACATATAGCTGTACTAAGTGTTTACATGAGCCTGGCATAGCACCTGCGATCCACTGATCACAGGTGCAATGCTTTACAGGCTTCAGTGCAAAAAATATAATAAATTTTTTTTTACCAAAACTCATGTGCAATTATTATTAAAGGCTAAAGTAAACTTAGCCTTTAACCACTTTATGACCGCCCACCGCAGTTATACTGCGGCAGGCAGCTGCTCCTGCACAAGCCGCCGTAGGTATATGTCGGTCGCGCGCAGGGAGCTAGGGGGCGAGAGTGCATCGCCAGGGGCGCGCTCCTGTCCCCGCTCATCAGTGGGGAAGCCGATGCAGGGGGCAGGCGGCTCTGATTGCCACCTGACACCCGCGATCGTTCCCCACTGAGAGAGAAGAACGGTCAGCTATTGTAAACACAGCTGACCGTTCTTCTCCCTGGAATGATCATAGAGCCCCTGTGATCCTTCTATATAGGATCTCAGGTCTCTATGAAAATTTCACAAGCCACACCCCCTACAATTAGAAACACGCCCCTAGGTACACATTAAACCCTTGATCACCCACAGTGTTAACCCCTTCCGTGTCATTTTTACAGTAACAGTGCATATTTTTAGCACTGATTACTGTAGTAATGTCACTGGTCCCCCCAAAAGTGTCAAAAATGTCAGTTAGGGGTCCAATCTGTCTCAACTGCAATGTCGCAGTCCCGCAAAAAAATTGTAGATCACCACCTTTACTATAAAAAAAAAACTCAATAAAAATGACATAACTCTTTCCCGTAGTTAGTAAACGCAATAACTTTTGTGCAAATCAATCAAAATACGCTTATTGCAATTTTTTTTACCAAAAATATGCAGCAAAAAACAAATTGGCCTAAAATGTTAAAAACTTTTGATTTTTAATTTTTTTTTGGGAATGTTATATAGCAGAAAGTGAAAAATATTGTTTTTTTTTTTCAGAATTGTTGATCTTTTTTTGTTTATGGCGCAAAAAAGAAAAATTGCATAGATGATCAAATACCACCAAAAGAAAGCTCTATTTGTGGGGAAAAAAGGACATAAATTTAATTTAGGTACAGCATCGCACGACTGCGCAATTGTCCATTAAAGTAACGCAATGCCGAATCGCAAAATATGGCCTGGTAATTAAGAGGGGAAATCTTCCGGTCCAGAAGTGGTTAAGGTATAGGAAGACTATTGGATCTTGGCCTGTAGAATGTGCCCTCCTATTTTGGCCATTTTTTTATTGAGAGATTGTTTTGTCAACCCAATATACATTTCTTATTACACTGCATATATCAAGTTCGTTTTGATGTTGGGTCTTTAGGGTGTACAAGTTTTTGTCTCAGTGTATTGCTGGGCTGGAAGTTTTTCTGATGCTCCAGCTGCATATTGGGTGACACTATAGTATTCAGTGTGTTCTGCTTTTTCCCTCTGTTTGATAGTCCAGAGTTTTTGGTTGATCTTGTGGATGTTTCAGAGTCCTAATAACCAACAGTTTGTGTTCTAGTGGGTAGTGAGAGTCAAAAAGGAAATACTGGTCTATGTGAGCGGGTTTCCGGTAAACCTCAGTCTCAGAGCCACCTACTTCCTTAATGTGAAAAACACAGTCCAATAAGGGTCATTTGTATTTCTGTGCCCCTTCCCAGCAAACTGTTATGTTCAATGAGACATAGATTATACATCAAGTTTACTCATAGAGAGACACCAACTACCCTTTTTGGATTATGTGTTACACATTGAGGTGGGACAAAACAAGTCCTGGTAAATGTAACTAACTACTACTTGATATACCATGACCTGAAAAAATTAGAACCTTCACAGATAGTTCTTTACTTTGTTCACAATTAGCAGCAACGGGTCTCTGCTACAGTTTCTCACGTTGTCATATGCTGCAAAGTTACACTTACATCCTGAGTCACCACTAGAGGAGGGGAGAAAGATGAAATGTGTCCTCCTGCCTGAAGCACACTGGTGACATCATCTCAGCCTACCTAAAATCCTGAGCGCTTAAGATTTCTAATATAACATACTTTTTTGAGAAATAATACTATTTATGATAAATCATGATATCTAAGAAAACTATTTATGCAGACTTGTAAATCTAATGAATGGTATACTTTATTTAGGCAACAAAACAGATGTATGCCTATGATTGTATGACACTTGCTGTATGGTTACCTCTAATTATCAGGGGTATGAATGAAGTACCACAGGCAAACGCTGGTGGCAAAAAGGCATCATGTAGCTTTCAGATCTTCATTCTATATAGCGGCACGCTTACAGGGAATTTTTCAGATTACTGAATTTGGCTATTATTCTATAGGCATTTCTTAATCATGACTGAATTGCAAATTTTCAATTTCAGAAAATTGTGCCTTGGAATTCCAATTTTTTTAAATTAAATCCTCGGATAATGGCAACAGTTTCACTTTTGACTTGTTTATTTATAATAAATATTTAGTATTATGCAAATGTTGCTTCTTTTCACACAATAGGAAATTCACTGTTGCAGCTTCTCATTAAGGACAATTAAAATAATTTATCACTTCCCTTGTGAGTCTTAATCAGTTTATAATTTAAAAAAGTATGCACAGATTTAAGTACTTCTATAAATAATTTAGAAACAAAACAAATAAAAAAAAAACCGAGTATAACAAATAGAGTAATGCAATGTATTATTTAGAAGAAATTTAATGTTCATTAAAATAAAAAATAGAAAAAAATGTAGGGGGTGATTAAAACTATTTAGAAATAAATCTCTCAAAATAACAGAAATCCCTTCTTAGACAGTTGTTACTGGGACAAGTAACCTAATCAGAAGATCTCCTCTGTTTTCCTGGTTTTGTGACAACTGAAAGTTATGGATCTTCCCTTACTTTCTGCCCCAGTGACAATGGACCAAAGACAAAACAAAATACATTATAGAGGTTTTCCTTTTACTGTTCTAATCTAAAATGCCAAGAAAATAGTTCTGGGACAATTTCTAGAATCAAAGCTTTTCCTTCGCAAACAAAGATTCAAGCACGTCTTACAGATAGGGTAAAAAAAAAAAAAATAAAAAAATTCTGAGCAGTCTGGGGACCTCGCGTTACTTTCTGGCAAGATTTGACTGAGAACTCCAGTCTCTATAGTTGGGCCAGCAGATCTATCCACTACCCACTAAATAAGAGCAAATGAATGACTACAAGGAGGCAAAAAAAAAAAAAACAGTAAGAAACAATTTAAAGGGGTTGTAATCCCCGCTTGGTCATTTTTGCCTATAGGTAACCCTATAATAGGGCTTACCTGTAGGTAAAATTAATATCTTCTAACCGTGCACTGTTTAGGAGATTTTCACCCTGCATGCAGCCAGTGACATCACTGGTGTATGTGCTCTGAAGGTACGGCATACCTTGCCAGTATTTCAGAGCTTTGTGCCAGAACTGAGGGCTCCCACCTTCTGTGTCCCATTGAGGAGATTTCCCTTCACATCCTGCCCCATAGCCAAACAGGAAGCGAGAGTAAATCCCTGCAAATTAAGGGAAATTCTTGGGGACCCCCTAGGTCACCAGAACTAGTGTCCTCTTTGGAGGATTTCCTTTTATGGGGACAACCCAAAATTTGGGGATTTTCTTTTACTTTCACTTTCAATGATAATGGTAAACAGGACAAATAGAGAGAGTGACTCTTCTTAATGGGGGCACAGACAGCTTTAAAAGCTGACAAGGGTTCTAATCCATCTCCACTCTATCTAAAACTAAAAAAAAATTGCCTTTAGTTATACTTTAAAGGGTACTGTAAAGGGTACTTTAAAGGGAAAAAAATAGCGAATAAAGAAAAAACAATATAGCGTATACAATTGCGACACAAATCATATTGTATTTCAATGTTATTAAAAATTACCTCTCCTTTTCGATCTGCAGCTCATCTGCAATTTTCTGAAAATGCAATGCAATATGGCTACCTGGAGCTGGGGGGGGGGGGGAGGCTTGACCGAACTCCAGTAGGTGAAGATAAAATATTCCTTTATTGAGATTGTAAATCCGACAAGACAATTGAGCCACATACAGTTGGCGCGTTTCAAGATCGCTTAACCATAACCTAAAGCTGTTCTGTACACAGAATGTGTGCTGACCACACCCCAGAAACATCATTTCCTGCTTGTGTGATTGGCTCACTAATTTTCCCAGAGGTGTGCCTAACATACAAGTCAGATTTCTGGCATCCCCTGCAACAAAAATTTAATTTTTGGTGAGATACCCCCAATAAGAACACATCTAAAGGGATGCAGGCCCAGCAGTTTTACTCATTAGAGCCCTGCAGCTGCCACAGCTGAGAGATAATTATGAAACCCCCTCCCATTTGACCCACTCAGCACAGAGGCACAGAGGAACAAACAATGATTTCTTCAGAATAACAAAAGGTAGGAATCTGCAACAAAGTTTGTTATAATCCCTGCAATGTACATAGATCACCCAGAGGGGAATGTTTTTTTTTTCAACAATTTAATTTGGTATCACTGTAACTGCTCAATGAATAGGAGCTAACCTTGCCGAATAGTCCCTACTGACTTTATTAAAATGTAAATAATCTGTCAAATAAAATTATTTATTGTAATATCATATCAATATCATTTTTTGGATGTTTTTTTCCCCCTTTTTTTTTATTTAGGAAGGAGAGGATTTTTAGTAACTTGTGAATGGGAAATAAATGAATGGATCTGTCGTAGCAGCTCATTTACAGCTGGTTTGATTTGAAACATCCCTTATTCTGTTCTATGTTCTTCAATAACAATATTCCCTCCCAGTCTAAGCCTTGTAGAGCAGCCCTCAGCCTTCGAAAATGTTCTCTCTTAAAAATAAAATTACTTTTAAGATGATATATCGGGGGGGGGGGGCATTTTGTAACCTGTCATTCATTTTGAAATGTTGTGGCCTTGATTTTCTTTTTAAATATTTTGTTATTTTAAATAACGAAAGTGTTCCTTCATTTTTTATATTTTTAAATGCCCTTTTCTTATTATTTATAGCTTTTCTAACCTTAGACATGAGTCACATTAGCCTTTAAAACCTATTGCCCAAGGGAATATTTTTTCAGTGTGTTTTTTCATACAGTTGATTTAATCATTTAGTTTTACTAACATTGGGATTGCTTTTTATTCCTTTAATTCCCCCTTCTCTTCTACATATCTGATCTCCAGTCTGTCAACATTTTGGGTCTTTTTTCCTGTTTAATGCAAAAAATAAAAAACCCGTCTGTTATTAAAAAAAACGTTAATGTCTCCAAAAATGGTTTGAATTTAATATGGTACAGTGGTCCTATAATGGAGTATATTTTAGTTTCTCAGTGCTAATAACGGAAACTTGGCTTGCTAATAATAGGTTGTTAAAGGGTAAAGATCAGTAGTAAAAGCAGAATTAAACCTCTAGATAAAAAAATCTGGTAGTTTTATGCCCCAATATACTAGTATGCTTGCATATTAGCACATTGTGGCCTACTTACCTGTGCATGTGTGTAACGCTCCTGCGTTTCATGTATGGTGTGGATTTTCAGCTGCAGAAATATTCCACTTCAGTAGTCATGTAAGAGAGATGCTGAGATACCATTCCCAACCTCAATGACTCATCATGTGTGGAAGGTCTTAATTCAGCTAGTAAATACACACACTCAACAAGCTGGTTCCTAGAGTGACTTTATGTATGTAGTAACACAGTGATGAAGATTTAAGAGACAGGTTGAGTGGAGGTGATAGGTGACAGACACTTGAAGGTAAGACAGTAGCAGATGGATGCAGGTAGGTTTAGCAATCATGTATGGTAGCAGATGACAGAGTAGCAGGTGGACATACAAGAGTGATCAACCCAGTGCAGGAATAAGTAGCAGTAGTCTTAAGAGCTAGCAATCTAGATATGCAGATGTGATAAATAGTCTTTACTATGCAGAGCTAGATAGTGTAAGCTTAGTATAAGTTTATAGAGGGTTCCCCTGCGGGGTACTTAGCACTAATAGCAATACAGCCGAAGGTTGGTTCAGGAGGAGCGGATGATCCGGAAGCGGGATGCAGGGATTAACGCAGCGAGGTTCCGTCAGCGAAGTACGCTTGCAAGCACGAAAGCTTCAAGCCAAGTTAGCATCCAGGTAAGGGTGTTTGAACGAACACATGTGAGTGAGAACCGGCGATTTAAATAGCCATCTAGTCCGGCGCTGAGTGATGACAGCTTCAGTCTTAAAGGTGTATGCGCACCTTTCCAAAAGAGAATGGTGGGGCGCATACACTTGTGAAAAGAGTAATTTAGGGTACCAAAGGTACCGGAACATTACAATACCCCCCCCCCCTTAAGGCCGGCTCCTGAAGGCCTCTGGAGCTGGTTTGTCTGGGTATCTCGCATGAAAATTGCGGATTAATCTAGGGGCATGTATTTCAGAGGTGTTTAGCCAGGTGTCGTCTTGGGGCCCATAGTTCTTCCATCTAACCAAGTACTGAAGTCTTCTTCTGTAGATACGAGAATCCAGAATCTCTTTTATCTCGTATTCTTCTCCACCTTCAACTTGTACAGGAGGCGGAGGTGGAATATTAGGCCTTATTCCTTGGTCCGGAACATGGGGCTTCAGTAGCGACACATGGAAAATGGGATGGATTTTTAGGTCTATTGGCAATGTAAGCTGTACTGCAGCTTTTCCAATAAGTTTTTTGATTGGGAAAGGTCCCAAGAACAGAGGTCCAAGCTTTTTGCTAGGGATCTTCAGTCTTAAATTTTTTGTTGAGAGCCAAACGAGGTCCCCGATAGTGTACTGTGGAGAAGGTCTTCTGCGAAGATCATAGTACTTCTTTTGTTGACTGTGAGCGTGTGCAATGGTAGTATTTAATAAACCCAGAGAATCCTTTATTTGGGTAAGATAATCTGAGGCTACTGGGTTGTTTGAAGGAAGGATGCGTGGTGGAAGAATAGAGGGATGAAACCCATAGTTCAAGTAGAACGGACTCTGCTTGGTTGTACTGTGGGTTGCGTTGTTGTAGGCAAATTCTGCCAGAGGGAGAAGATCCACCCAATCATCCTGTTGGTAAGAAGTGTAACAACGTAAATACTGCTCGATGCATTGGTTGACTCTTTCAGTCTGTCCATTGGTCTGCGGATGGTAAGGAGAAGTGAGCTTCCGCTCGATCCATAGTATGTGACATAGTTCTTGCCAGAACTTAGAAATAAATTGGGATCCACGGTCAGACAGAAGAGTTTTTGGGATACCATGTAATCTAAAGACATGTTTCATCAGGAGTTCTGCCGTTTGTTTGGATGAAGGTAGTCTGCGAATAGCAATGAAATGTGCCATCTTTGTCAGATGGTCCACTGACACCAAGATGGTATTAAATCCTTTGGAAAGAGGCAATTCTACGATGAAGTCCAAGGACAAAACTTCCCATGGAGTTTGGGGTATTGGTAGACTGCATAGTAGACCGGATGGTCTCGTAGTGTCAATTTTGGACCTGGCACAGACATTGCATGAAGAGACGAATTTTTGTATAGATGTTTTCATGTCAGGCCACCAGAATTGCCGGGAAATCAAATTAAGAGTCTTTGTCATACCCATATGTCCTGCCATAGGCACATCATGAGATAATTCCAAGATCTTGGTGCGTAGGGTAGGTGGTATGTAAAGTTTGTCATTGTAGTAGAGGAAGCCTTCTGCATCAGTATTTAGTTGTGGTGGGGGTGAATCCAAACTTATACCATGCAAAACCTCTTCCTTCAAGGAACGGACAACTCCAATAATGCGTTTGTGAGGTATTATAGGAACGGAAGGGATTTCAAAGTAGTTTTCTTCAGTTAGTCGTGATAGTGCATCCGCTTTTTTGTTCTTATCTGCAGGTGTGTAAGTCACTAGGAAGTTAAACCTTAGAAAGAATAGTGACCATCGTACCTGTCGGTGCGAGAGAGTTTTGCTAGTCTGAAGATATTGGAGGTTTTTATGGTCCGTGTATATTATTATTGGTAATTGGGTGCCTTCGAGTAAATGTCGCCAATTCTCCAGAGCCAATTTTATAGCAAGCAGTTCCTTTTCACCCACGGGGTAATTTATCTCGGGACTGCTTAGGGATTTAGAAAAAAAGGCGACTGGATGAAGTGGTGAAGTGTGGGTTGGTCGTTGGGAGAGTATTGCTCCTACTGTCAAGTTTGACGCATCTACCTCCAGAATGTATTGGAGGGATGGGTCTGGATGGCGTAATATGGGAACGGAAGTAAACCTTGTCTTTAACAAGTGAAAAGCTTTATTGGCTTCTTCTGACCATTTGAATGGTTTTTTCATGCTAGTGAGCTGTGTGCGGGGTCTCACAATAGCAGAAAAGTTTTTAATGAACTTCCTGTAGAAATTTGAAAATCCCAGGAATCGCTGTAGCGCCTTGCGTGTGGTTGGTGTAGGCCAATCCTGAATGCAGGATATTTTACTCATGTCCATCTCGATTCCTGTTTTGGATATGATGTAGCCTAGAAAGAGTACCTCGTCTTTATGAAACAAGCATTTCTTCAGTTTCACATAAAGGTTATGTGCAAGCAATCTCGATAGTACAAGTCTTACATGTCTTATGTGTTCAGACAGGGATCGTGAATATATAAGTATATCGTCCAGATATACCACAACACAGACATCTAGTAAGTCTTTAAAAATATCTTTTATAAATCGTTGGAAAACTGCAGGGGCTTTGCATAGCCCGAATGGCATCACAAGATATTGGAACAATCCGTATCTGGTTCTGAATGCAGTCTTCCACTCGTCTCCATCACAGATTCGAATGAGATTGTATGCTCCTTTCAGGTCCAATTTTGAAAAATAGGTAGCTCCACGCACCTGCTCAATGAGCTCAGGGATAAGCGGTAGAGGATAGCGATCTTTTATTGTGATAGCATTCAATTTCCTGTAGTCGATGATAGGTCTGAGACTTGAGTCCTTATTGCGAACAAAAAAGAGTCCTGCTGCTGTGGAAGAAGTGGAAGGTCTAATAAAACCTTTTTCCAAATTCTCATCCAAATAGGTTTTGAGATGGGAAAGTTCATCCTGTGAAAGAGGATAAACATGACCGAACGGCAATTTGCTATTTGGGAGTAGATCAATGCTACAATCATAGTCTCGATGAGGAGGTAATGCTTGAGCATTTTTCTCAAGAAAAACCTCAGAAAGATCCTGATAACATAGTGGTGCAATCTCATCTGTCACCATAGACAGAATCTTCCCGGAAGACGGGAGGTTACACGTATCCTCGCAATAGCAAGAGAGGAAGGCCAAGGACCGTTCCTTCCAATCTATGGTTGGTTGGTGTGTGTGTAACCAGGGAAGTCCCAACACAATGGGAAAGTGGGGTGAAGGTATTAAATCGAAGGTAGTAGTCTCCCTATGAGACTCGTTAATTGTGACTAGAAGTGCTTGTGTCTGATCGGTGATTGGACCAGAGGATAACGGAACACCGGTAATAAGACTTACTGAGACAGGTTTAAGTTTAGAAATAATAGGAATTTTATTTGAAGCAGCAAAATATATATCAATATAATTTCCACAAGATCCTGTGTCAATCATGGCCTTAGTAGTAATCCTGTTCTGGTCCCACTGTAATGTCAAACAAACAAAAATGTAAGGGTTAGTGAATGAAGTTGTCAATCCCCCTAGGAGGACATGTGAACACTCACCCTTCTTTTTGTTGACTAGGGGACAGACATTTATCTTGTGATCCGGGGATGCACAGTACAAGCAGAGATTTTCATATCGTCTTTTGGCTTTTTCCATAGTTGATAGCGGTGGGTGTATGGTTCCTACCTCCATAGGAACGGGGTTAACGGCCGGAATCCGAGAGCATTCCCATTTTCTCAGCCTTTCTTTCTCGTAGTCTTCTATCTATGGTAATACTGAGTTGTATTAATGCATCCAGGGTTTTTGGTAGATCCGCTCGGGCGAGTTCGTCCTTAACGGCTTCTGATAGGCCAAGCCTAAATTGGGTTTTCAGAGATGCATCATTCCATTCTGAATCAAGGGTCCATCTCTTGAATTCCGCGACAAAGTCTTCTACAGGCCTCCCTCCTTGTTTCAAGGATCTTAATTGAAGATCGGCAGTACTCTGCCTATTGGGGTCATCATATAGGCTAGTGAGTTCTGCTAGGAACAAGGCATAGGAGTTGAGAAGCTGGTCGTTTTTCTCAAAAAGAGAGTCTGCCCAGGCTGGAGGATCGCCTGTTAGGTAAGAAATAATAGTACAAACCTTAATGTGATCAGTAAGGTAGGTACGAGGTTTTAGCAAAAAAAGTAACTCACATGCGTTTTTAAATTCGCGAAATTTTTTGCGATCGCCTGTAAATACCAAAGGGGGATTTATCTTGGGTTCAGGGGACTGAGCAGAGGTAAGTTGTGTCAGTCTAATTACCTGCTGCGACAGAGCCTGATTGTCTTCTTTTAATTCAGCAAGCGCGTGTATTAACGCAGTTACTTGCTGTTTTAATTGTGTCACCTGAGTGGTTATTTCTGCTGAATCCATTTGTGGGTTCGTTCAATCTGTAACGCTCCTGCGTTTCATGTATGGTGTGGATTTTCAGCTGCAGAAATATTCCACTTCAGTAGTCATGTAAGAGAGATGCTGAGATACCATTCCCAACCTCAATGACTCATCATGTGTGGAAGATCTTAATTCAGCTAGTAAATACACACACTCAACAAGCTGGTTCCTAGAGTGACTTTATGTATGTAGTAACACAGTGATGAAGATTTAAGAGACAGGTTGAGTGGAGGTGATAGGTGACAGACACTTGAAGGTAAGACAGTAGCAGTTGGATGCAGGTAGGTTTAGCAATCATGTATGGTAGCAGATGACAGAGTAGCAGGTGGACATACAAGAGTGATCAACCCAGTGCAGGAATAAGTAGCAGTAGTCTTAAGAGCTAGCAATCTAGATATGCAGATGTGATAAATAGTCTTTACTATGCAGAGCTAGATAGTGTAAGCTTAGTATAAGTTTATAGAGGGTTCCCCTGCGGGGTACTTAGCACTAATAGCAATACAGCCGAAGGTTGGTTCAGGAGGAGTGGATGATCCGGAAGCGGGATGCAGGGATCAACGCAGCGAGGTTCCGTCAGCGAAGTATGCTTGCAAGCACGAAAGCTTCAAGCCAAGTTAGCATCCAGGTAAGGGTGTTTGAACGAACACATGTGAGTGAGAACCGGCGATTTAAATAGCCATCTAGTCCGGCGCTGAGTGATGACAGCTTCAGTCTTAAAGGTGTATGCGCACCTTTCCAAAAGAGAATGGTGGGGCGCATACACTTGTGAAAAGAGTAATTTAGGGTACCAAAGGTACCGGAACATTACAATGTGTTTCCTCTGCACAGCCTGTCAGTCACAAGAGCAGCGGAGGGCAGTCCCCAAGAGTTTCCTGGTGTTGGGTTAAGTCAGTTCAGCACAGCAAAGAAGATTGCTGGATAACAGGGGTTCAGGGGGTAAGCAAGTAACCTGTTGGAACCCAAACATTTACAGAGCTCCCTCCAGTGACCAGTCTGCTAATTTTTATTTAAAGTAGTAGTTAACTGCATTTTATTTTTTATACCTACAGGTAAGCTTATAATAAACGGTGCACGTTTAGGAGATATTCTAGTGAGCAGCAGCCAGTGACGTCACTGGCGCATGCACTCTAAGGGAACGACATACCGGTGCAGTTCCTTGAGAGCTGTGTGCCGTGACTGAGGCATCCAATTCTAAAAATGTAAAAAACGGAACTAATAGTTTTACATAATACAGCAGCACCCACACACATAGGACACTCAACAATAGAGGTGATTTATTTTTACAAAGCAAATACAACTTTGCACACTGGCACTGACTAGTATTCCAACATTTCTCTTCTCCCTCAGTTGCTCTTACTGACTCAGCTAATGTGACTTCGGTACTGAAGGAGAGGAAGGGGAAAACACAATGCTGTGCAGGTGCCCGACGTTCTACTTACAAACAGATGACGTCCGTCAACTGGCCTGAACAGTACCCAAGGCTGTAATTCTGCACACTAGAAACCTTTATGTGTAACAAAAAATCATTCTTGATCCACCCACTGCTTGTTGACACTTTTTGGGCAATTTAGAGCAGTTTCTGGGTATTTTGTCCAGACCCCCCAAATAACACAGAAGTTACCCCAATGCACCACAGCGCACTGGTTGAAAAAGCCTGGTTCAAATCCAGTTACAGGCAGTCCCTGGGTTACAAGCATCCGACTTAAAAATTACTCCTACTTACAAACAGAGAGAGACAACAGGAAGTGAGGAGAAATATACCCCTAAGTAGGGAAATTCACTCCTGTAAGTGTTATCCTGGGGACAAGGTGCTGAAGCTTTATCACCAATCCTTGTTTTCCTAACATCTCAACATTTTCAAAATGCAATTGTCATTTGGAAAGAAAGTGAGGTGAACTCTTCTGAACAGAGGCACAGATGGGAAAACAAACATTACAGGGGTGTTAACCATTCCCTTTGTTTTCCAAAAAAATGTAAAAATTGTTTTGACTGGAGCTACACTAAAAAATGTACCTGTTCCGACTTACAAACAAATTCAAATTAAGAACAAATCTACAGACCCTATATTGTTGGAAACCGGGGAACACCTGTACTATGTGAAGCCTGGTCCAAACCAGGAACCAAATCTAAATACTATGTGATGTGCAAGTCTCATAAAGCAAACAAAAAACTTTTTTTTTTTTTGTGTTTTAGGACTGAGCCAAGTTCTCTTTTATTGATGTCTCACATACTCCCCCTCTCAAACACTGAAGCTCACACTAGGATGCTTTCAGAAACAGATAGTGTTGCCAATTCAGGAAGCAGTGGGCAGGACTAGGCCTTGACAGGTAACAGGTGCTACAGGTTTGTGAACCAGCAGTGACACTGCTGATAGCAATCTCCCCTGAAATATCATGTTATCCCACTGTCATGCAAGCATTCAAAGCCTATATGAGGGTGCCAACTTTACTCTGAATTCTTGAGCAGTGCAGCATCACTGTCATACCATCACAGAAAGCAGCAGGATTTTATGTTCAGGATTAGGGTTGAGCGAACACGGACTGTATTGTTCGGGATCGTAACGGACTTTTGGGTGTTCGGTACCCGGACACGGACCCGAATATTTTACTGTATACTCGGGATACAGTCCATTGTTCTGTAATTTTATTTCATGTTTTGGCACGGTTTTAATGTTGCGGTGCAGTTTTAATGGCGTGGTTTCAACAGCTGCAGGACAGCCAATCAAAAAGCGTTTAACTAGTGTGCCCTTAGAAGCCATCACAGCCATGCCTACTAATGGCATGGCTGTGATTGGCCAGTGCAGCATGTGACCCAGCCTCTATATAAGCTGGAGTCACGTAGCGCCGCACGTCACTCTGCTCTAACTATTGTAGGGTCAGGTTTCTGCTGCTGCTGATATGAGGGAGAGATAGGAGATTGTTGTAGGGGCAGGCTGGAAATTGCTTTCAGGGAAAGAATAGGAGAATCTTCTTTAATCAGACAGTGATGTACATCAATTTTATTGTGTGGGGATGCAGTGCACAATCTTTTTGCCCTGACCTGAGCCCAGTGAGGAGGAAGGAGAAAAAAAAACTTGTATCAGTGTGTGGGCGGTGTGCGATGTGTAGCGGCCATGTAATGCAAGCTCAGTGCATATGTGTCTGCATAATCTGGATTTAAATGAAAAAAAAAAACGTTTTTTCCTTCATATTTTACTGTGACATACAGTGTTTAGACACTGCTGTTCTAAACTGCTATTCAAAAATCACCAATTTAAGGGGAAAATAAATAATTTTCAGTTTTTAGGGAAAAATCTTTATTTTTTAGTTTTTCATTCAAATGTGTTTTTATTCAATAATGGAATAGAACAACAACAGTATCCAACCTGTTAGGTGGGTGGCGTGCGGCGTGTAGCAGCCATGTAATGCAAGCTCAGTGCATATGTGTCTGCCTAATCTGGATTTAAAAAAAAAAGTTTTTTCCTTCATATTTTACCATGACATATAGTGTTTAGACACTGCTGTTCTAATCTGCTATTAAAAAAAATCACCAATTAAAGGGAAAAATAAAAATGTTTCGTTCATACGTTACTGTGAGATACACCCTTTGGATACTGTTGTTCTATTCCGCTATTCAATAAACACCCATTTAGGGGGAAAAAAAATTGCGGCCTACTCTGCATATTTTACTGTGAGATACACCCGTTGTATACTGTTGTTCTATTCCGCTATTCAATAAACACCCATTTAGGAAAAAAAAAAAATAATTGCGGCTTAGTCTGCATCTGTACGTGTGAGATACACCCATTGTATACTGTTGTTCTATTCTGCTATTCAATAAACACCCATGTAGGGGAAAGAAAGATATTACATTGTGGCTTAGTCTGTATCTGTACATGTGAGATACACCCTTTGGATACTGTTGTTCTATTCTGCTATTTAATAAACACCCATTTAGGGGAAAGAAAGATATTAAATTGCGGCTTAGTCTGTATCTGTACGTGTGAGATACACCCGTTGTATACTGTTGTTCTATTCCGCTATTCAATAAACACCCATTTAGGAAAAAAATTAAATTGCGGCCTAGTCTGCATCTGTACATGTGAGATACACCCTTTGGATATTGTTGTTGTTCTATTCTGCTATTCAATAAACACCCATTTAGGGGAAGAAAGATATTAAATTGCGGCTTAGTCTGTATCTGTACGTGTGAGATACACCCTTTGGATACTGTTGTTCTATTCTGCTATTCAATAAACACCCACACACACTATATTTTTCTGCTGCTTCTCAAAACTCATCTCCTCTGCTCAAATACAATACCCTTCTCACTCAGTTCTCAGGAATTCCCTTTTCCGCTTTAAGTAATCCAACCTATTAGTAATCCAAAGTGAATCAGCTGATTGGGCTGTAAGATTTACTCCAAGTCAACCTGCTGTTTCATTAATTAACGAATGATGTAGAATTAATTCATTGTTTTTTTTGTGTGAAACTTCTTTCGTATTAGTTGAAATTCGTTATTTTATTTTTATTTGGACAGTCAGATGCATTTGAATGTCTGAAAGATGCAAAATTCGGCCGAATTTTGATTTGCTACTAAACAAATTGTACATATCTACTGTATATAAAATGTGATAAATATATATTACATACAGGTATATATGTATATATACAGTACATCATTATTATTACTAATAATACATGCAAAGAAGAATGGCTAAACAGACTTGCCTACTTTAACAGCAAATATACCATCTAATACATTTCACCTTAACAAATTATGCTTTTGTTAAACAACAGCATAACTTATATAGAAAGATCCTTTTTATCAAAATAAAATTCAGCACGTGGGCTTTGTATATGGCAATTACTTTTTTTTTTCCATAAAAGCTTCCATTCTGCTGAAACGAAATAGTGTGTTTCCATATTTAAATGCAGCCCTCCTATGTAGTTATCTAGAATGCTAGAATTATGCTAGAAGAAATCATCTTTTGTTACAGATATTTTACATGGGATTTTGTTTGCTTCAGATCTGCTTCTCTTCCTGTTCAGGTCTTTGGGAATGCAAAAGCAGTTGAAGTATGTCAAATGCAGGTCAACTGCACCTGCAACGAATTCTGAGTGATCTTAGAAGCCCCTCAAATTGATGTCCAATGCAGGTTGCATTTGCTCATTGAAGTTCATAGACATGGGCCATTATACTGATAATCCGTTGCCAGAAACACAAGGCTGGGGGTCAACGTAGTTAAAAAGTATCTGTCAGTAAAGAAGAAATTATCACTGCTGTTCATACTAGTTGGATGCTTTCCCATCACAAATTCCCTCTTGATCATATCTATTTACAGAAAGCAGGGTGAGAGAAATCAGAGTGACACATTAAAATGTTGCTAAAAGAGAAGATTGAAAAAAAAAATGTAGGCCTGTTAAAACCCTGTGTCTTTTTTTAAAGGGATTTTGAGGGATTTGTCTGAGCCACAGTTGGTGACAACACTAGGAATGCACCCCGCAGGTAAAAGGCAAAGGGTAGGAGGATATTTAAGAGACTTTTGAGTTCTTATAT
This sequence comes from Pelophylax lessonae, assembly GCF_965119305.1. Classification (NCBI taxonomy): domain Eukaryota; kingdom Metazoa; phylum Chordata; class Amphibia; order Anura; family Ranidae; genus Pelophylax; species Pelophylax lessonae. The sequence goes on from NC_138770.1 coordinate 336,473,787, forward strand.
TGACAACAAAGGGACCCATCAAACACAATTAAGTATTGTAGCCTGAAAAACAACTTCAGTCAACAAGCAATCAGGGCATCAGGGTAGAGTGAGCCACTACTGAAGTCCAAACTAGCATATTGCAGGGCCCTGGGAATACCTACATATTTTCAGAAGGCTTTGGGAACCCTGAAACCAACCAGAGTTCAGAAGATTGCATTGTTGTTCACTCCTGTGTCTCACTTTTAGTCACGCTGATAGACAAAAAGTAAAGGGGGAAGCAGGACACAGAACAAACCTCAACTTTTCTAGCTCCAGCTAGAATCTTCATAATAGAGCATCCTTGGTTTTGGGGAGCTTAAAAATAACTTGAGCGAATCTTCCTTTTGATCTTCTTCTGTTCCATTTGGCTACCAGGAGCAAAGAGTACTCCTCCCATGATACAGTAATAGGTGTCTGAGTAGGAAGGGGCATAGGTGAGTGGTGGACTGTGATTTTAAGACAGGTTGTTTTAGAGGGCATTTTTGTTTGACAAGCTGTGAATGATGGAGTGCAGAGTCTGTGAAACTCTCAACTCATTTAAAGTATAAGTTCACCTTTCCTAACATGTTACGCCCATATTCAGCATGAAACATGTAACATGGTATGAATGCAATGCCCCCCTCCCCATTCCCAGCTGTGACAGCAGACCAGGGATCTTCTCCCCATGTCTGCTGCCACAATTCAAAAAAGACACAGCCATACAGGGTACCACCCACCTGGGCACCATTCTGCCTGTGTACAGAACGATCAGCTGGTGTTAGCAGGCATCGGGCCTGAGGGACCCGCTGATCAGCTCTTGGTGTGTAGAATCACAGCAGGAGTGAGACGTCGGTGACACACCCACTTGAACCTGATACCTGAGGGTGCAGGACCCCGTATATATGTGATCCTGTGCGGCGCAGCCACCTGTTACCAGGAAAACTGGTATACGGCAGTCAGGCAACTGGTTAAAAAAAGAAATACCGTATTTTCCGGCGTATAAGACGACTGGGCGTATAAGACGACCCCCCTATTACATGATCTACCGGTAATACTTATACTTAGGTTACCTTGGAGATATTATACTCGGCGTATAAGACGACCTCCCATTTTTGGGGGATTTTTTTGAGGTTCAAAAGTAGTCTTATACGCCAGAAAATACAGTAAATAGCTCCATCTTTTTATTCAATGGGCAGAGCCTAGCAATGAAAGGATTAAAGCATATTTGGTAGGTACAATGATGTGACATATGTGTGCTGTGTTTACAGCAAACAGGTTACCCTCTCCACTGTTAGTACAATGTGACCTCGCCCTCTATTCATCAAGGTGTGCGTAGTGCAACACATCCTACTTTTGGTTGCATTGCCTAGGAGTTCGTCAGGTCTTTTAAAATCATAGCTATGTTCCTGGTGCCCTGCCTTTTGTTTTTGCTCCCACTAGTCTGGCACTATGCACAATCAGTGCAAGGAGAATAGCAGGCAGAGAACACAAGAGCAGAAAAATCCCACAAAGTTATTGTGCACTTTGGGTCCACATGAAACCTGATTGGTGGATCTGGAGGTGCTCAGTGACACTGAGACAAGCATAGTGAAAGCTGGGAGTAGGATCCCTGCAGCAGAAAATGATTGGGCACACACATTGGGGTAAGGGTGGCAAAGTTTATTATCTTCATCCTGGGTACTGGATGACCTTGTTTCAACATTGTTCAGTGAGGTTGTGTTTTTTAAACTCATTTACACATTTTTAAGAATATGTAGAAATGTTAATGTCCATAGTGTTAGTAAAGCCACGTGTGCCCCCAATTACAAGTGAAGCGTCACAACAATGTTAATTTATTTAATATCTGTGACTCAAACTGGCCGTCACTGAAAAGCAAATAATATATGTAAAATACTACATAAGTATTTTAGAGCTTTTTGAAATGAATTAATTTGTAGTGCAGCAGAAGATTTAGGTTGCAGTTACAATAAAAGGGGCCAATACACAGAATGATTTGTGCCAGTGATATGATTAAGTCTTTCAATATAAGCTTTTTAGAACATCAGCAGAAAAGCTGGAACCTTTTAAAATCTACTCCAGCAATTCTAATATCATTTCACCGTAATTGTTCCCATGGAACGTAGCAATTTAGAAGGAATAAGGTCTTGATTATTTCTTCCCTCATCAGAGCTGGATTTCTAACTATTCAACTCTGATGTTGCCATGGTGTTAAAAAAAGACTGCTGATTCACAAAGTTAAGACAACCTTTCATCCCTCCTTATACACATGCAATCATGTTCTAATGATTTTAGGATAAGAAGATTAAATACATTTCAACAAGGAATGCATTAGGATTTTTCTTTATAATAAACCTTTCTTTTTAATAATAAATAAAGTTTTTCATTAATTCTGTCTAACCCTAATCACCCATTTTAATATTGCAGTATGATTTTACGAGAAAAAAATTGTAGTCAAAGACATATAGACAACATTTTAAGATCTAAGGTGCTCTGCTGGAGTCTGGCAGATAGGGAATGCTTTTACTGCGGGTGCACTTTTATGACTACAAAGCACCGTTCACCCTTGGTTGTCAAAAACATGGCTGAAAGTTAAAACTTCATATAGAATAATTAAAACAGGATTTTTGTACTTACCATAACATCTGTGTCTTGGAGTTTATTCAGAGGCTCGGGATCAGTGTCACAGATCAGCTGCAGAACTGATCTGTTGTCTGTGGTTCCACAAACGCGTGTGTGTCCTTCTACAAGCATTTGTACTGTTCTTGCTTCCTTGCTTAACATAATGTATAGATGTGGGTGTTGTCCACCTCACCTGCTGATTAATTTACCTTGCCTCCCATTTTTTCTCATTATTAACCACTTGAGCCCCAAGCCTATTTTTGACACTTTTTGTTTACAAGTTAAAAATCCGTATTTTTTGCTAGAAAACAACTTAGAACCCCCAAACATTGTATATATTTTTTTTAGCAAAGACTCTGGAGAATAAAATGGCGGTCATTGCAATATTTTTTGTCACGTGGTATTTGCGCATCGGTCTTTCAAATGCCATTTTTTGGTAAAAATTACGAAAAATCACATTTCACTGCATTTAAAAAAAACTAAACAGTAAAGTTGTAAAGTTAGCCCATTTTTTATATATTGTGAAAGATGATGTCACACTGTGTAAATAAATACCCAACATGTTGTGGTTTAAAATTGCCCACACCTGTGGAATTGCGACAAACTATGGTCAATAAAAATCTCCATAGGCGACGCTTTAAAAATTCTTAACGGTTACCAGTTTTGGGTTACAGTGTAGCTCTTTTTTTTAATTATTGCTCTGGCGATCGCAGTGATACCTCACATGTGTGCTTTGAACAGCGATTTCATTTGTGGCGCGACTTCCACATACATTTTCTTTCGTGCATGACATTTTTTTTTTCCTATTTATTTTTATTTTTTTTATTTTAACACAGGTTTTTAAAAAAAAAAAAAAAACTGATCACTTTTATTGCAGTCACAAGCAATGTAAACATCCCTTGTGACAGCAATATGCAGTGACAGGTACTCTTTATGGAGGGATCGAGGGTCTAAAAGACCCTCGACCCCTCCACTACACTTCCATGTATTCAAAACACTGAAAACTGCATTTTTGAATACATTCACTTTTTGAAACTGCCGCCTTTAGCAGCCGAGTAACCCGGATGTGACGTCATGGACTCTGCCTCCGGGTTACGTTATCGGAGACCCAATCACAGCTGCATCCGGCTTAGATCGGGACTCCATCCAGCCGGCGGAAGCGCCGGCTGGTTGCTCGGGTCTCCCGGTGGGACGGGAGACCCGGGCAGAGCCGCGGAAGGCGGCGGGAGGAGGGGCGTCCCCTCCCGCTCGCCGGGGTAACAATCGAGCAGCTCCCAAGCCATGTCGGTCATTACCACTGGAAAGCCGACCGCTGGCTCTAAACAACGGTACCAGGATGATGCCCCTAGCTAGAGGCATCATCCCAGTACAACCACTTAAACTGAGCCGACGTAGGTATACGTCAGTTTATGTTAAGTGGTTAAAGCTTGTAGGGGGTATAGGTATGATGATTGACACTTCCTCCATATTCCCCTCCTCATTGGGCACCAAGTGTGGGTCACATAGGAGGCCCTCCCTGGGTGGGTTCTTCTGGGCTATGCTAGGTACCTTGGATAGGGTCACTGCCTTACACATGTGGTACCTTGAAAAGATGACTTAACTCTAATTAAAGCTTAATTTTATTTTTAAATTAAAATAATAAATATTGCATACTTACCTGCTCTGTTCAATGGTTTTGCACAGAGCAGCCCCAATCTTCCCCTACTGGAGTCCCCTGCCAGTGAACCAGGCTCCTCCTCTTTGGCAAGTGTCCAATGGAAAGCAGCTTTGCATGGGGGCACCCGTGTATGCATGCTACCCAGCCGCCCTGTCTGCGTCTTGGAACTGAGCCACACATTGCTGGATTGGATCAGGCTCAAGTAAGTATAAGGGGGGACTGGGGGGGGGGATTTTGCAGCACAGAAAGTTTTTCACCTTAGTGCATTGAATGCATTAGGATGAAAAACCTTAAGACTTTAGATCTCTCGCTGTAAATGTACACCACCACAGTCACTGTTGCATTCAGGAGGAAAATTCTGAGCCAATGCCCTCTCCCCCTATCCAGTGAATCTCTGCTACCTCACTCCCAGTAATAGAATGGGGCCCTGTTGTGCGCCTAGCGTGGGCTCTATACACACGCTCACTTAACTCTTCCTCTTCCATACCTGTGCACAGGCCAAGGAACTCTGCGGTGCTGATTTTCTCCCATTGCTACGGGAGACGGACCATAAATGATGAGAGATTGCCAACAACAACATATCCTGCAAGATCCTGCCCCACCTGCCATATGTACACACTTATGACAGGCTGCATGTGGCACTTTTATCGCCCTAGGTAACCACTTGTGTCTTCACACTGTATTAATTCTTGTACTGCTGTCTTCATACCCCAATGAGCCTAACTTACTCAACTGTAGACTTATGTGTGCGGGTTACTTGCATTACACACCTTGAATAACTTCAGACTAGGCAAGAACAAAGTTTCAAAACTTTAAGAGAAACTAGCAGCATACAGAACAAAATGCACAGTCTCTTTCTAACATCCCCAATCCCTAACTTAGACTTTATAGCTGCCCCAGTATGCCTGCACAGAATAGAGTCCATTAAGATGGAGTCCGTGGTGGCAGATATCCAGAACTGGTGTCTTTGGGCAAACTGTAGATCTTAGAGGTCTTTATCCATGGGTACTCTAGACTTGGCAGAAGATGAAATGGAAGGACTTGGCAAAATATCTTACACTATATGCACCCCCTGATCAGCCCCCTGTCTCACATATTTATAGCACAAGACCAGTGAGTTGGACCCAAGAAAGCCCACCAAGAAGGGCCCTGGAAGCATATTAACTCCTAACCCTCCCGGCTGGGGCAGCATTAAACTCAACCTGCCTACAAGCTGGCCATAGACGAGCCAGATTCCACCATCCACACATTTGAGGGATGCTGTATTTTTTAATTCTGAAAGTGTGTAGACATCCCCACCTTTAGAATACACAGATCAGAGCTGCAGTCTATAACCTCCAGTGCTTATCAAGAGGACAATTTGCAGCAGGGCGGTTGAGCAAACATCAGTCAGTCAGTAGAGAGACTTATCTTCAATAACAGTGGCCAGCCATGGATCAAAATTCAGCCAGTCCCTGCTGAACCAGCTGAATGTCCCTCCATATATGGACAGCTTAAGTCATGTTCAGATCAGCTCTATAACCTATTGCCTGAGCAATAGGTTATACTTAGCCTTGGATTCCTGTTCCAAAAGTTTGCTGTTCCAATTCCAGCTAATTTTCCTTGTTCCCGCTCATGTTCCTTGTTCCAGTTTGAGTTCCTAGTTTCAAGCTCCTAACCTCCTGCGACCCTACTCCTTTCTGTGATCCTGTGTGTCTGATTCCCTGCATCTTTTGTCACCCTTGTGGGCATACCTCCTACCCATTTCTTTATCAGGCTGACTTCCTGTGTATCGACCTTGGCTCTCTCTAGATTAATTTGTCTACCACTACCCTGACCTGTGGCCTGTTTACCAGGATCTTCTCATGGTCTCTTCCAACTTTGGCTTCACCGGTAATCATTCTTTGCTTACATAGCCACATAAATGGCTTTCTCATTGCACCTTAAGCAGGGTGAACCTGGAGGTCATAACATGGCACGCCAGTGCACAGCGAAACCCACCTTCAACATCAGGAGCTCTGGTAAAAAGCATTTGATGCTTAGACTCCATGCTTCAAGGGTTCTTAACTCACTTTCTTACCTTGACACAGTGGGCCCACAACTATCCAGCCAAATTGGAAAGTTTGCACAGGCCATGGACCCTTCCAACATTCCTAGTCAGATCCCTACAGTTTTCAAAGTCCTACATACACACAATCCACATTGTCTCAGTTCCCTGGGCATACTCACTTTAGCCACACTGGCAGTGTCCTGCATGCTTGGAGTAGTAGTCCGTCTGCAAATTCAAAAGACCCTGCTCCCTGGCAAACCAACAAAAGCATTTCACCATCTAAATTTGAAAAAATAAATTCTCAGAATATATATTTGTTTATTTCTGCTGTCTTTAGCTGCGACATGAACTGATCATGCTGCAATCAACCCTGGCATCCTGGTTGCATCAAATTGCAAGCACCACATCCTAAAATCTCATACTCATTGCCAGAATATCGGGTGGTATGGGCCGGTTTAATAGAAACCAGCAGACATATAAGACCTCCTTCAAGTTACCAATGTTACACTTGATATAGTTGTCAAAATGTATACATATAGGGTCCTTACATGCATCCTACTATGCCTCATATGCCTCTACGTATTTTATGGGATGCACTACTTCTTCAAGTGGACTTTATTTTCCTTGTATGGTATGGGCCGGTTTAATAGAAACCGGCAGACATATAAGACCTCCTTCAAGTTACCAATGTTACACTTGATATAGTTGTCAAAATGTATACATATAGGGTCCTTACATGCATCCTACTATGCCTCATATGCCTCTACGTATTTTATGGGATGCACTACTTCTTCAAGTGGACTTTATTTTCCTTGTATTCCTCAATGATGTATCTGTATAAATTCATTATTTTTTTTTGTAATTTCTTAACTGTTTCACCAGCGTAAGATCATGAACATTTAGATGTTGGTATGAACAAAAAAAGTATCATGGACAATACACTATTGTTTTTGTTGCAAATGCACTAATACGCCTACAATCCCCTCAAGCCAGTAAAATGGTTTGAAGCTTGTGATTATGGGATCTACCATTCATGACAGGCCAAAATGCCCTAGTATTTTTTAACCCAACACATACATTCTTTATTAAATATACCACAAAAGCAGGCTCTGGGCTTGAGAAAGAAATTTGTGATCCCACCATTTTATTAGACTTTGGCATGTCAGTGCTGTCTATTTGTGTATTTTTAGGCACATATTCTTTATACTGCATGAGCACTACCATTTTATATTGTGGCATGAACATGAAAAATGGCTAATAACAATCCTTCCCACTACCACATTTCTACCTATAGGGTCTCCCTTACTATTCCATTAATTCCTGTATACCTACCCCCATATACCTCCTCTCCACCTTCTGCTACGAATCTATTTATGCTGTAAGTCCCAGCTGTCCCAGGTTACAACACAATGTATGGTACTTTTTACCTTCTAGTAAAGTACCTTTCACAGTGTACAGTAGAAAATATACAGAGTACTTCTGTAAAATACTGCCTAGTGTCATTACACACACTTCCCTTCTTTATATTACAATTAGGAGGGGCATTGCTGAGCCTGTGCCCTATCCACCAGTCCAGTGTACCTCTGTCACCTCACTCGCATTGACAGAATGTTAACCTGCCGTACACTTTTTCTACCATAGCAGCCAGGCTATGGGTCTCCGTATATCGGGTATGGTCTCGGTTACTATGGGAAACCAACCTTTGGGGAGGGAGCCCAGATCACTGACCACCTTACTACCAGAGCAGAGGACCCATCACCTACACCAGGTACCACGCTACATGACTGGCTGCAATGTACCATGCACTAGTTCTTGGTTACCCATAGCAACTGCATGACTCCTCCTGCTTTTCTTGCAGAGTAGACCTTTTGTAGTTGCTATGCTAAATACCGCATGTGTGCTTTACTCACCCTAGTTCTTTCATAAGCCAGGAACCTCTATGCACCCCTATAAATAATTTCAGACCAGGCTTAGAACAGCCAATGCAACTTTACTTGAACATTTTGAATCATAGTCCAACAAGGACAGTTCAATGCAACATCCCTTAACTGACTCAACTAGGCTGCCCAGGCATGCCTTAGCAAGGTGATAGTCTATTAATGGTGTTTCCCAAGGCTTGGCAGTTCTCCAGACTCATGGTGACAGACTGCTCGAGGCAGCAGTTCTTACTTTGGTGATCCACAGCAGTCACAGCATCTTCCTGAGCAGGCTGAAGCTGTTGAACCCAGCCTTCCCCCTTATTTATATCACAGGACATATAGGCTAGGTCCAAAAAGCCAGGGAACATAAGTGCAGAACATTAACTCCTTCCCCAGCCTGGGCCAGACAACTGCCTAACTAACATACTGTAGGCACGCTGCCTATGCAGGCATTGACTGTATGGCATCTCTCAGTACAGGTTTTTTATTTCTGATGTGACAGTCTCACAGTACAAGAGAATTTAATGACAGGAGCAGAACATTGTAACCCTATATTAGGGTAAAATGCCTACACAAGGACTTTTAGGGCAGGACCAACATGAATTATATTAATAAAAGGCGTTAGTAAAATACTAAACATTTAAAGTTTCCAGAGTAGTTCTTGGGTCTGGCAGAAAAATTCCAAAGCTGAAAACAAACGTATCCCCATTTTAGATATGATTTTAAATGTTATATACAGTACCTCTGATTGGAGATTTCCAAAATTCACAGAGCATAAAGTTGTGGGAAAAATGTCCTTTAATGCAATGCTCTGAAATATAAGAGTGAAAAACACACCAGCTTCTATCCAGTGAGAAGATGGCACTTTTTGATTGTTTCATCTAGTTTGGTAAGAGAATTTTAAATCTCAAATGATCCAGCAACCTGATTCAAGAAAGAAAATCAATGCACTCAGGGTTGGCTTTAATTAAAATGTTATTTCTTGAGTGAACACAGGTCTCCAAAGTTTTTAAGCTTTAGAGACCATATTAGTATGACGGGAAACTGTCTGAAACGTTCAGTTAGTCTCTTTGCTTTACAGAAATTGATAGGATTAATTGGCAGGGGGAAAGAAAGACCACACTCACAGATATAGCACTGAGAAAGAGAAGATTTAGAAAAAAAAACCTGGTACCACATGTATAATATGTAAACTCAGGGCACGCTCCAACACTAAAATTGAAAAACAAAAATGTAAGCTGAAGCTAATATAGGGGATAATCATTTGTAATGTGGTGCTGGCAGGTCAGCATTTTCCCCAACAAAAACAAACAAAACATATAAAAAACAATACTGTTAAAAACCTTAAGATCATTACCATTAACCAAATTTGTGACAATCTCATGCCTATGGGTATACCACCTACTTTTTGACCATGGATGATAGTGACACTATTGCTTGAGAGACCACTATCAGAGGTGTCCACCAACAGCTTCTCTTTCTTTCTTCCTAATACAAATGTGTACGTTTGACTCCCAGTGAAAAGAATAGCCTGAGGGGAGTCAGGCAATGAGGTTGATTTAATAAAACTGCAAAGTGCAAAAACTGGTGCAGCTCTGATAAGAAACTAATCAGCTTCCAGGATTTTTGTCAAAGCTTAAATAAACAAGCTGAAGTTAGAATCTAATTGGCTACCATGCACAGCTGCACCAAATTTTGCTCTCTCCAGTTTTAGTAAATCAACCCCATTGTCTACGAACAGCCTAAAACCAAGCAATTACTCACTTTAAATACTAAATAGCAGCAATATTCAAATCTATCAAGAAAAAATCAGTGTACCAAATTTCTTTAACATGACTCATGTTTCAAAGACTGCAATCAACCTCAAACATTTCTTCGCATCTAGTGAACATGTCCAAAGCTCCACGCAATTTTGGATCACAACTTACAAGTTAATTTACAATCTTACAAACATAATCCTGTCCAAAAAAGCTTCTGTAGACATTTATAACCACCATTTCCCAAATACTCCTAGAAACCCCAGAATAATAATATGCTATTTTTTTATAGCAGCAAAAATCACAATTGTCAAGTCATGGAAGTTACAATCAATAATCAAGAGAATGGGAGATCTCCCCGTGGAACCTCTTCCTCTTTCTTCTAAGGTCTTCTATTACTCTCTACAATATCATACCTTGGTGAACCTTGTGTCCCATACTACAATTCATACACTGATGTGTTCTATTATTTTCTTTCATTTTTCTTTTTCTCATTCCCTTTTATGTTACCTCATAGCCACCTGGGTGGCTGGGTGTTTGAGTCACATCGTATACCTCTAATGCACATTTATGTGACTACTTTCTAGGGAGCAACAAACATTGGAATCCTCCTTCCTGCAGGGGACCAAATGATCTTTTGTTTTGAATTGTGCCCACAATTATATAAAGTGACTGGCATTTTATTTCCTCTCCTAAATATACACACAGAATTTTTCAGTCTGTAGATAATCATTCTGTTCATTGATCAAACAGATCTACATCTAAATAGTCATGACAATCAAATCAGGTCAATAAAAATAAAGAATCAGTAAGCAGAGCAGCTCCAGGTAACAGGTAAAATCAATAAGTAGACTATTCATGTTATCCAAGAAGTCATACGTTTTTACTATTTTACCTTTTATTTGAGTTAAATTGTATATAACCAACATTTTTCAGAGCCACTCACCAACTTCACACAGGGAAATAGGTTTGTAGACAAAATATACACTGTACATAAATACTGTATATGGGTATGTGTGTGAGTAAAGTTTTTTTTTGGGTACTGATTAGGGTAAAGGGGAGCAAACAACATCAGGCAAAATAAAGCTTGCTATATCCCCCAGGAAGTCCTGTGCACATAGCACTTGTCACCGTTAAAATCCGAACAGTGGATATTAAATGAAATAAATATTTTTCTTCTGTAATTTCTGACTGTCTTTCTACCCCATGAAGACTAAAAATAGGGGATATCCTATGAGGGGAATTATAACAAGCACTGATTTCCGCCCCCTCTACTTTCTGCAGTGCCTTGTCTCCTCATCTTTCCTGTTCAGTACACACAGAGTCCCAACCTGCTACCAGATAATTAGAGCAGTGGAGTGCAGCTGCAGTAGAGCACTTTTATTCACAAAAACACACGCTGATAGCAGTGCACACTATCTACTACGCTTGTCCGAGACAGTCTAGTGTAGTACCTGGCTTGTGTTGCTCTCAGCTTGCATCTTTGTGGATGAAAGTGCTCTTCCCTAGTATCAGTCATTCACAAAACAAGCTGAAAGTTTTCATTCTCTCCATGGCCTGAATAGCAGGTGGCAGTTCCAGACTCAACACAAACTAAGCAGGAGAGATGAGAAGACAGCTCTGCACAGGGAGGAGTGAGGTGTCATTTGGCAGCTCTGGAGAAGATGGTGATAGTTCTTTCCTAATACATATCAAAGCATGCACTGTATAGCACAGGAGAGTGTCAACAGCTGTAGTCAATGATTAATGTTTACAACTTACAAATATACCCAATATATAAGCATGCATACAGGTTGTGGATCTAAAAATATCCCAGAAATTTATTAACAAAGATGTGGGGGTGGAGGTTGTAGGGCGTAAATATCCCTAAAGACTAACACACACTACAATTTTTTTTCCAGTGGGTTGAACAAAAACAAACCTCACGGCTCAGTTCAGAGCCACTGTACTAACAATACAAGCGATCTCTCCTGCTGTGCTATTATGTTTTGTCAGTGGGGCAGCCCCCTCACCAGAAAACTCTGCCTTTGGCTGACAGCGCCAATTGGGAGCTGGTCAGCAGATCATTTTTGATCATGACCTTTACGACAGAAGCAGGCCAAATGGCCAGATTCTGTCAGACCAGCTGCCATACACATGGGCCGAATGTCGACCGATTTCTATTGAACCTGCCATTGATGCTTGGCATTCGGCCGTGCGTGCTATGCTTTACAGATATGAGGGAACCACATTGCTTGAGTCAGAACTCTCATCAAAACAAAATTGGTTCACTTTAAACCAATGATTGCAGATAATAGAAAGAAAAAGGGGCTGCAGTAGCCCCCTTTTTCTATATGGGATAGTGGCAGGGGCAGTTTGTAAGGTTTGAACTTTAGTGAACTAGTAGTATAGTGGATAGCCTTCTCTGAAGCTGGGGACAGTGACCTTTTGACTCCTGGGTCACTCTTCCTCAGCTTCCCGCTCAAATTTAGTGTGTAACTGGGCAGTTTTAAAGTCAGCTGTAGCCTTCCCGCTCCATTTGTGCTGTTTCTGGGGAGATTTGCGCATGGACCCCGCTTCCCACCCAAATCTCCCGCTTTTTAGTGCCCAGCTAGTCCTAACCAGTTCCCTGAGGGTCTATTTAAGAGCGAGCTCGGGGGGCTCTAAGTCACTTCATCCCTCAGGAAAGAAACTGTGGCATTCCCCTCCCTCCCTCCCCTTTGGTTGTCGCGGCCAGTTATTATTTATTGGTAAACACTGTCACCTTAGCGTAGTGCTTTGGTGGACGTAAGTTTTATTGATTGGAAAATGTACATAGTTGGATAATGTTATTTAAAGTTATTGTTTATATTGTCAACCTGAGCCGTAGTGGCTAGGTTGTTTACGTGTGTCAAGTTTCAAATTTAAAGTTTAAAATAAAGTTGAGTTTTCTTTGTTTATTTATACCAATAATAAAACAGCCACGGCCTGATCTTTTTTCCAAACCATTATCGTGTTGTGTTTTTTATTTATTAGTGATAAATAAAAAAAAAAAAAAGAAAGGGGTTTATTCTAATTTAAAAAAAATAAATAAAAAATAGGGGTGAATACATCCTGCCTACTATTCCCATGAGTGATTCAAGGTACCACCTTTCCTCAGACCAGAAAACAGCATATTCATGTCCTGCAGCTGTTTGGGCACTACCCTCATATAAAAACACAGAAAACCCCAAAAATGTGCAGGTTGCCATTTCTTGTGTTTTGCGTGGGGAGAAAGGATAGGCAGAATTGGCACAGTTGGCTAACAGTTAGCACATACACTTACTCAATACGTTTAATACAAAGCATCTAACTCTGACACTGTTACTGCTGAGGTGGGATGCTGATTTTAAGCACAACACAACAGTATGTTCATTCATTCTGATTGAACCACTCATTATTATTTAAAAAAGCAAACATTGTTTGAGCTGTTATAACCTATTTCTACAGTCTATCTAACAAAAATGGCCGGCATAATTTTGTTAGCATAAAATGGTAAGGCTTTTGACAAAATATCTTCCTGTTTAAGTCCCGGGATCTGACAATATATCAAAAACTCTGTGTACTAAAAACTATACTTTTTTGGGACATAAATAGGAGTTTTCCTTTCCATAATCAGTACACTAAAAACCGCGCTTTTTTTTTCAAAAATAGAGGCCTATTTTGACAAAACATGTTGACATACCGCATTTCCTAAAACAATAGATGCCTGACAACATATCCTTCTCTTGATTTCACAGTAGCTGACATTTACAAACTCAGTGTAGTAAACTCTGTACTTTTTAGTTATTATATTACTATTTTAGCAAAGTATATTTTTTGTTTTAGCCTCAGGAGCTAACAAACAGTTAATGCACTAGATGTACTTAAATCTGAACTGTGTGTGAAAGTGTGTGTGTGTGTGGGGGGGGGGGGAGACAGATTATTATTTTTTTTTTTTTTTTTGGTACTGTGCTTTTCAATTCCCAAAATCTCACAATATATTCCTAATCTTGATTTTTTTTAAATAAAAATTATGTTTCTATTTTATACACATGAGCTGACTATTTCCACAGCCTTTTTCTAGAGAAACAAAAATAAGTATTTGTGCTGAAATTTCTCATGTATTTTGGTAAAACAGCTGGCAATCTTTTATCCAAAAGCTGCATTTTAGGAGGGAAAACTGAGTCCTGTCTTGACTGTATCTAGAATTCCAGATCCATAGTCAAGCTGATTAAGTTGTACTTTATGGAAAAATGTAAGCTTTCTTGGTAAAATGCTCCACTGCTTAGAAGAGCTGGCAAACTATTTTCCCTGTCCGACTGTCACTTGCAAGAGGTTGACCTTCATAAAAAGGTATTATATAAAGTGTAGTTTTTTTCTTGTCCATCCCTCATGTCTCAGAACAAACACAGATATCACTAGTGGTTAGGTGTTCCAAAATAAATTACCACCACTTCCTGCGCCACAGAAAAAAAAAAAAAAGCAAAAATACTTATATGTCTATCAAACTAACAAAAATATTAAATCACGGCTGCTACCTTTTCTATAACTGGAGCGTTTATAAGAAGATCTAAGAGTGTATTTTTTTAAATTGCAGAGCTATTCCTCCTGCAAAACAGCATTTACATGTATTCTATATAAATGCTGGCAAAATCAAATGTTATTATGTTTGTTTAGCCAAAACAGAAAGTAAGTGAAAATCCCTCTGAAGTGAGGGAATCCCTGGTTATCACCAGTGTCACCAGAACTAGTGTTCCCACTGGAATATATCTGCACCATTCCTGTTTTGAGGACAACCCAATATTTGGAATTTTCTTTTACTTTCATTTTTCATAATAATGGTAAACAGGAGAAATATTGAGGGTGAATCTCCCGAACAGGAGCACAGTCACCAATAAAAAAACTGACAGGTATTCTATATCCTTTCCACTCTATCCAAAACAAACAAAATGCTTTGCTTTTAGTTATATTTTAACCACTTAAGCCCTGGAAGATTTGACCCCCTTCCTGACCAGGGCCTATTTTGCGATTCTGCACTGCGTGATTTTAACGGACAATCGTGCGATGCTGTACCTAAACGAATTTGACATCCTTTTATTCCCACAAACAGAGCTTTCTTTGGGTGGTATTTGATCACCTGTGCGATTTTTTGATCATGCGCTATAAACAAAAAAAGAGCGTCAATTTTGCAAAAATAACAATATTTTTCACATTTTTTTATATGAAATTCCCCCCCAAAAAAATGTAAAAATCAAAATTTTTTAACATTTTAGGCCAATTTGTTTTATGCTACCTATGTTTGGTCAAAAAAAATCTCAAAAAGCGTATTTTGATTGGTTTGCGCAAAAGTTATTGCGTTTACTAACTAAGGGAAAGATTTTTGTCATTTTTGTTGTTTTTTTTAACGAGTAATGGCGGCGATCTGCGATTTTTTTGCAGGACTGTGACATTGCGGCGGACAGATCGGACCCTTGACTGACATTTTTGACAATTTTGACACGTTTGGGGTTACCAGTGACATTACTACAGTAATCAGTGCTATACATATGCACTGTTACTGTAAAAATGACACTGGCAGGGAAAGAGTTAACTTTATTTGAGAGGGCGGGGTTAAGTGTGTCCCTAGAGGTGTGATTCTTACTGTGATTGGATGTGGCTACTGGTGTAAGAACAGAGATCAACGGTCCTACATAGTAGAACCGTGTGATCTCCATTCTTACACAGGGGAGAATGACAGGCGGCTGTGTTTACATTAGCCGCCTGCCTTTTTCCTGCTCTAACGGACGATTGTGAGTGCCCGGCGGACATCGGAGGGGTCCATGAGAGAGCGGCAGTGGGAGCGCGCCTCCAGCGGCGCGCGCTCGCTCCCCAGCGGCGCGCGCTCGCTCCCCAGCGGCGCGCGCTCGCTCCCCAGAGCCTCACAGGTTAGCGACGTAGACCTACGTCGCTTTGCCTGTGAGGGGCTAACTGCCGACGTAAATCGTCGTTAGGCAGTCGGCAAGTGGTTAAGCACACTGGATATTTTAATACATTTTACGTCTGTACTAATTAAAGTCTATTGTTATGTAAAACTGACCTATTATCAACAAAAAATTACTAAATAATAACAACCAGGTGAATTTATGAAAGTTAAGAATGTAGGAAATCCAAACACAGTAAGGTATTCCAGGAATAACTGTAAAAAGTAAATGTGGTGAAAATCCACTTTGCAAAGACTACCCAATCACGTGCAGGGAAAAAATATATATTTTTGACTGTCAACAGAATCAGCAAAGCTAAACATTCCCTTTCAAAGTGAACATCCTATACCTTTAGTAAATCAACCCCCGTATTTTGTTGTAAACCTACTGCTTTGTTTTGACCCCTGGCCCATAACCTACCAACCAGTTTGTGTAATCTAACAGAAGCCCTAAAATATTTACCTTCATTGTAGAAACTTCTATTTGGGATTTCACTGTGGTTAGTCACATATCTCTGTTGAAGGTATGTTTGGGCAATTTGAGCAAGGATTTAACAGCAATCATGTGACTGGTTCAACGGTGATGATGTGACTGCCCGCGGTGTGATCTCTAAGGATCAATTTCAACTTCTGCCATGAACGTAAGTATTTATGGGCTTTGTTTTTTGTGACTTTAAAGCAACATGATAAATTACACAGTAATTTGGGAGGGTGTTGGGTGCTCTGCAGAGGTAGCATATATAGTAGAAAGTATACTCAGCCTTTTTACCATGGCTAATATCCAGCAAACCTTTTACTTTGCCTTAAATAAGCAGAATTACAAGTTCATTTTAAAAGGGTGGAATGTGAAGGGTGATGGAGAGTCTTATGTTGTCTTGACTATGTTGACTATGATAGATCTCCTACACAAGACCTTATATCATACTTTAATGTAAGATACTTTAGAATCTTTCACATTTAAGGAAGAAAAATGCTTTTTTTTCTTACATTAGACACTAAAAACAAGACTAACGTTCAGCTGAAGCAAAATATCCTGGGAGAAATCTGTAGCCTGTGACATCTAAATTAGAAGATCATTGTTCCAAGGTGGCTAGCTGATTCAGCAAGAATGTACAGATCAGCAAAAATAAAGATAATTTTATCATTTTACATGCCCCATGTGTTAACAAAAAGTGCTGAAGCAAGAAACTAATTACATATAACGGGTGAAATAAATTGCTTACATGTAAAAGTTACATTGGCATAGCATAGGTTTCTCTTTACTGTAGTTTTTATATGCACTAAAAAGATACTATGACTTATTGTAAAGCCTATTTTTAACTATGGACATTTACAACTATCCAAAAAATCAGCATAAAATGGAGAGAGAAGCAGTTAACCAACTACAAACTATTACCTTTTTCCTCCCTTTCTTAAAGCTGTATTAAATCCCAAAACAAAAATGTATTACACTGCAGGGTACCAATTCCTAAATGTGTTGGATACATTAATCTTCTTTTTTTAGATTTTTTTTTCTTTATTTCCCCCAGTGATCCGGCCAGTAACACACTTGCACTTGTGTGCTTTCTGAATGAAGTAGTATAGCTGATACTTTCAGACAGCAACATTGTCGGTCTGGCGGGAGGGTAATGTTAGATGGACTAACAGATTTAGGTGAACTTGACTAAGAAATTTAATTTAAACTTAAGCAAATACTTTGTAGCAAACCGTTTTTTGTTTATTTTGGGATAAAAGTTTTACATAAATGAATAAAAGCTGACCATTGTAATCACTCCTGTCGGTGGTAATGTTTTTTTTGTTTTTTTTAACCTTTATTTTCAAATGGTGATCCACCGGTAAGTTTTTAACTATTTTAACAGCCTTCTAACTCCTACTTTGTCTGGAAAGCTTTGACTGTTAAATAGTTATAAACTTACCAGTGGATCACCATTTGAAAATAAAGGTTAAAAAAAAAAAACTAACAATGAACATTAATGAAACCACCCCATTTAATTAATGAACTGCGATTCATTATATTTTTGTTTTGGGTTTAAAACCAGTTTAACTACCTCCCACCCGGCCATAGTACATATACGGCCGGGCGGGAGTCTCGTCCTTCTGAATGGACGTTCCGGAACGTCCTTCAGAAGGAGAGAGATCGCGCCGCCGCGGGCACGCGCAGCGGCGCGATCTCGATGTGCCTGTGTCCCTCGGACACAGAGCGACATCATTCGGCAGGAGGGCCCTGTGATTGGCCCTCCTGATCACATGACGGCTGTGTCCAATCACAGCCGTCATGTAATGTAAATAGAGCCGTTGTAACGGCTTCGATCTCTTCTCCTCCTGACAGATCCTGTCAGTGAGGAGAAGATCAGAGGATCGGTGCTGCTGCGGGGGTGATCAGTGAGTATTTCTAATTACTCACTGATCACAGGGGGGGTCTGTGCTGGTAATCAGAACATTGATTACCAGTGCAGCCCTGGGGGGGGGAGGGGTGCCACTAAGCCACCAGGGATGCCCACCCATGACCACCAGGGATGCCCACTATGGCCACCAGGGATGGCAAGCAGGGCTCAGAGAGCCCCCCAGTGCCCTCCCTATCAGTGTTGCCCACCAATGGCATCTATCAGTGCTGCCCACCAGTGCCATTATTGCCATCTATCAGCGCCGCCCACCAGTGCCCATTATTGCCCACCAGTGCTGCCTATCAGTGCCCATCAGTGCCCCCCATCAGTGCCGATCAGTGCCACCCATCAGTGCCGATCATTGCCGCCCAACAGTGCCACTATCAGTGCCCATCAGTGCCCATCAGTGCCGCCAATCAGTGCCCATCAGTGCTGCCTATCACTGCCCATCAGCGCTGCCTATCAGTGCCCACCAATGCTGCATATCAGTGCTATCTATCAGTGCCACATATCAGTGCTCATCAGTGCTGCATATCAGTGCTACCTATCAGTGCCCATCAGTGCTGCATATCAGTGCCACCCCATCAGTGCCACCCCATCAGTGCCACCCCATCAGTGTCTCCTCATCAGTGCCTGTCAGTGCGGCATCATCAGTGCTCATCAGTGCAGGAAAAAACATATCTATTTACAAAATTCTATAACCTAAACAAAAAAACTTTTTTTTTTTTTTTCAAACTTTTCAGTCTTTTTTTATTTGTGCACCAAAAAAGAAAAAACCTGACGGTGATCAAATACCACCAAAAGAAAGCTCTATTTGTGGGGAAAAAATGACACAAATTTGGTTTAGGTACAGCGTTGCATGACCGCGCAATTGTCATTCAAATTGCAACAGCGCTAAAAGCTGAAAATTGGTCTGGGAAGGAAGGGGGTTTAAGTGCCCTGTATTGAGGTGGTTAAGTTGCCAAAGTTGATAGCAGAAAATATTTAATTTAAATGCTCTCCAGATCTTTATACCTACTGAAAGTATACAGCTAGGCTTACACATGCATCTGTATCATTATTTTTAATGACAAGTTTGCAAAAAAAAAAAATGTTTTGGCAGAGAGCAGAGCTGCTCAGGAATGCTGAGAGTCTACTTACAGATATGTGATAAGCTAATGCGAAGAATGGAAGAAGTGCATAACTAGGGAAAAAAAAACATACATAATACTATCACAGTCATAAAAAACTAGAGGATGAACAAGAAAAGGAGATACAGTTGCAATCCTTTTATCTCTACAAAGCACTTTTCAAGTTCTTCCTATACTTTTCTATCCATCTCTCCTTTTAAAGCTCACTGTATTAATCTTTTATCTAAAATAGTTACATAGTTACATAATTTGTAAGGCTGAAAAAAGACACCTGTCCATTCAGTTCAACCTGTGGTGTGTTTGTGCACTTGTGTTTATGTCAATAGTACATACATGTATATCCCTGTATGTTGTGATCATTAAGGTGCCCATCTAATAATTGTTTTAGACTATCGATGCTCCCTGCTGATATCACTGCTTGTGGAAGGGAACTCCACACCCTTACTGCTCTGACAGTAAAGAACCCTCTATGCAGTTTAAGGTTAAACCCCTTCTTTTCAAATTTTAGTGAATGTCCGCGAGTCTTTTTAAATTCCCTTTTAGTGAAACGTTTTTTCCCTATGCTAAGGTCACCAGTATGGTATTTGTCCATTGCTATCATATCCCCTCTCAAGCATCTTTTCTCCAGAGAGAATAAGTTCAATGCTTGTAGTCTTTCCCCATAGCTGAGATCCTCTATTACCTGTTTTAGCTTTGTTGCCCTTCTTTGCACTCTCTCCAGATCACATCCTTCCTGAGGACTGGTGTCCAAAACTGGACAGCATACTCAAGATGTGGCTTAACCAGAGTCTTGTAGAGTGGGAGAATTATCATTTTTATCTCTGGAGTGAATGCCCTTTTTATTACATGCCAATATTCTGTTATCCTGTCATCTACTAGGACCTCCGGGTCCTCTTCCCTCCTAAATTACCGCAGAGGTTTCCCCCCTAACGAATAACTTGTGCTGATATTTTTATTACCCAAATGCATTACTTTATATTTAATTCAATATTAAACCTAATTTGCCATGTAGTTACCCACCCCATTATTTTATTTAGATCTTCTTGTAAGGTTTCCACATCCTGTGCAGAAGTTATTGCCCTGCTTAACCACTTGCCTTCTGTGCACTTAAACACCCTTCCCATCCAGACCAATTTTTAGCTTTCAGCGCTCTCACACTTTGACTGTCAATTGCGCGGTCATGCTACACTGTACCCATATGAAATTTTTATCATTTTTTTCACACAAATAGAGCTTTCTTTTGGTGGTATTTAATCACCTCTGGGTTTTTTATTTTTTACAAAAAAAAGAAAAAAGACAGAAAATTTGGAAAAAAAAAAGTTTTTCTTATTTTATGCGAGTAAATTTTGAAAATAAATACATTTTTCTCCTTCACTGATGTGCGCTGATGAGGCGGCACTGATGGGCACTGATAGGCTGCACTGATAGGCACTGATGAGGTGGCACTTATGGGCACTGATGAGGTGGCACTTATGGGCACTGATGAGGAGGTACTAATATGCCGCACTGATGAGCACTGATAGGCAGCACTGATGAGCACTGATAGGCGGCACTGATGAGCACTGATAGGCAGCACTGCTGGGCACTGAGAGGTGGCACTGCTGGGCACTGAGAGGTGGCACTGCTGGGCACTGAGAGGTGGCACTGCTGGGCACTGAGAGGCGGCACTGACGGGCGGCACTGATGGGCACTGATAGGCGGCACTGATGGGCACTGGCGGATGGCACTGATGGACACTGACGGGTGGCACTGATGAGCACTGATGGGCAGTACCATCAGTGCCCACACTCAGTGCCCATAGTGCTGCCAGTCAGTGCTCATCAGTGCCTAGATGAGCAGGCACTGATGGGCACTGACTGGCAGCACTATGGGCACTGATTGTGGGCACTGATGGGGGGGCACTGTAGGCGGGCACTGTGGGCAATTTGTGTATGTGTTTTACCTCTTGTAATCAGGGCACTAGTGATCGGTGCCCTGATTACATTTCTTCTGTGTCCCTGGTGCTGTGAGGCTCCCCCTCCTTCCTCACACTGCAGGCTCCATGTGAGGAAGGAGCGCCGGCGATGAGAGATGATCTCATATGTTTACATATAAGATCATCTCTCATTGGACGGTCCGATCACCTGGTGAATGGCCGCTGTGATTGGCCATTCACCACGATCTGTGATCGGCTGTGTCCAAGGGACACGGCCGACACAGAATTTCCCCGATGCGCGCTCTCGGGAGCGCGCGGGGAGACTGCTTCTGGGAGGCCATTTAAAAATGGCCTCCCGAAAATTTGAGTCCGCGCTGCAGCCGTATATAGGCTATAGCGCGGACCGGAAGCAGTTAACATTGTATCATCCGCAAACACTGAGATTAAGCTGGTTATCCCATTCTCTATATCTTTTATAAATAAATTATACAGAATTGGTTCCAGGACAGAACCTTGGGGGACCCCACTTACCACACTGGACCATTCAGATTACTTGCTATTTATCACCACCCTTTGGACCCACCCCTGTAGCCAGTTTTCCATCCAGGTACTCACCTATGGTCCATGCCGACAGAGAGTTTGTAAAGAAAAACGTTTGTGGGGAACTGTCTCAAATGCCTTTGCAAAATCCAGATATACCACGTCCACAGGCCTTCCTTTATCTAGATGGCAGCTCACTTCTTCATAGAATGCTAATAGATTGGTCTGGCATGAATGATTCTTCATGAATCAATGCTGATTACTAGTGATGAGCCGAACACCCCCCTGTTCGGTTAGCACCAGAGCATCTTGAATAGAGGAAATGTTCTAGTGAACATATGAATAATCACAAGTCCTCATTTTTAAGGCTTAAATGTAAGTGACTATTAACCACCTGCTGGCCAGGAGAGATTCAAACCCATAGCCTCTAACTTGCAAGCCCGTGATTCTACCAGCTACGCCACTGAGCCAGTTGATTAACCTAAGACTCTCTGCCTAACTAACTTCTATCTAGTCTAAAAGCTATTTTATAGGGCTCTGACGTCACCAGCACCCCATAATCCACTGCTTAGGTGCAGTGAATAAATTACTGATGTTACGTTACAAGGGTCGGGACAATTAAAAGGTTTTAATTAAAATCCATAATCAATATTGATCACCTGCTGGCAAGGGTATTCAAACCCCCAGCCTCTCATTTGCTATCCCTGAGCAGTGCATTGTGGGGCTGCTTGTGACGTCAGGTCACTATATAAGAGCTGTCAAAATCAAAACAGCTCATTCAGCGGGAAGTGTATGGGCGGACAGTATTTTTTTTTATTTTTTAATTAAAGACTTTTCCAAAACTGGCTTTTGTCATTTTTTTGTACACTTTTTTGGTGAATGGGTAGGGGTACGATGTACCCGATATCCATTCACATAGGGGGGGGGCGGGATCTGGGGGTCCTCTTGTCCGCCGGTCACTCGCGATCTCGCTCAGGAGAGGGAGAAGGGCAGACGGCTGATGTAAACACATCCGTCTGACATTCTCCCTTAGATCATGACAGAGGCTATGCGATCCTGCTATGTATTATCGTATGTCTCTGTTATAATCTAACAATCCATGCCCCTTGACAGAATCACACCCCTAGGGACATATTTAACCCCTTGATCCCCAATAAAGTTAACCCCTTCCCTGCCAGTGTCATTTTTACAGTAACAGTGCATATTTATAGCACTGATTACTGTAGTAATGTCACTGTCAGGGGTGCAATCTGTCTGCCGCAATGTCGCAGTCCCGCAGAAAATCGCAGATTAACGCCATTACTAGTAAACAAAAAACAATACAAATGACATAAATCTTTCCCATAGTTAGTAAACGCAATAACTTTTGCGCAAACCAATCAAAATACGCTTATTGCAATTTTTTTACAAAAAATATGTAGCAGAAAACAAATTGGCCTAAAATGTTAAAAAATTTAGATTTTTAAATTTTTTTTTGAGAATTTCATATAAAAAAATGTGAAAAATATTGTAATTTTTCCAAAATTGTCGCTCTTTTTTTGTTTATAGTGCAAAAAGTAAAAATTGCACAGGTGATAAAATACCACCAAAAGAAAGCTCTGTTTGTGGGAAAAAAGGACATCAATTTCATTTGGGTACAGCGTCACAGGACCGCGATATTGTCTGTTAAAGTCACGCAGTGCCGAATCGCAAAATAGGGCCTGGTCTTTGAGCAGCCAAATCCTCCGGGGCTTAAAGAGGTTGTAAACCCATATATTTTTATTTATTTTTTTGTAACCTGAAAGAGAAAGACATAATGAGCTAGTATGCACCGCATACTAGCTCATTATGAAATACTTACCTTAGAACCAGCCCCCGCCGTGCCGCCCACTTACCTGTATGATGGGCGACATGTCCAGTCGCCCGTCTTCCGGGATCGCGGCATCCGGCCATCTGATTGGCCGGAGCCGCGGTGACGTCACTCCCGCACATGCGCGCGGGAGCCAACGGTCACGGCACGGACTCTGAAGGAACGGCACCAGCGGCTGTTCCTTCAGAGCGCATGCGCCAGTGGCGTCACTGGCTGCATGTAAGGTAAATATCTCCTAAACGGTGCATGTTTAGGAGATATTTACAGTACCTATAGGCTTACCTATAGGTAAAAGTTGCAGAGGAGGGTTTACTTCCTCTTTAAGTGGTTAAAGCGCTCCTATTTTTCCTCCGTGTTCTTTGTTCCTAGGATTTATCTAGCAAGGAGCACAATTTAGGAAAGTTGGCTCTTTTGAAATTCAGTGTACTTGTATTAATTACCCTTGTGCTTCTTACTTCTGTGATTTATACAGAAATGAATTGACCTGTGGTCGCTGCTTGCTAAGTTGCCCCATATTTCCACATCCACGATCAGGTCTGTATTGTTAGTAATCAGTAAGTCTAGTAATGCATTATCTCTTGTTGGTGCATCAACAACTGACCCATGAAACTATCCTGCAAGAAGTTTAGGAAATGGCAAGCCTTAGGCAAATACGTGGTTCCTTCTGCCCAGTCTATATCTGGATAAATAAAATCCCCATTATAATAACATTTCCCAGCCTTGCCATCATTCCAAGCTGTAATAGGAGTTCTGTCTCATCTTCCTCCCTAGGTTAGGGGGCCTGTAGCATATGCCCACTATTACTTTCCCCATTATTTTCCTCGCTTTGAAGCTCTACCCACAAGGATTCCACCTCCTCCCTAGCTCCGTTGGTGTTGTCAACCCTCATGTTCACTTACACATCATTCTTGATATACAGGCACATTTCTATGACTTCACTGCCTCTCCTGCTTTATCTGCTCTGAAATACCCACTATCATTGCTGGTGACTTGGTACCTTTGTGGTAATGGTAATACCCTTGCTGCTTGGCAACTTCTCAGGCTAACCTCATCTTTTAACCTAACATTATTAGCACACAAACCTACATGTAATCTACTTCACTTGAACTCCTTACAACCTCTCCAACACCTTTTCCCCTCTTTGATCACAATGTTATCAGTTTCATGCTTACCCTGTCTTCAACCCTCTAACCCTCCAAATAGCAAACAATTACCAGTCAAAACTTTTAACACTCAAACCCTTCTCTTCTCCACTCTGCTACTCACTATCAGTACAACATAATCCCTGTCCTGCCTTGTCTTGGCTTCTTTTGTCTACAACAGCTCACTCTCTTCCTCCCTGAACATACTTTCTCCCCTCACTACACACAGAATGCGGCTTCAACAGCCATAACCCTGGCAAACAGATGGCACCAGAAGTCTCAAAAGACATAGCCACACTTGTGAGCAAATACGGTTGAAAACGAAGTCTCTGCTTTGCCCATTATAAAGTTTCTAAAATTACATAAAATATAATTCCTTTCTCCACCCACTAAAAATTGCCCCCCCCCCCCATATGCTCAGCCCACGATGTGAAAAGAGAATTACAATATGAAGGGGATTTTTTTTTCTTTAATCATATACTGTGTGTTGTTATTAGGGGGAAAAATATTGTTACCTCTCAGATAAGAAAAATATACTTTTCACTTTGCAATAGCCTTTTCCCTTAGTTTAGTGAATGTGGGGAAAAATCCTGTGCTCCCTGTTTGTATTCGGCAGCAAGATTGTCTTAGGCCTTTATCCTTCATCAGAGGCTCTCCTTCCCCACCGCTATCCATCATAGGCTCTCCTCCCCCACCTCTATCCTTCATCATATGCTCTCCTCCAGCACCACTATCCATAGGAGAGCCTATGATGAAGGATAGAGGTGGTGGAGGAGAGTCTATGGGGAAAAATATTGGTGGTGGAGGAGAGCCTATGATGAAGAATAGCGGTGCTGGAGGAGAGCCTATGATGGAGGATAGCGGTGGTGGAGGAGAGCCTATGATGAAGGATAGCGGTGCTGGTGGAGAGCCTATGATGGAGGATAGCGGTGGTGGAGGAGAGCCTATGATGAAGGATAGAGGTGCTGGAGGAGAGCCTATGATGGAGGATAGCCATGCTGGAGGCGAGCCTATAATGAAGGATAGAGGTGCTGGAGGAGAGCCTATGATGAAGGTTAGCAGTGCTGGAGGAGAGCCTATGATGGAGGATAGCCATGCTGGAGGAGAGCCTATGATGAAGGTTAGCTGTGCTGGAGGAGAGCCTATGATGGAGGATAGCGGTGGTGGAGGAGAGCCTTTTATTGAAAGATAGCGGTGATGGAGGAGAGCCTATGATGGAGGATAGCGGTGCTGGAGGAGAGCCTATGATGGAGGATAGCGGTGGTGAAGGAGAACCTATGATGAAGGATAGTGGTGCTGGAGGAGAGCCTATGATGGAGGATAGCGGTGCTGGAGGCGAGCCTATGATGAAGGATAGCAGTGCTGGAGGAGAGCCTATAATGAAGGTTAGCGGTGCTGGAGGACAGCCTATGATGGAGGATAGCGGTGCTGGAGGAGAGCCTATGATGAAGTATAGCGGTGCTGGAGGAGAGGCTATGATGAAGGATAGCGGTGCAGGAGGAGAGCCTATGATGAAGGTTAGCGGTGCTGGAGCAGAGCCTACGATGAAGGATATCGGTGGTGCAGGGAAAACCTATGATGGATAGCAGTGGTGGAGGGGTAAAACCCCTTCAGACAGTGAGTAAGTCTCCTATAACTATTTATAATAGGGAAGTTTTTATCAGAACATATTGGACCCCCCTGAGGTGTGTGCTGTGCTCGGGCTCGCTGAGAGTTGTAGTTCTATGTCAGTCATGTGACCCCCCAGCCCCCTCACCTGGATGACCTGGAACACCTGGTGCTCCTCCGCATACACAGCCATGTGTGGGGGGATTCTCAGGGGCTTGTTGCTGGCGTCCATGTCTCCTCAGATCTCCGAGTTGCAGGCCTCAGATTCCTCGGACAGGCGGCAGCAGTGCTCCTTAGCAACACAAGCATCTCCCCAGTTTCAAAGTCAAACTTCCTGACTCGCACATTAGGTCTCCCCCGTCCCATCTCCTCTGCCGGCTGACTTCATCGGCAGGGGACACCTAATGCGCATGCGCGGCACCACCGCTACGAAGATTTCCAGCGCTCAGCCCTCAGACTCCCACACTAATCTCAAAAGCGATCAGGCAGCTGCGGGTGCCGCCGCACAGGTACAGCACAACAGGAGGGGCGCCGCCTGCACCCGCCGGTCCATACATATTCCGGGACCGGGGTGCAGCAGGTAGGATGCTGGCACCCCTGCTGAGTTGGTGCCCTAGGAGACTGCCTGGGTTGCCTTACAGGTAGTGCCGGCCCTTTCTCCACCTACCAAACAGACCTCTTTTATTATTCTTTTTGACACCTTCTCAGTCAGTCCCCAACTCTTTTTTATCTTTAGCTTTGTATTTTATCCCTCAGTGCCGTTACTTAATGCCACCAACTAACTCATTCACTGCCCACCACTTGGCCAATCATTTGAAAAACAAGATAGATTTGACGCATGATGAGCTTTCTCACTGTCCAGCTATCTTCCCTAATTGACATATAATGTCTACTACCCCATTCAATAATCTTCTCCTATGACCCTGTCACTACAGAGGATTGCTAAACTTTTCACCACCTGCCTCTAGGATAGGGATGAGCTTTGAGTCGAACGTAAGTTTGACATTTCAAGTTCCTGCATTATCATGGACTCTGACCTCAATAAATCACCTGCTGGCTGGGGGGATTTGAGCCCCATAGCCATGCCATGGCAAGCCTGGTATTCTACCATCTACACCACTGTTAAACCTGCTTAAGCTGAATGCACTCTCCCTAACTTTTCTCTCATCCGCTGTGTGTAGGGTGAGATAGGAGTTAGTTAGACAGGGAAAGCGTGGTCAACCTAAGTGTGCTTGATGGTGGCGTAGCTTGTAGAGCACCAGCCTTGCTAATTGTGAGGCTGTCGGTTTGAATCCCTTGGTCAGTGGGTGATTTTTAAGTGGAATTCTATAGTTAATAAATACATTGTTGGCAGGGAGAGAGATTTATGCTTTGCACAGTTTGTTGAGATCAGATAGTGCAGTGTATACCACAAAGTTATATATATATATATATATATATATATAGGCACTTCAGTTTATATCATTTTATGTCAGTATTGCTACCATACCAGGCCCCTCGGGTGAATGGGTGAATTACTGACATCAGTAATTTATTCACTGCACCTGAGCAGTGCATTGTGGGGCGGCTTGTGATGTCAGGTCACTATAAAAGAGCTGTCAAAATCAAAGCAGCTCAGAATGCGGGAAGCGTCCGGAGAAGCAGGAGCTTCTTCTTTTTTTTTCTATTTTTTGGGCGGACAGGCGACTGATCATCGGGGGACACTATTTTTTATTTTTTAATAAAGGACTTTTCCAAAACTGTCTTTTGTCTTCATTTATTTTTACACTTTTTTGGTGAATGGGTAGGGGTACAATGTACCCGATATCTATTCACATGGGGGGGGCGGGATCTGGGGGCCTCCTTGTTAAAGGGGGCTTCCATATTCTCATAAGCCTCCCCCCTGCAGACTCCCACAACCACAGTCCACAGTTGTCGGGAAGAGACCCCTGTCCCCATCAACATGTCGGCAAGGTGCTCTCGGGTGAGGGGGAAGAGCAACCCCTGCCCCAAAGCACCCACCCTCCCATGTTTAGGGCATGTGACCTGGTATGGTTCAGGAGGGGGGGCACTCGCTCGCCCCCACCCCCATTCTGGCCAGCCAGGCTGTGTGCTCGGATAAGGGTCTGGTATGGACTTTAGGGGGAACCCCACACCATTTTTTTTTAATTTTGGCGTGGTCTGGTATGGACTGAGGGGGACCCCACGCCTGTTTTTTCTTATTTTTTTGCCTGTATTGCCGGGAGCCAACAATACATTACAGCCACGAGCAAGTTTAAATTACATTTTTTCCTTTAGAAATGTCAGTATTGCTGCAGCAGGCTACAAACATTGCACAAATGTGCTTCTTTACAGGCACATTAAGGGGGCCCACCAAGCACGATATTTAAATGAATTTTTCATTTTTATTGCTTCACTTTAAGCATTATTAAAATCACTTCTCCTGTAAAAACAATTGTTTTAAAAATAAATGTTTGCATTGATTCATGTCCCCCAGGGCAGTACCCAGGTCCCCGTACACTTTTTTGGGCCAATAACTTGCATTTAAGCCTTTAAAATTAGGACTTTTGATTTTTCATGTTCGTGCCCCATAGACTTTAATGGAGTTTGCATGTTCGCTAGAAAATTTCCCCTGTTCGAGATTCTGTGCGAACCAAACAGAGGGGTGTTCGGCTCATCACTACTCCTGGACCCCAGTCCCCCACAACTACTCTGGTCATCCTCTTGCTCTATACTATTCTCTCTTACTCAAATTGGCAATCTCTCCCTCTGCACTGGCATCTTCCCTTTCTATGTAAAACATGCACTGGTCCTACTTGGAGAGAGTGATAGACTGGTGTAGACATGGTGATATCAAATTCTGGATGCAACCCAAACATAGTATAGCACCATTCCTCTTAAGAGAGCACCTTAGTGCTACACAGCCCTCACTCAAGACACACCCACTAATCAACCCTGCCATTTCCTCGGCCAGTCTCCATTGTATCCTATACTGGGGAATCCAGATTTTCTCCCTGGCATAGAGGATAGGGTTTTTTGTAGATTGCCAACCACCCGCTACTTTCAGGCCTCTCATTTTCTTACCTCAGATGCTTGGCCCTCGATCTCAGTCTTGATGCAGATTTTAGGGCCTTTTGCGGTAGATTTTTGGAAAGTGCAGCAACATCATCATTTCTTTGGCACATTGGGCATCCCCACGCCGTTCAGACGCCCATTGACCTAGTTCTAGACATATTGTATGGGTAGTGATCCCCTAGCTCACTTCCTTTCCAAAATGTATTCACTCTTGGTGGCTCCACCAGAAGGCTTTATGTTTCCTTGCATCCGTAAATGGGAAGCTAACCTAAAAAGAACCTTCTCACCAGATTAGTGTCGAAGGATTATCCAATTTGCTCTGAAGTCTTCCATATGCATTCACATCCAAGAGAGCAACTTCAAATTACTTACAAGATAGTATCGCACACCTTCAGTTGTATGCCTATACTCCCTGAAGCTTCAGATTGTTGTTGGAGGTGCTGGGAGATATGGGGGACAATCCTTCGTACTTTCTGCTCTTATCTGAAATTGGACCATTTTTGGAAAGAAGTGCGAAGAGTTGCCCAACTGACTATCCGGTTCCAAACGACCCTGCCGTCTTTCTATTCCACTGTTTGGCTATCCCTGTCAAAGTTTATAAGAAGTTGGTCCTTCGCCATCTTCTTAATGTCGCCAAAGCCTGCACTGCATAGCAATGGAGGGACCCGAACCCTCCCTCCATCTCACTATGGCTCAATAGAGTGGAAGATGTCAGCGGGTTGGAGGCCTTGATACTGACTGCCCAGAATAAATGAATCTGGTATTGCTGGCCCAGCAACTTCTCCTCCTCCCACCCCTTTATATTTTTTTTTTGCCTCCCTCCCCCTCACCCTTCTTTCCTACTTTTCTTACTCTCTCTTACTATCCCTGACCATCTCTTACTCCCTGTATAAAGCAAAAACTTTGTGTCCCACCCACACCACAGTCTCCGCAGTACGAAGGGGAGAGATACAGGATGGGAAACCTCCCTTTAACATTCCATGGACTCCTTCAGGTCTTCCTTCCAGAAATATCTTGTTACCATTGGCTTATCTTAAGGGACAAATTTTCATTTTATGCCCCCATGGAGGTGTGCCTTTGACCCAGGCTTCCCGATATATATCTCCCACTAGATGATTTGTACTTGTTATCCCTATGAAATATCATATTTGCTGCAGAGTATTGTACCTTTTTTTCTATTTGATCCCTTTCTGTAATTTAATCTTGCAGTTGACCATGTTTGGATGCAGTCTATGGGACATTTATTGTTAAAAAAGAATAAAAAAAAAACATGCACTGTTTCCCCCCCCCACTGGTCTTCACCAGCCTAAACAACAATAATCAAGGTTTTATACCATACTACCGAGTTACATAACTATATAGGCTCCAACACTTGATCTTCCCACCGGTTATTGTTTTTATTATATGTTGAGTATTTTGTCTTGATTTGTATGTTTGGAAGGTGTGAGGATTCACAGATGGTATTTTTTACATCTTTTGAAAGTAATCAATAATTATTTTTGTACATTAGGCTGCATGGTTTATTGTAAGCCTTCTTTATACAGACTGTACCTTACAGCTGTATTTCCCCCTTTTTCGTTCATATGCTAACAGGCTAAAGCCACACCAAATTGGTGAGTCAGCGAGTACATCTACCCCTTATCTTAGAGTGGCCACATAATCTGTGACATACTCATTATTTTTTCTTATTTTTACAGTCTAAACAACCTAGTACCAATCCCTGTGCTCCTGTTTATCTCCAACTTCTAGAATGGCCATTCTAAAGCCTTCTGAGCTGCTGCCTGCTTCACATCTAATAACCTTTTTTGACACCTACAATCTTACTTTCGCTCACAGCTTTGACAAAGCTGACTACCTGCTACTCCTCAAAAAACTTTACTCCCTTGGCCTCCAAAATTTATGGTTGTCCTCCTACCTACTTAAGCACTCTTTTAGTGTCACTTAAAACTCTATATCATCTTCTACTTCCTCTTCTCCTGTTTTCCTCTTTTCATAGTGTTCATGGGCTCTGTTCTCAAACTCTTTCTATTCTCTATCTCCCACCTTAGTTAATAACCTTGCATGGCTTAGCTTTAGAATATCATGTCTATGCTAATGACACACAAATGAGTGAATAAGTACCCCAACTGCCAAGCACACCCATTCGCTCTTCTTGTGCATCACTAATTTACCAACTGACATATCAGTATGGATGTCACACTACTTCCTAATCTTTTATAAAACTAAGCTCATACTATTTACTCCCCTCCATGCCCCTTCCCTGTTTTTTCCATCAAGATTAATAGCATATACTGTATGAACTTGTTTTCTTCTCCCATGCCAGGGTGCTAGGTTTAATCCTGGATTCTGACCTCACCTTTCAGCCCCACATTCAATCACTGTTCAAATCTGGCCATCTCGGAGACTAACCACCCAATAGATTATTTCAATGAAAGAAAAGTATTTGCCATTATTTATAACTTTATCTCAAATAGGACCAGTCTTTGTTGTCTATAGCCAGTAATACAACTCTTTCTTTCTCCCATCTGTAGTTCCAAAATGTTTATTTTTTTTTTTCATGAATGCTAGGAGTCATTGTAATCAGCCATGCTATCTCCTTGCAAACTCTCCTTTCACATTTGACTTACAGCAATCACTCATTTTTACACTAATATTTCTGCCTTAAAGTAACATTTTTTTAAATAATAGAAACATATGGGTTGCCACTGCTGACCTATTTCTGAAAATTCTAGCTGTCTGTCGGTTGTGTCTATCTAATGCCTTTTAATTAAGTCATTAACTTGCTGAATACTTGTTCTGAGCCAAGGACAGATAAATTTACTGAAGCCTGAAATAGCCAGGCATTTAGCATTTCAAGAATTATACAAAGTATTCTCCTTTAAATTCAAATTGCTTTTAAAATACATTTTACTTATCTTATATACATGTGAATGTAAACCCTAACCAGGCTACAGATTTTAAAGTTTTTGGAGCCTGTTGTTATGTGTAGTAATCGTGGAGCATTGCAGGCCATACAACATTGTTAACCATTGGTTGATTGAAAGAAAATTGCTTGATTCCTCCATCAACACCATCAGAAACCCCCCTACGCTATTGTATTCTGACAGCGAGAGGTTTCCTAGCCTTCAGAATACAATGACAACTGCTGGTGTGGCTTTAGCCGCTGGAAGTAATCAAGTGAAATAAACCTGACAGGCTGGTTGTACTGAAGTTAATTGATACATCAACTTCAGTACAACCACCCTGCCCAGTCTGTTGAACCAGACTAATTTCAGTCAGTCTATGGGCGGCTTTATTTATCCTCAAGGATCACACAACAGAGTCTGGATGTTATATACAGTAAGAAGACTGGCTGGTTGCCAAATCCCATGAGCTAGAATTTCCGTGACCCTGTGATTAATTTTTAGGATGAATTTCTCAACATATTCTACAATTACAGAGGTCAGTAGGGGCTTGTTTTAAAGCTAATTTACAGTTTGATATTAATATATAAATATTTGAATGTCCAAAGTCTTTTTAAGTAATGAAATGCATTCACAGTCAATAATAAACAGTAAAAGACAATCTTTTTTTACATTACTAACTAATGACTCATTTTATGGAAAGATTAATCCTCCCAAGAACATATTTAACACATATAAGAAGATGTTTTAAAAATGTCTAAACATAAAAAAGAGAAATTAACACAGTCCAATATTAACCGACAACTTAAAAATATCTGTATTTACTCCAGCTGTTGTTACATATGCACATTTGTATTTCACAATTTTAGATGTGTTGGGGTTTGCAAAATTATTTTTTACTTTCCTACTGACAATTTGAACAAATAGGGTTGCCCAGACCTCTCCAGCCTGGCGTATACACCCTTAATCCATTTAAATAATATGTTTTTCCTATAAACAACCTACCAGTATGTGAGTAAATGTCAATCAGGAGAGAAATAGTGGAAGGCACCAGTCATGGTGACATTTTCCTATATACAATAGGGTTCATGTAGGGGAGGCAGAAAGCCAAAAACCCTGCTTTTCCTGCTGTGACTTTTCAGTGGCCATGAGAGTATAGCATGAAGACCTAAACATGAGTTGCAGTGCATCAGAGATTGGTGTCAATTGGAGGGTACAGCAGCCTGATGACTGTAACTCACCAGTGGGATTGCAACACATGGATAGCTAATGTGAAAATATCACACTTTGGGATCAATATTCCTTCTTTAAATGGACATTCAGACTTCAGGAAGATGCATAAACAAGCTTTCCACATCATCTGCTGCTTTAATTGTTTGCAGAAAATTATTAGCACACACTGCCTTGTACATAACAGGTACTGGCACTATGGAGTCCTCACTTATCTTCTCTAGGTACTGGACTACTTCTTTCAGGACACCTTAATCCAATTGCTGGACCTCTATAACAGCACCAACCTAGTCAGACAACAGTTTCATTATTTCTGCATGTTAGCTATTTGTGTCATAGTACAAAGACACAGCTTGAACCAATGCCTGCATTACATCTTCTATTTTGCAGTCTGATTAGATTGTTGCCTGCATTTTCCACCATATGTGATAATTTTACACTTTGGGAATCACCTTTCCTGGGGTAAAGAGACATGCAAGCTTCAGGAGGATGCATTAAGAAGCTTAAGACAGCAGGGACTTTTCAAACTGACATGTTTATTATAAAAAAGGTTGCAGGCAAAACAAATCTAACAGAAAATAAATCCCAGCACATCAGGTGCTAGCTAAACAGATAAAGGAACCTCACTATTGTTTGTGGGCCAGACACAGCAGACCGCAAAACACCAGTTGTTCCCCAGTTCAGAACCCCACATTTGCTACAGATCTTCCTATTTATCTCATTTGCAGCAATGATTAAAGGCCTATGGGTACAAAACCCATTCTGGTGCAGAACCAAACCTAAGTGGCATAACACGATGCACACATGAATACTTTACATAATCACCTACCCTAATTCCTCATATACATGACAAAAGGAGGAGAAATATAGAAATATACCTTCCTTCCCCTCAATGATCTCTCCTTTCAGTGTACATAATGTACTGTATATATATATATATATATATATATATATATATATATTTATAGATAGATAGATAGATTACAAATAAATAAATATATATATATATATATATATATTACAGTGTATATATATATTACAGTGTATATATATATTACAGTGTATATAAATATAGCACAAAAATACTAAGGAGATTAATGCGTAATTGAACCGCGTGTTTTCACAGTACGCCAACACGACACCTGCAATTTTACTATAATAACACCATTTGAAAATACAGAATAAAACTGTTTACATTCTAAAAGAGATGCCTACTGGGCAATATCATTACATTATTACTCAAATGTATTCTAGTTTAGTATAACATCTCCAGGGAATATTTCACACTGCAGGCAGTAAAGACATGTGTTCATCCCTAGAAATTAGAAAGGGATCCATTTTATAACAGACAAAATATTCCACTGTAAAAACTGTAATGCAGTATCAAGTAGTAATGTTACTTGCTTTTATCCATAAATTCTAGAGATGAATAATACTTAAAAATATATACAAGAAAAAAGATTGCTTCTCTAACTAAAAAATACTTGACTTATCCATGCACAGGTTTATGATCAAACATTTAATTTTCATTAATTTACTAAGGATACTGGAAAGTCTTACATTACTGCATTCCTTTCAACAGCAAGGCATGTTCATTTTGAATAATGCAAATGATTATAAATATTATGTCTTTTTGCAGAAAGTTTAAGTTGAAGAAGTGCTTTGCCTTTCAGCTGTTCCCCACTGTGGCAAAGTGACCTACCGATACACTGATACCAGAATTTTTGTGATGCAAATTATATTTAAGCTGCTCAATATGAGTTTTAAAGAGTCAAGACAGGGAATTCCATGTGTGACTTCACAAGTGGGGTAACTTACCTATAGGGTTTTTACTTGTGTATAGTCCTTTTAGAGTAAAAATTTGAATAAATCCGCCATTCTAAATGTACTCAACTAAAGTGGGTCAACTAAAGTAAGATGTACAGTCTAAGTATATATCTTCAAAACCATAAGGACCTTTTTAAAAACATACACATTTGTGCCACATAAAAAAACTGCAAGTTTACATGATAGCCATACACTTAACAAAATAACATACTGTATATGTTGCCTTACTAATACCCAGACATTCTCATGCAGCCACACACAGAACCTTAATCAATTATTAAAAAAAAAATATATATATATATATACAGTATATATATATACTGTATAAACATATCAGACGAGCTTTAGTAATTATTCGTACATTTTTTTCCACAGTAGCTAAACATATATTAGCTTTTGACAATTTAATGCAATAATACACCATTTTTTTCATCATTATAAAGTATTATTTTAACACATAACTTTTACACTAAACTTACTACGAAATCACAATTACCTTTGACTTGTCTCTCATTGAGCCTTTTCCCAAAATGGACATTTTTGCACTAGTTTCTTCTTGTAATCGCTTTAAGGAGTTTCCTCTTGGTCCAAGTAACTTGCCCACAAAATTAAACTGAAAATCAAAGATTATTGTTAGAAATGTGTAACAATGGGTAACATTGAACAGATAAAGTGTATAAATTATCAAAGCACCTCAATATGTGTCTAGTAGTGGTTTGAGTAACTAGGAAACACAGTGACTTTGATATTAAGATATGAGTTTAGAACAAATGGTCTCTCTACCACGTGTAGTAGGTAAACTACCCTAGAGAATGACATACATTCTCATTTCATGAATGGTATTTTACATTGACATTAAAGAAGATTTTCAGGCCAGTTGCACAATTTAGTGACAATCAAAAGCAAAGCTTTTTTTACCTGCTTTTTGTTTTGTGCAAGAGAAATAAAGCTTTGTGATGTTTTGGCACTGTGGATTAATTTGTTTCAAAAAGCATGTTTTTTACTCCACACTTATTACATGCCAGAAAACTTTATTTGACAGTGAACCTGTTGATCCTGCCGGTGAAGTCATCCACTTGTGATGGTGTGGCAGTGATCCTCCACAGCTCCTGAATTTAGAGCACGATTGCCACTCTTACGTAGATTATGCTTGCTTGCACAACAGTGGAATGAGATGATGTTATAGGGGACATGGCTGTCATCATTGTCACTGCTGATTTATCAGCCTGTAGTTTATTAATTAGAACATGGCTACCGCTAGTCCTACCCATCTGCTTTTTGGATTGACAGTACTAAAACCTTCCCACTGTGATCTGTACTGTCTGGGAGAGAGAGCAAGTGAGAACCAAATGAAAAAGGATCTGGGTCAACAAAGCAAAGGTAAAGGAAGTTTATTGTTTACCTTACGAGGCTTGTGCATCAACAGTGAATCAATAGTAACTAGTAACTGGACTTGGTACTTTTTTGATTGTCATAAAGGAAGTTTTAGTTCTGCTGATCTAACCCGACAAAATGTTTTGCTTCTATGATAATCTGCACGTTGTATCAGCATTACTACACTTGATAAATGTAATGCTTATTTTTTGTTACAAACAAAGCCAAATTAAGCATCTAATTCTAAATGAAAAGATTTAGATGCACAGTAATGATCAATATTTACACAGCACCCACTCCACTAAAAACATGTACTAATTACCTTTAAATGGTAACTTTGCCCTTGAACACCAACAAGGTAAACCTATGACATCTTCTAGATCAGTGTTTCTCAACATATTTCAGTCAAAGCACCCTTTAAAATTCTGCACAATCCCAAGGCAACCCATTCTTAAATCTAAAAAAATAAACAAAACATTTTACATAATGTAGCAACATCCCCAAAGGTAGGACACCCAACATTAGAGGTGATTTTTTCTTCCAAAGCAAACACACCTTTGCACTGACTAGTATTTTTTTTTTATTACATATACAGCACTGTCAATTTACATATATAACTTGTACATTTACATCAGTCCCTGCCCTCAAGGAGCTTACAATCTAAGGTCCCAAACTAACATTCATACACATATTAGGGCCAATTAACCTACCAGAATGCGTTTGGGGTGTGTGAGGAAACCCACACAAGCACAGGGAGAACATGCAGGCTCCAGGCAGGTAGTGCTGTGGTTGGGACTCAAACCAATGACCCTAGTGCTGCTAGGTGGAAGCGCCAACCACTGTGCTGCCCACCATTTTCCAATGTTTTTATTCTCCCTCAGTTTCTTTTCTTTCTTTAGTTAATGTGACCCCAGTGCTGATGGGGAGGTTCAGGGAAAGGGCAAACAAGGATGCTGTGCAATGGCGCAACATCCTAGGTATTAATCAATGATGTCATGGGTTGTTAGGGTGGTGACAGATAGAAGGTTGTCATGGTGCACAATGAAAGCCTGTGGCTTTGTGTAACTAAAAGGCAGGCTTGATCCACCCACTGACTTGTATACACTTTTTAGGCATTTAGCCAAGGCAGCCCAGAAGAAGCATAAATACATCCTGGTTGTAAAGGACTGTTCTAGATGAAGAAGAAGAATAGAAGACTGAATTATCATCTACAAAACCCAACTAAAGCAATTTGTTCACATGCATGTGACATTTCTAAAATTGCATTGCATTATGTTTCAGTATTTCATTTTCTTTGGTCACCAATGACCTGTCACTGATGTTAGGCTGGCCATACATGTTCAATATTCTTGTACAATTTTATTTTAGATTTACCTTAAACTATGTAGTGCAAGGGCCTGCCTAATTGGATACAATTGAACGCTGTTTAGTTTTGACTTCATATTATATGTTTTTTGGTAAATCTAAAAGAAAATTGTATAAGAGGATTGAACATGAATGGCCAGTCTTAATCTTCGCTCTTTTGATGGAAAAGGTTTCACTGAAAACAAAGATGAATTTCCAACTTCAATGTTTTGCACACATAAAAAGTGAACACCTACATAAAACCATCCATTCGTTGCATGCTCAGTTTGCCAAAAGTCCAATTAGATTCAGGCAGGTATTGCTTGGAGGCAAATCAAGAATCATTTTGTTGTATTTCATATTGCATTCCACCTAATGGTATATACAGTATTTAATTTTTATTTCAGGTACTTATGTAACGCTGTCAATTTATGCAGCCCTTTACATATACATTGCACATTCACATCAGTCCCTGCCCTCAAGTAGCTTACAATCTAAGGTCTCTAACTCCAAATCATACATACATAGTAGGGCCAATTTTATACAGGATCCAATTAACCTACCAGCATGTCTTTGGAGTGTGGGAGGAAACCGGAATACCTGGAGGAAACCCACGCAGGCACAGGGAGAACATGCAAACTCCAGGCAGGTAGTGTCGTGGTTGGGATTCGAACCAGTGACCCTCTTGCTGTTAGGTGAAGGTGCTAATCACTACACCACTGTGCCGCCC
Source organism: Pelophylax lessonae (assembly GCF_965119305.1). Taxonomy (NCBI): domain Eukaryota; kingdom Metazoa; phylum Chordata; class Amphibia; order Anura; family Ranidae; genus Pelophylax; species Pelophylax lessonae. Next base: position 336,512,736 of record NC_138770.1, read on the forward strand.
AATAGTATATTGATATATATATATATAATAGTATAAATATATATATAGTATATTTTACACAATCTATTATGTTAATGTTTTTATTATCATTTCCATTTCCCTTTTCTGCAGTCAGCTATAGTTTTAAAAAATAAATTATTTTTTTTCCTTTTTTTTCTTTTCCTAGATTCTCCTAGAAGTATATTCTCTCTGGTCCTCTACCCCGTCCTTCATCTCCTCACAAAAACTTTGATGTCACTGCAGAGGGAGGAGCAAGGGGGATTACTACAGAGTTTCACTTAAATGACAGCTCTGAGACTGGGGAGTCATTTCAAAGAGGGCATTGCCCAGCAGCTTTCTCAAGGCTTTTGGATGTCCACACAAGGGAGGCTTTCACAGGTAAATAACATGCCTAAAACATGTTAAATGCACATATATTCTAATAGGAAAATTGTTGTTAAATGAATGGTCTGGTGACAGAGCAGTTCTAAGGTTTGCTAAAATTATTTTACTATACATATAGTAGACATACAGGGGATTGGTGTTTAATTTTACAAGGTCCACCAACACAGTGAAATGGTATGCTACCAGCTCAGATTGTGTCAGGAGAGTTACTACTGATGTTAACAGAAAAATGTTAACAGATAAAGAAGAAGCAGAGAGAGAGAAAATGGCAAGATTAAGCATGGAACTTTAAAGCTAACATACACTTTCCTCATTCATAGCAATGACAACTACTTTGCTTTGGTCCCCACCTCCCAAGCAGCATATATCTTTCCTTCATTTCCTTGTTACTGTGTCCCGCACCAGGAGCTAAAGAAAATATCCAGCAATCATGGCTATGGAGAAGCATGAGACTCATTGCATGTGAAAGTTTTGGACCATGGTTGGTATCTAACACAGGATATTCCTTCACTACTGATGGCTGAATAGAGTTATGGCAGAGTAGAACAAAGGTAAATGTATGCTGTTTGGGAGCATTAAATTAAAGTAAATCTGTTGCTTTGCCCTACATGGGCAAATCAGACATTCACTTTAAAATGCTTGATTACGGCAACAAAAAACAGAGCTAATCTAGACAGACAATTTCCACTCTCCTACCCAAAATTCTTGGGACATGTTCTCATTTAGGAAATGCAAGCAGATATGCAAAACATTTTTCTAAAATAGAACATTAACATTGTGCTAAGCTCTGTATTTACATTTTACCAGAAGAAAAATACATTTTACTAATAATATCTGATTCTGTTCATGCAAAAAAAAAAAAAAAAGTAATTAAGAAACACTATTACAAAACCTTTCCATTATCCTGGCCTTGGGCCACTGAAGAACATGCATTTACAATACAGAAATGAAGTCAAAGTCTGTGCCTAACATAACGAGTGAATGGATTAAAGTTTTAAAAGGCTTAATTTTTAATGAAATGAGACAAAAGCATAACACACCTGTGGTTTATGGCATAAGGTTATCTTAATATGAATGGTTTGTGCATTAAGAACCACAGGATAAACTAAAGTAAGAGCCATGACACTTAGAGAGCCTCTAAATAATTGCAATATTGGTGGGATGTTTTTTTAAACAAAAAAGGTGAGAAAGACTAAAGAGGAACTAAGTAGAAGAGACTGTTGGTCAGCACACACACAGTTAATTATTTATACACCTGCTAGGAACAATGGTAGATTATAATGCAAGTCTTGGGCTTACTTATGGAATTCCACTTAAGAAAACCGCCCAGTGTATGAATGTAGTATTTTTCCCTTTTGCTTTTTGTGATTTTGTAGGAAACAATGGGCTGTAGTCCGCCTGTCTGTGAGTCTCTCTTAGTGGTCTCTAAGCATGGATTGTACTCTCAACAATTTGCTGTTTGATCTCTCTCCAGTGGGGTGTGCTGGAGAGGTGTCTCTCTATGTTATGTTTCGCGACTCAGCCATTCAGCAGGCTTGGGGGGCCTGGGTAGCTGGCTTGGAAAGTATTAAATTGTATATTACAACACAAATTAAGGTTCAACATATGTATTTGTGTATACATTTAGTTTCTTTTTATGTCTTTATATTCCATGGCCAGTTGTTTGGCCATGCCCCCAGCCCTGATGTTGATTGGCAGAGGCTCCCAGTTGGGACCAACTGGAACCTAACTATCAAAACTGCTGACTTTGAAATGCATAAAGATGAGGGAAATACCACCCCCCCCATATGAAAAGTAAGCCGGTCCAGCCACCTGCCCACTATGTGACATAGGCCCATCTGACCACTGTGTGATGTAGCCTGGCCACTGGCCAACTCGCTGTTTGTGACAGGCAATGTACATTTCTGCTGTGTGTGTGTGTGTGTGTGTGGGTAAGTTCAACACCTTAGTAAATAGATATACCGCCTAATCTGTAGTGAAGAGCGATGTGAAGGAGCTGTGAAATAATGTGACTGCTAAATAGAGGATAAAAAATAAAAATAACTACATTTTCTAATGAAAATAAATGTCATTTGACCCATATAATACTATTTTTTGCATTAAAATGGCTTTTTAATGACATGCTTAAAAATATCTTAGACACTTTCTGGCCTCCTTGGCTTCTTTTGGATGAGGGTGTTTCTGTGAGAACTGTGTTTCTCCCAGGTCTTTTGACTAAGGGATTGTAGTGCTGCAGAAACCCCCCCCCCCCCCTTCAGGGAGAAAACCCCTAAAGATGCTGGTTGCTAATTATGTCCTGTTTTACCTTACAAGAAGCAAGCTGTAACCGTCCCCTACAAAACAGAAGGTGGGTGATTGGTTGAGTGGAATGCATGCACCAACTTTCTATGTTGTCCTGCATTGGAACATAAAGATTGAGTTACAACTTGAACCTCAAGAAGTCACATACTAGGTTATAGCGTATTTACACTTTTGCAGTAAAATTTGAGAAAACCCCACTATAAGCTCTTTATGTGTTCCTATTCCCACAGCATGCCTAAAAATAAATTTTTAGAAGAAAAAACTTACCTCAGGTGAGGTACCAAGGCTGTCTCACGCCTGTCCCCATCTACATGCATTGCAAGACACCCGGCCTCTACACCATTACCCCTTTGTTAGGACACTTAGTTTTAAAATCTACAACATAGTTACAATTGATAATGAAAATCTGTGTGCACAGCACAGACAGGGTCGATTATGGCAAAGATAGCTGCCCAACCCCTCATGAACAAAGAGAACTACCCAGGATTTCCCTTACTTTAGAGAATTTAAAAAAGGTATGCTACAATTTTTAAATATTTTGTTAAGTTATGCTATGTGAATGGGGACATGTAACAGATATAACGTAGATGTTATCCCACTTTGGCTGCAAAAGTTGAAATACACTATAAGTGTCCAGTCAGCATAGCCCTGTGAAAGAGGAACCCAGATAGTTTATAACAATTTAAAGAAGATGAGAAAAAGTGTTCTGTGTAGAGAACCTTCAGATATACTATGATTCCTCCGCTCTCCTTCCTATTCTTTATGCACTAGTGCAATAAATCTGTGTAAGTTTAACTTTAAGGTGACTAGCAGCCATCTTTTTTTCATCCTCTAAAAATAATTAATCCCAAGATGTATGTGCCTAAAATCTTATTGCCAAATTTAGAGACTTAGGACATCTACAGTGTAGCTGTTAGCTGACTGAAGATCAACATTTATTGAAGATGAGTATTATTAATTTTACAAAAGCAAGAGGGGTTGGTGAAAAAAAATGTTTAAGCATTATTAAAGTGATGCTAAAGTCTTGTTTTTTTGTATAAAAATAACTAACATGTTATACTTACCTGCTCTATGCAGTAGTTTGGCAAAGAGCAGCCCAGATCTTCCTCTTCTCAGGTCCCTCATCAGTGCTCCTGGCCCCTCCCCTCCTGCCAGGTGTCCCCACAGCAAGCAGCTTGCTATGGGGGCCCCCAACCTGAGCAGCAGCTCCATGTGTTAATTTAGACATGGAGCCATGACTCCGCTCAGCCCCCTCTCTCTCGCCATGGGCTCACTGACTTTTATTGACAGTAATGGGATCTAATGGTGCCCATTGCTGTATCCAAGCCAATCAGAAGGGAGAGTCCTGTAAAGCTGAGTCTCTCGCTTAAATCACTGGATGGAGAAGAGGCTCAGGTAAGTATTAGGGGGGTTAAAGGGGGGCTGCTTCACACAGAAGGTTTTTTTTTTTTTATCTTAATAAATAGAATGCATTAAGATGAAAAAACCTTCTGCCTTTACAACCACATTAAGGTTAATCTATAAAGGTGCATGAATTCATGCACCAAGTTCATAAATAAAATTTCACATGGTCAGAGATTTTGTGAATAATTGGAGGTGATGTCTGGTTGTGTTCTTCATAGTGCCATGCAGCCATCCTTGTCTCCCTATGGTTTTCACACCCTTTCCAGCACACAATCATGAAGCATTGTGTCACAAGACACATATCCCAATATGAATTAACAGCAGCAGTACATGACTTATAAAATGATTCTGCCTAATGAGCTAGATAGATCTTTAGATGCATAGACATTTCTCATCTTGACAGATTCCTTGTTTTGCATATTAATCAACATCTTCAGACTTCACATAGTTACATAGCTTTATCCTCGTATTGGGGTGTTTCTCTACAGCAGAGACTGGAGCACTTGTCTGGATAGAAGAAAATGGATGGGGCAAAATACCATCTAATTATTGAGGAAAATTTGCTGCCAAAAAGTTGTCAATAGGAAGAAGGTTTACCTCCTAACATGACAATGACACAAAGCACACAGCATGGCCTAGTCACAGCCCAGGTTTAAACCACATTGAAAATCTGTGGAATAACTTGAAGACTGCAGTCCACAAACGGTCAACATCAAATGTAACTGCACATGAGCAGTTCTACAAAGAAGAGTGGGCAAATATTGCAAAATTAGTAGGGACATAACCCAACAGATTTCAGGCTGTAATTAAAGCAAAAGGTGGTTTAACAAAATACTAACATAAGGGAGGGGGGTGATCCTTTTTGCAACTCAATGATTCTGTTTTTGAATTTTGTTTATTTTTTTTCTGACCTGTTGGTGTTATGTCTTTCACTTGGATGTTATAAGCTGCACTAGTAAATACAGCTAGATAAAACAAAAAATTGTGTCTGTCTTCATTTCAGGCTGCAAAGTAACAAAATGTGATTATTTTAAAGGGAGTTATTCTTTTCTATACCCATTGTATATATACAGTATATTGTCTATCAATCAAAAGATAAGTGCAAAACTATCAAGACACTGAAAGAATCTTCAGTGTCAAGCTTCAGTATTCTACCACCAAGAGCACACAGTAGCAACTTACCAGAAATTCAGACCCCAAATAATTAGAGGGCAAATAAAGCATATTGGCACCAAGGTGCTCCAGCTGTAGTATGCAATGCATCTCGGCTTCTCTCAACTCCAAAGGTATCAGACCAGAAAGTAACCAGCATTAGAAATAAAGCAGGGGAACTCCAAAGTGTAGCATGTAATTTATACTATTTATTTATAAATGAGAAGTACTCACATATAGATGTAAAAGAAACAACATTTCAGCAAAACTATACACTGCTGCTTGATTGAGCAGACATGATGACATCACCACTAATCCCCACCGGATGCATTTTTTCACAACAGATGATATTCAGGGGCAACTAAATGATATGCTGGATGTGTATGGGGGTTTTTATATTATCGAAAATCCTGGGGAAAATTAAGGCTATGAGTTGTGATGGGTGTATTTGCTAAATGTATAAGACTGCATTGTAAGGTGTGCTGAGCTTTTTGGAGTAAATTGTGGGGTGACCCCTCCATAAACATGCCGTACATGACATACACCAGACTGCCTCCTTTTCTACACTGTGTTATTTACTCCTTACCATTCTGCTATAAAAGTCATACAATGATCATAGTATTGTCCCATTAATAGACAGAAGCTATTTGTACCACTAGGACTTACACATTTATTCAGTTCTACAAATAGGCACACTTTTGCTAATAAGTTATTGTTAAAGCACAGCTTTACCCAAAATACATTTCTCTTTTGTTTTGTGAAGTGGGTCAAATCTCAAATAGATCTTCTCTAAGAGCCTAGTCTAGAGATCCTATAACCAGTGTGGTTGCAATGTGATGAGATCCTAACTGAGAAACTAGACTAATTTATGTCTATAATCAAAATGTTTTCCCACATAGGGTACATTAGAAATCACTGTACCCAGTTGTGGAGTACACAGGGGTGGTGGTAATCTCTCTGTCATGTTCTTAGGCATAATAGATGATTTAGCATTCCCTACTACACCTACAAAAGATTTTAGCACTGTAATACACTGTTCCGTTCTTTTCCCATTCCCAGTAAATGTCTGTATTCAATATATCTTAGAACAAAATATTTTGTGCCATATTAGGCCATAAACTATGAAACATTTTTCCCTTTTCACTTGTAAAAGGTTTTAAAGTGCTGTGGCATGAAATGCCAAATCAATACTTCTTCCATTTGCAACTAAGAAAAGAACATGCCAATCTGTCATTTTTTGGCTTGTAAATATGTATGTTGTGTATATGCTTCTAAAATGATTTTCATCTCTCAGACCTATACAGTATTATCTTGCGATTCACTGTAAGCAGATTGCAATCCCAAATGACTTGCAAAATACAAGCAATCAATGTGAGAGCTTCTGCTAGCAGAATGGACTGTATCTCACAAAATATGAAAAGAAATGTAAATAAAGAGTTACAGAGAGCAATTTAAAATGAATAACTATATCAAATAAGCTGACAATAAGGCAATCTAGCTAAAAATGTTGTATTTTACAAAAAGTATTTTTACTTTATCTATGTACAGAACACTAGAAGAAAGTTGGGATTATGAAAGTCCTATATTTCTGATCTGTGATAGAAATGCTAACTTACTGTCACACAAATCTGTTAAAAAATGAATGTATATATTTTTTAAAAGGCAATAAGTTAGAGTAGTTATGATAAAAAGTACTTATATATTGCTAACAGGCTAATTAATAATTCCATGTAAATGGTATTATTAATGGTTGGGCAGTTGAATTTTTTAAACACAAGGAATCTGGGATAAAGCAGACTATCTCAGGCAGTGCTAAAGGGCTTTCCACACAACTACAGAACTGGAGTAGGCAGTCTCTTTAGAGGTACCAAATATAAAGGTCACAGATTTTTTTGTATGTAAAAAAGGTTTTGACGAAATAAATGCCCAAATATATGTATATATATATATATATATATAGGGAAAACCATTTTTTGTTCCCCTGCAGATTTTGTAAGTTTGCACACTTACAAAGAAATGAAGGGTCTATTATTTTTTATCATAGGTGAATTTTAAATGACAGAGACAGAATATCAACCAAAAATCCAGAACAAAAACACATAAAACAAATGTTATAAATTAAGTTGCAGTTCAGAGAGAAAAATAAGCATTTGATCCCCAAACAAAACCTGACTTAGTACTTGGTGGAGAAACTCTTTTTGGCAAGCACAGAGGTAAGATGTTTCTTTTAGTTGGTGACCCGGTTTGCACACATCTAAAGAGGGATTTTGGTCCACTTTTCTTTACAAATCTTCTCTAAATCCTTAAGGTTTCTTGGCAACTCAAAGTTTCAGTTCCCTCATTAAATTTACTATAGGATTAAGGTCTGGAGACGGACCAAGCGGCTCCGTGCTTCTTCTTGAGCCACTCCTTTGTTGCCTTGGCGGTATGTTTTGGGTCATTGTCATGCTGAAAGACCATCCATGACCGATCTTCTGTGTTCTGGATGAGGGAAGAAGGTTCTCATCCAATAATTTACAGTACATTGCCCTGTCAAATGAGGCAAAGAATTATGTTTCCACCTCCGTGCCTGACTGTGGGGATGGTGTTCTTAGGGTCATAGTAAACATCTTTCTTCCTCCAAACACGGCGAGTCAAGTTAATGCCAAAGAGCTCAATTATGGTCTCATCTGACCACAGCACTTTCTCCCAATCCTTCTCTGAATCATTTAGATGTTCATTGACATGACTTTACATGTGCATTCTTGAGGAGGGGGACTCGCCATGTTTGGAGGAAGAAAAATTCTTACTATGACCCTAAGAACACCCTACAGTCAAGCACGGAGGTGCAAACATGATGCTTTGGGGCTGTTTCTCTGCTAAATGTACAGACCGACTTCCCCATTGAGGGGCCAATGGACAGGGCCATGTATTGTAAAATCTTGAATTAGAACCTTCTTCCTTCAGCCAGAACACTGACGATGGGTCAATGATAGGGCTTCCAGCATGACAATGACCCAAAACATACTGCCAAGGCAACAAAGGAGTGGCTCAAGAAGAAGCACATTAAGATCATGGAGTGGCCTAACCAGTGTCTAGACCTTAATCTTATTGAAAATTTATGGAGGGAGCTGAAACTTTGAGTTGCCACGCGGCAGCCAAGAAACCTTAAAGATTTTGAGAAGATCTATAACGGAGAGTGGACCAAAATCCCTCCTGAGATCTGTGCAAACCTGGTCACTAACTACAAGAAATGCCTTACCTCTGTGCCTGCCAATAAGGGTTTCTCCAATAAGTCCTAAGTCATGTTTTGCTTGGGGATCAAATACTTATTTTACTCACTGAACTGCAACTAAATTTATAACATTTATATAATGTGTTTTTCTGGATTTTTGGTTGATATTCTGTCTCTATCATTTAAAATACACCTATGATAAAAAATTATAGACCCTTCATTTCTTTGTAAGTGAGCAAACTTACAAAATCTGCAGGGGATCAAATAATTATTTTCTCCACTGTATACTGTATATATTTATTTACACATTGTATTTTCATTAGGATCATGACCATCAGCTACAACAGCATTGCATGTAGATCTGTTGATGTGTTGGCTTAAAATTCATAATACCTTTTGAATTATTATATTTATGTTTATTTTATTTGGTACATGTTATTTTACAGGTATATTGTATATTATTTTGCTGTGGATGTTCTATTGTGAACAAGAGACTGGGTGTCAAGTTTGATTGACTGTCGTTTATACAGATAGATACATTGTTTATTTCCCCAATTCAATATATTTGCTAATGTGAGGAATTTTAAAGGCTCTGTGCTTAATTAACTTTTTTACTGGCACTGTAGGCACTAAGATATGAACTTGTGTATTTATCAGCATAGGCTTAGAATAGATAAAGTCTTTGTGTGCGCATGCACACATGAGGCCTGTGTGCAGTACCAAGTTTTGCAGGTAGGTTAGGTACAGCTGTCACCTGCAAGCCCTCGGTGGGTTAGAGTTTAGGAGAGATTATGTACACATTATTTAACATGGGTTAAGTACTCCTGGAACATCCTTAAATATGAATTAACATCTCCTGCCTGCCAATAAGTGAGGAGCACACTCTTTTCTGGCATATACTATAGTTACAAAATGTTACATTAATGCAAAATATTTAATTTTATATACAATTATGTTTTTTTTTTTACATATGAGCCTGTTAATTTGACAATCATATATTTTACAGAGTAACTTTTTTTTGTGTCTAATACTAGTAATTTATTGAATGAGATTGTGTGTCTTTATATGCTCAGGGCAAGATAAATTTCTTTGATGAACACAAGATGCTGCCAGATTTAATTTTTAATGATAGGGTTCAAGATTTAATGTCTGAACTTGTTTTGAATCTAACCCATTCCAAAATGCATGTATCAATCCTCTCTGCTCAAATGATAAAATCCCCTTTATTTTCCAGGCTCTGTTATTATCTTTATATGAAAGAGGATTCTATGTAGAGGGTAAACACCTCTTTTTTTAGAAGATTACTGTTTTCCCTAATACCTTTTAAATGCTTCTCTCTCTTCAGAGTCTTCAGAAAGAGAACCAAACTGCAGAGTCAAAACTACCTACTAAAAAATCTATAAAACTATTATGACAGCCATAGACAGAAGAGGACATGTAGATGTGAAGGCTTGATCTGACAGCCCTCCAGCATGTGTCTAGGCCAGTATTTTCATAATTATAGCTTTGCCAAACATTTAAGTGTATGCCTATGTAGAGGAGTAGGTATGTGGGAGTGGGAGTGGGAGAGTTTACAGCATAAGTTATAAACATCTGCTAACCTCTGAGGATATAATGATCAGACAAGGTTTTTAATTTGTCTGATCAATCGTTTCCCCTGTGGGTGGTCAGTTATCAGCTGTCGTTTGAACCAACAGACATGGGATTTTAGCCAAATTCAGCTAAAAATGTCCAGATCAGAAAACTGCTATCTCATGTTAATGTCTTTTGAATGTAGAAGAACCAGCCTTAACCTCACCACACTTTCCTAGTAGAAACATACTCACCAATCCAAAATGACCACTAAACCAATTAGTATAGTACAGTGCCAAAGATTTAGGCAGATGTGAACAATGCTGTAAATTAAGAATGCTTTCAGAAATAGAAGTAATAATAGTTTATTTTTATCAATTAACAAATTGGAAAGTAAATAAACAGAAGAGAAATCCAAACCAAATTAATATTTGGTTTGACTAACCTTTGGCTTCAAACCAGTATCAATTCTTCTATGTACACAGTACTTGTATCAAAACATTTTAGAGCACTAACCACAGATCTTCTGTGGATGTAGGCTGCCTCAGACCCTTCTGTCTCTTCATGTAATCCCAGACAGACAATAGTGTCAAGATAATTCTAACATTATACATTAATACATGTGTAAAAAAGAAAAATAATAATAAAACTTCACAAAAACACTTCAGCCAATGAAAATGAAACGTATGTATTCATGAAAAAACAATGAAAATATTTGAGTTAAAAATATTAATTTCTGCTTTTTAATAGACTTTTATACATTTAGGAAAAGGTAAAAATGTATGTAGTGCACTGAACTGATTAGTAGTCAGCCAAACAACCTCCTATTTATCCATTGCAGTAGGTTACATGTTGTGTTAGCATTAAGAAATGGATGAGCCACTGAATGAATAATGTACAAAGTTAAAAACCACTCAGCTCTTGAACAGCAGGAATAAAAATATGTAAGAAAGATGTACAGAAAAATAGGACACAGCAGTTGTTAAGTCTCATTTATGGGCACGTATAAATCTTATTGTTCAAAAGCCTCTCACACATATATATACAGTATAATATATATATTCTACTTCCCACCTTGATTGAAAATTTGTTTGATAGGATCAATTCACCCATGGTGATCAAGCAGGGGGCTGCTGAATCTTAACTGCATTAGTACACATAGACTAGTGCTTAACAACAAGTTGTATTAGTAAAATTCTGTTTATTGCTCAAAATGATTTAAAGTTATTACAGCTACAGTGAGATTGCATCCTGGAAGATTATGTCCAATCTAACAATATTCAATCCGTAAGCTAAAGAAATATGGAGGAAGGGCACTGTTCTACTCCACATTTAGCATTAGAAGCTGTTGCCTTATTTATCAATGTTCAGCCAGCAAACGGTCTTGTAATGATTTTGTGCCTTTAAAAGCATATGCTGCTTTGGGAACAAAGAGGAATACCACCAAGCGATTTGCCAAATAAAAACATATATACTGACTGAACATGCTTGTTCTTTTTGGCACTTTTATTAGTACATCAAAATACATCATGTAAATTATATTTCAATGTGGTGTGGAAACTGCTGATCAACTATCATTTTTGGTACATAATTCACAGATAGCATGCTTTCATCCATTGAACCCACTCACATATCACCAATACATGTAGAATTTACATTCATTTTTCTTTGATAAAATACTTTGTACTTTTTTAATAGTGTGTGGGTTTTAATTACAAAAAAAATCCAGATTAACTACTTGACCTCGGGAATGATTTACCCCCTTCAATTTTTTTCTATTCAGCACTGTGCTAATATCACCAGCAATTGCTCAGTCATGCAACACTGTACGCAAATTAAATTTATATAATTTTTATTCACACAAATAGAGCTTTCTTTTCTTGGTATTTAATCCCTATTGTTTTTTTTATTTATTGCTATATAAATGAAAAAATACAGAAAATTTGGAAAAAAAAACATGTTTTTCTTAGCAGGGGATCTACATGGCAGCTGCAACTTTGGTCCAGATGTCCAAATTGTAGCACAGGATTCCTAAGATGTGAGATATATGAAAAAAGCCATGCAGTGTTTCTGTTTGTAAGTATATATACATTTCAGACAATGAAAAGCTAGCATAACAGATATCAAACCCTGTCATTATTTGAAGGGCATTCTACTAGAAGTTTCAATGGCTTGACTTTAATCTTTTTCCTACTCAAAGGACTTCTCTTAAATTAGAAGTAGCATTTCAAATTAAAATAAAACCAGTCTTGTGCAGCTTTAAAGTTCATTAACCACATTATAATGCACATAAATTCTCCATGACCAATTCCAGTTTTGACATTTATGTTCAATTGTTGCACTAAACTGCTGAATAAAAAACTCGTATTATAAGTTCTGCTACATTAGGAGTTCAATTGAACAAAAAACTATTGCCTACAACTTATGTATCTATGAAACAATTATTAAAGAGCGACTCTAGCCAGACAGTTATATATACAGATGAAACCATTTTACCTGCCAAAAGATATGTAAAATAATGCACATGTTCTTATGGCCCACCCTGTAGTGGCTCATCAGTATTCTACTGAATGAATTGTGTAATTAACCAGGGTGTAAAAACTGGTCCACGGAAACTCATCAAGGTTAAAGGGTCCAGTGCTGTTATTAGGATTGTCAACAACAACCACAAAAGGTATCTTTGTTTTTTTTTTCTTTAAAGAAGGAGGAGGACCTGCCATGGGGCAGGGAAGCAAGAACACCCTTTTTGATCATAAATTGGTCAGTGTTTGTTATTTTATCATTTTTTAAAATGATTCCCGCTTGTCTGTCTAAACCATTGCTGTGCTGTGGTAGACACGCAATGAGTATTGGCATCAGATTTTTCTTTTACCAGATACTAAGAGGAAAGTAATGTATTTACCTGGCATAACGTTCTACAGTTCCTGTCCCATTCTGGAAAAAATCATGTTCACTTTTACCTAAAGAAGCCACCATTATCTTAAGGCTAGTACCTACCTAGATACCTATTGAAACATGCCCCCAGGTTTTAAGGAATAGTGCCATATTTGCAGAACCAGAGAGAGGTCATTTATAATAAAGTTCAAGGTAGATTCAATATACAAAAGTGAATAGGACTGTTGACTGGTGGGTCAACAAGATAGCAACTGTCAGAAGAGTATGTGTATCCAGGCAACGGGTCAGGAGTAGAGATGGCCTTGCGGTTCGCCCGGCGGTCGGTTCGCGGTGAATTTTGCTTGTTCGGAAATTTGCAAAAAGTCGGACTTTTGCCGATGGTCGCGAATATGTCCGCGCCGCCATTTTCTTTTTCATTCAGAAGAACTTTGACCCATGACACAGCTGTCAGGTGGAACGGGACAGCCAACTGAAACATTTCAGCACATGGACATGCCCCCTACCCTATAAATAGACCTGAGCTGTTGGCCATTTCACATTCCGCATTTTGTCAGGGTAGGGAGAGGTTGCCTGTGCTCATGAGGGAGAGATTGCCAGACACAAATAGCTCTGTAAGGATCCACAAAAGTCCTTTTCAGGGCTGGTATTTCGGTATAGGTCTACTAGTATCTCTTCAGTATAGGGTCAGGTATCCAGTCGGTGCTTTAGGGGCAGTTAGAGATCAGCAGCAGTCACACAAATCACTCTGTTAATGTCCACAAAAGTCCTTTTCAGGGCTGGTATTTTGGTATAGGTCCAGTCTCTTTTCAGTATAGGGACAGGTATCCAGTCTGTGCTTTAGGGGCAGTTAGAAATCAGCATCTGCAGTGACACAAATCACTCTGTTAATGTCCACAAAAGTAATTTAAAGGGCTGCAATTTTTTTGGTATTGCTGTGCAGTGCACTATATAGGGGGGGGGGAGGGGGTAATCCACAGTATAATATACTTTGTAGAAAGCATATTATAGTAGATTAGTAGTATTATTGTGCACTGTGCAGCATTGTGACAGGTGTGGTGACTGAGCGTTGCTCTGACAGGAATATTAAAGGGGCACTCTGACCGCAATATTAAAGGGGCACTCTGACCGCAATATTAAAGGGCCACTCTGACGGGGATAATAAAGGGGAACTCTGACCGCAATATTAAAGGGGAACTCTGACCACAATATTAAAGGGGCACTCTGACGGTAATAATAAAGGGGAACTCTGACCGCAATATTAAAGGGACACTCTGATGGGAATAATAAAGGGGCACTCTGACCGCAATATTAAAGGGGAACTCTGACCGCAATATTAAAGGGGCATTCTGACGGGAATAATAAAGGGGCACTCTGATCGCAATATTAAAGGGGAACTCTGACCGAAATATTAAAGGGGCACTCTGATGGGAATAATAAAGGGACACTCTGACCGCAATATTAAAGGGGCACTCTGACTGCAATATTAAAGGGGAACATGGACACAGGCTGAATGATGGCGGGGGACACGGGCTGCATGACAGCAGTGACATGGGCTGAATGACAGGGGAATACAGACTGGATGAGGGGGGACACAAGCTGACAGTGTGTACCTGTCAGAGTGCCCCTTCAAATCCAGTGTGTCCCCGTCAGAGTGCCCCTTTATGTGGGCTAATTTTTGGGGCCTATACAGGCCGACACTTACTTCTGTATCCTGTGAATGCGTAATGTACCTCCAGCCACCAAATACTACGTTCTTAGCTGTCAGGTAAACCCATGTGGGCTAATTTTTGGGGCCTATACTGGTTGACACTTACTTCTTTATCCTGTGAATGCCTAATTTTTCAGACTGGAATTGAAAATCAATGGGTCTGTAAAGGTTCCGCCAAATTGTGGAATGGATGCGGACCCATTTTACAGATGTGTGAATGGACCCTATATGTATTAGACATGTATTTACCGGCTGCTGTCAGTTCTGGCTGATTTATGAAAAAAAATTTTTGCTGTAAAAAAAATAAAAATAATTTTAGGGCAACTTTTCCAATTGCAATACTTCTGTTATGACATTGTCCATGTGCTGGGACTATTTGTGCACAGCTACTACGTCTTTTGTGGCTGCAAATATGACCTAAAGGTTTTTAAAGTTCGCCTCCCGGTTCGCGGACTTTTGAGAAAATTTGCGGCTGACGTTCGCGAACCGCCCCGGCCAATGTTCGTCCATCACTAGTCAGGAGCAGAGGTAGTCAGAGAATATTCATATCCAGGCAAGGGTCAGTAACAGAGTATCTATATCCAAGCAAGGTTCAGTAACACAGTATACATATGCAAGACAAAGCAATGCACAATGTAGGAGCCAGGTAATTAATGCTATTGCAGATTACTTCTATGACCAAATCTCACCCCTTCTGCCCCAACCTAGCCACTTCTGTCTACAGCAGTATACCCTTCTCCTCCCTGGACACACTCCCGTCACTGCACACAAGATCAGACCCTGACCACTACAATCTTGACAATTAGGTGACACCAGACATAGCTACACTCTTGAATGCCTGTGGTTTAAAACTAAATCCCAGCAAGAGTTCCCCAAGTATAAATCTGCCCTCCAAAAATATAACTCTTGCCTTCGTACTGCCAAACAGACTTATTTTATCTGTGAAACCAAAAGTGCAGTGCCTAAGTGATCAATAATGAATGTAACATCTTATAATCAAAGACCAGAGCGTAAATAGTATACCTACAAAAAGTGACTTTAAAATGTGCACAGTAAGTCCCATAAATATGTAACTCTGCTTAGTGGTAAAATAATTATTTTAATTTTTTTTCCTCATCTTTCTTCTATTTCCTTGTTTTTCTTGCTGGAAAATCCTTTTTTCTTTTCAATAAAAAAAATTATTAAATAAAAAAAATAAAAAAAGTCCCATAAATATGTAACTCTGTTTAGTGGTAAATAATACCTCCAATAATTGTATGTAATATTCATCCAACAGTCCAAATATATCACCACGCGTTGCTCCAAACCACCACCTGTGCACACTAACTAGCTATTATGCTGCATCGGAGAGGCAGCAGACAGCTTTGATAGCACTGATAGGGCATCACAGTATGGGAATCCATATGCATTGTATTCCTCTACTTGCAAAGGGGGCCGCCAGCACCACCGATGTATTAAGTCTAGGAGGAATGCCCACCCCACTGGAGACACAGAAAAAAGTATATAGTGTAGTATTTTATTTGTAAAATCAGCTTCTGTTCATCTATTAAATCCATACACCAAGGTTTATAGGTATAGCAAAGTGTAAATCTACCATGTTGGGACATTCGCTTACTAATTCGGCCGCTGGTCCCAAAACCAAAAACAACGGCCTGACATCAGCCTGTAGCTCCTCCCACAGGTATAGTAGAGTGTAAATCTACGATGTTGGGACATTTACTTACTAAGATGGCCGCCGGCCAAAAAACAGAAGTAGCGGAGTGACATCAGCACATTGCACCACCCAACATGTTTTGTGCGCAAGCATGTCTTCAGTGGATAATAGAGTGCTGACCTGTCTTTTACTATCCTTTAAATAGCCTGCTAAACAAGCTACTCATTGTGTTTAATGTTGGCGTCATTTTCCTGTAGTCCAAATAGAAGACCTAGTTTATCACTCATCACTCGCTTGTGCAGCTCAGCAGTCTTAGCTCTTGCAGAGTGTCCATCGTGTTACATCTCTGCAAGGTTTCTTGATCTCTGGTATCTGTGATGCTTGTGTGGTCCATTCTGGCCTAGTGGTTATGTTTAAACATACTATACTATTAGCATTTGTGCTGGCTTTCCTCTCTTTATCTATAGCATGCTCTGGAGCTATCCCTTTGGCCACCAAGCAGCATTGGATTTTTTCTGTGTTGCTCAGCTGTCATTTGTTTAGTTCCTGGGTACCCGACCAATACACCAATTTATTACTGTAATTTATACATGGCCTATGAGTTATTATTCTACTGCATTTTTTGGAACCCCTTACCTTAATCTGTGTGACTATCTCCTACTTTATCTACCTATAGACGATCCCTGAAAACCCATCTCTTTGGAGAGGCCTATCCTGCCATCAACTAATAAACTGTACTTTCACTTTTTCTATCACCTCATACCTAACAGTTATTACCTTTTCACTTCACCATCCCTTTTAGATTGTAAGCTCTTATGAGAAGGGCATGATCCCTCTTGTAGTGAACTGTATTGTAACTGTATTGTCTCCTAACATTTTGTAAAGCACTACACAAAGTGTTGGCACTATTTAAATCCTGTATAATAATAATAATAATAATAATAGTGCTCTATAACCCCGCCAGTCAATCAGGGCAGAATATGTGAAACATGCAGGTCAGGGCCACTGTCTAGCAATGGGGATGCCTCCTCTGGCCAATCAAGGCAGAGGCGGTGGGACAGGCAGCACCAGGCATCTGCTTAGCAATGGAGAAACCTCCCACCAGCCAATTAGAATAAAGGAGCATGACCATTATTGTAGGGCCATTGCTTGGAAACTGCCAACACTGGGAAGGCACAGTTAAGATATGGCTACAGCAGGAAGTGGTGACTGAGAGTCTGTTTCATGATCCTAACACCTACATGGAGAGAATGTAAACTGCACATACACCCTTCTTCAATCTACTTGCACCAACTTTTTTTTTTTATTTAAGTTTTGAGATGAGGTGCTTAATTTTTTTAGGAGGCACTAATAAGACTCACCATTAGAGCAAAGAACAGCACATATGCCGTTGTCAGAATAGTGAGGAGCCCACATGCACACAGTAATATAAGATGTGTTGGAAAACTCTCAGATTCAAATGTAACCAGAAACAAGGAGCACAAGTGAACTGATTTGCCCAGAAAGGCAAATTAATGCTCTAAATTGAAGATTAGGTAACTGAGCAGGCAGGTTAACCATAGCAGCGTCTGTAGTTTTTTCATTATTCAAAAACATAGGCTACATTTTAGGTCCTTAAAGTTTGATGACATAGAATATAGGATAATGCCAGAATATTTAAGGGCCTGCTTGCTCACAGCTATTTCTTTATCTGGTGTGCTCAGTAATGGTCTTAAAGTATAATTAAGGCAAACCTTTTTTTTTGAAGTACAGAAGCAGTTCAATGATTGGTTTTCCTTTTTCCTGAAACTGCTGTTTCAAGCATATCCCACATACCAGCAATCAGTACACAGGGAAATTATAAAACTGCAATGCAATAATACAAATTTTAATAACATTTTTAGGTAATAGATGAGATTACTATTTTCTAAGACAGAAACTTATTGTCAACCATTTTTCTCCTAATTTATTATTTTCTGTGATCTACAATATCAATAAACTTCAGTAGGTCTGCATTAAAATTTTGGAGATCTCATCTCTCACCTAATTAAATAAGTGGGAGCAGCTTAACTGGAGATAACTTGTGTTTAATGTGTCTTTTGTGCCTAATTAGAATTTGGACATCCAGGACTAGAGCTGTAATTAGGCAAAGGTAACTTGGGAGCAGCACTGCCAAAGCATGATATGCAAAAATGTGAACATTTTTTGTAGAAAATGTCTGGTTTAATGTCTTGTTGGTAAATCCAATGATGATTACAGAGACAACATTGACATGTTACATAGTCAACTATGCTAATAAAACATCTACTTTAGTTTGTGTTTAGGGGTGGCAAGAGCGCCATTTAATTTATCTTTCAGACAGCAGATTGTTGGGCCTTGATCTATATAATTTGCTCTGTTGACAAATAAACAACATCATATTTCTGTAATACACATTTGAGAATATGTAACCATCACAGCTTATGTGATATGCTGGCATTTAAGCTTAATGTAAAAGGAGCTTTTTCATGCTTTATGCTTTCTTGATTTACAAAATGTAAATGTGCATTTCACACAAGAGTCTGTCCAAATTGTGTCTGCAGTGCTTCAGGCTTTAGAAGAGTGGAAGTACTGAACTTTCCAATTATTGAAATAGATTCCGCTGTATGCCTAATCCCAGACATCAAGAAAGTTTAATTGATAAGTTGCAGGATTCATTATCAAGTAGCCAGTGGCGCTATTTTATTTGAGTGCTGTATGTGTTGAAGGCCACTTTTAAACTTTTATTTCCTTTAGTGCAATATTGTTAACCAGTTTATATACAAAGATTAGACACTTATATGTATATAAAAAAGTGCAATCCATTTTCTGCCTTTTGCAATGCTACTTAACTGATTTTTCTATAGTTACACAAAATGGTTTGTTTTATGGAATAATTTGTGGATGGTGTGCCTTTTGCCCTGCAGATGGGCATTTCATTTTAGGCTTGAAGAATGTGCATGTGTAATATTAGGTATTTGACTAGCACAGACAGACAGAATTTGAGGGCCTTTATGCAGCTTCTTATTCTGTTAAAGGAAATCTGTCATAATGTAACTATAAAGACTGTCATTTCTCAACTAACAGTTTCCTCCCTGGTCCCTGGTTGTTATTAGGGTCATCAGAACTAGTGTCTCAGTTGGAAGACTTCTGCTCTATTCCTGTTCTGACAACAACCCAAAATGTGGGAACTTCCATTGGGTGATAATGGTAAACAGGATGAAATAGTGAGGACGAATCACATATGCAAAGACAGCAATGAAAAAATGACAGGTGATCTAATCCCTCTTCACTCTATCCAAAATGTAAAAATACGTTTTCAACCCCACCTAATTTTCCTTAATAGATCTTTGCAATCTACCACAGACTGATTCCACAAAACCCCTTACATGTAGGTTAGGTGGTTCTGCTGCCCTAAAGCTGAACTCCCACCTTACCATTAGTAGTGCACAGTTGTACAGTCTTTATTTATTAAATTAAATTGCTTACTCTGATTTCACTGCACACTGTGAGCTTTCCCAATGCATATTAGCAAATTCTGAATAGAGATTGAGCCATGGAGCCGCCTTCATTTTCTAGCTGGATGACATCAAACAACAGCTAGTCTTTTCCTCCCCGGCCTTACTGCCCTGACCTTTCCATTTCAGACATTAGATTTTAGGATCAGCATCATATGTGGGCTTTACCTAGAGCAGTCTGCATCCAGATAAAGCCTAAATAGGAACACACACAGAGCGTCATGATTTTTTTTAGGAGGCTATGTACAACAAGCCCCACCTACCAGCCATGACCAGTCTACAGTGCAAAGAAAGGCACAGGGACCCAGAGAGGACATCAATGGGACCATAATAAGGTATGCAATGAAAATGGAAAGATTTTTTTAAAATGTCATTATGATGATGGAGGGAGGAGGAACCAGCAAAGTCAAATTTTAAGCAGACAAACCTTAGCTTTAACCCTGTGCTATGACATTTTTGGTTGATATATCACCAACCAGGTTCAAACTGGTAAGGCAGGTTTTAATCTAAATGATGGTTGTAAGAAATATTACAAATCATTGGCATGTGAGATAGCAAGGAGCCTACAACTTAGGTATTAGGTACATCTACTGTATTCAAACAGGTAGGCAAAATTGTTTCCCAAGTCACTTGATTACTGACAAAAGAAAATGCAATTGATAGTCATAGCCAGATGAAAAATTGATGCTAGTAAATGGTAAGTCTATGTTCAACAAGTGTACATATCTAGTGCTTGAAAACATGCTATGCTTGTGATTTAATGAAAAAGTATAAATATTACATAAAAAAATAAAAATAAAATAATTATGCACTAAAAGCGCATAGACCAAGATAAATGAAGGCAGAATGGGGCCCAGAAGCAAAGTAGCTGTTTTTGCCCCTTCCCTCTTGATTTTAACATAGATAAGGATTGCAAAAGACACAAAGAAGCTGCCCCATCTGTACTGAGTGCACCGGCATGGTCCGGTCAAACACCAGCTGTCTTCAGGTATAATACCTCCTACCTAGTGGCTTGGATTATCTGCTAAACGTCTTCAGTATTACAGAACAAGGCCAATTGAATTTGGCTATTATTAGCTATAGCATGACCTGAATAAATAAAACCAACACAGACAACGATCCAATAATAACTACCAAATGTAGAATTTCATCTCACTTTTGGGGACAAAAAGCTGGCCATAAATAGAGGGAATTTCAAGTGAAAATTCTTAAGAAAAGTCTTCATACGAAAATTCTCAGAGAATTCTCAGAACATTTGAATATCGTTAAAAGTTTTTATATGCTTTTAACAATTGATTTTGGAATGAATGGACTTTATCAAACAAAAACCACATACACAGAAGTTTGTCCATTTGAGAAAATTCTTCCATTCTGCTCCTTCAAACATTCTCATCATTGTGGTTGAAAACAAACGTTGATTTGATCCACTAACGATTAGGAGAACAAACTTTTCTAAAACATTCTTTTCCTAAGAATTTTCATTCAAAATTATACCCATCTATGGCCAGCTTTACTCCTTTACAAAACAAATGTGACATGCTTGCTAAAATTTGCCCTGGTGGGTCATAACCAAAGGCATGTGCTGTTTTTGGTCTGAAGTTTTAATGTCAATTTTTTTACTGCTTCCATGTTTATTTGCATCTTTTTATTTTTTTTTATTTTTTTTAAGGAGATTGCGACATGCATGATCAGCTTTAGGGACTAGTGGTCTGACTCAGTCACTTTACTGCTCCAGCTTTCCTTCAGGTTTTTTGCATCTTTATTTGAAGACCTATGTACAATATACCTCTGTCTGTAAACATCTTTGGATTTCCTCTAAAATGACTACGTCTGCAAAATAATTATATTATATTGACAAACATAAATATAATATGATGCTTAGGATAATCAAAATATTTTTCTATGTAATTATAGGAGATTTCCCAAGCAATTTTGTGATTACCCATTAAAGTGCATCTAGACGTTGGTACAAAAATGTAATACAGTGCAGTTTTCTAACTTTGTTTTTACCAGGTGATTCTGCCAGTACATATTTATTTTCCTAGAGACCATGGAACATAATTAAACTAAACATCTCCCCCTCTCCTCGTCTCTACAACAGAGGCAAGGGGTTCTGTAGAACAATGTAACTACTTACAGTGCAGCACAGGCAGAGAGCACATGAAGTTACCAGCTGACAAGATTTCCGAAAAGATTAAAAGCTATTTAGACACTTATTAAACAGACGTAACACTTTCAATGGTATATTTATTAGACCAAATTATAAATTATAAGTTCATCTTTAGGGTTTTTATAACCTTTAATATGTATCTAAATAAATATTTTGCTGAACTACACCCAATAATATGTATGGAGTGAATCTGCTGCAATATAATTGTATGAACCATGCACTTGTACAAAATCACAAACAGAAATATACAATAATATTTGTGATATTGCACGATCATTTCAATTTTCCAGGAGTGTGCTGATTACAATTATGTAGAGCCTTTGGAGATAGAAATGATACAGCACTACATTTGTCTTCTAATTCATACTAGTAATACAAAGCATGACATTTAAATTAGTGCCCTATTTTTTAATGAGTCTATAAAAGCTTTAATGCTTTTTCAAATGCCATTAACATCTTAACTGCCCCAAACTGCAAAACAAGCTTATTGTAATTTTACAGTTAGGATGCCAAGCTTAGCCTACACTACTGTATTATGAAAACAAAATAGTTTTTTTTTTCACATTCAAACTGTTGCTCTGTTCTGCTGGTAAGCCCTGGAACAGTTTCAATCCCAAAAGATAAGAAAAATGGTAGCAGCAAGTACATAACAATTGTCATTTTTAGGATTAGAAAAAAAATAAGACAATTTGATGTTAATGCATATTAAAATTTGAGATAACTATAACAGTAACAATGGAAATACAATATAATAAAATAAATATTGGCAAATGTACTTCAAAATATGTATCCAACTTGTATGGTTGTTGTTTCTAAGAAAACAGTCTAACTGCTGTTATGCACATGGACTTGTACATGAGATTGTATCCTCCAGCTAAGAACTGATTCTGGGCTTATCTTTGTGAACCAATGCCAAACTGCGGGCACTGCTTGAGGATCCAATGGGTTTTCTTCTATAAAAAAACGCTGGGAGTGCAGGCAAGGACGGAGCTTGTCCCAGCTCCATATATACCAATGCAAAGAGAGAAAAGTCCTAAGATGCACTTCATTACAAAAATCTATATGTGAGAAGTGAAAACAGCCTCAGCACCATCTCCAACCAGGCCACCCACCCACCCAATGTGTTTTGCCCCACCCATGGGGCTTAGTCATGGGGATCCATAAAATTAACTCATCACTGTGCTTCTTCACCTTTTACTATCCAGAGGTTTAATTATACTAGACCAAAGCTGGGTATACAAGTTTAGACAAATTCCATCATCAACAAAATCATGTGTGATGCGGGGATCTCTCCCACTTTGCAATTGTATTTGCAAAGGGTAACCACCCCTCCCCTCTCCCTGTAGAATACACTGATCAGTGCTTACAGCCATTGGCTGCATGTGCTGATTGAATGCTGGTTTTCCAGCAACACTGTTAAACAGAAGCAGGTCATTAGACGGGCTTCTATTGTACACACAGCAGTACACATGTACTAAATGTCGACCGGTTCCTGCTTACCTGATCGACTTTCTGTACATGTGTACCAGGCTTAAGTAGCTCTAGTGGCTTAAAAGAAGAGTATAAAGAGGGACAGCCCTGGATTAATGGTAAACATGCTTTTCTATTAGCTACTTATATTACCTACTAATATATATTTTGTTATTATTGGCTGGTGTTCAGCTTTTTCAAAGTAACTAGAACAAATCAGCATATACTTTACTTTGTCAAACTGCATTTCCATTGCAGAAGAGCATTAGACCTTTATTCTCATGAAATGTGACCTATTTTGGTGAAGTCAGCATTTGTAAACCCATTGCATATAGCCAAAGCTTAGGTAGTAAGGAAATAAACAACGTAAAATGTGAAATAACCATTATAAACCAATCATAATTCATAATTTAATAAATTCTACAATTGATGTCAATTGATGACAATGGAAATTGCATTTCCATGTTCTGTAGACTGTGGGAGACCTGCATAATTGCATTGACTACCATAAAAAAACCATAATCAGTATGTGGACTACTTACAATTTAACAAGATTTACATCTTGATTTATTGAGCTGCTAATAAACATTTTTAAACATATGAGCTAAGCTGCCATCAACCAATCAAGAAAAAAAAAGACAAAGAATAAAAGGAATGTAAAACTTTTTCTTATCTTTTTTCAATACACTGTTGTTAACTAATGTCATGTTTAAATACAAGTGTTCTTAAACAGAAACATCAGTGTAAACACTGATAAAATATATATAAATGATCTGCTGGCATTTTAAAAATGTATTTATTCAATGCTGCATTTTAAATAAGCAATAGCATAACATGACACATCAGGGAAGCTTTTGCATTCTGTAAGTGATAAATACGTGATATGCAGTGCTATCAGCTCGTGATTAATAGGGTTTTTGCTATTCATGAAGTGATATCAGTTGCCATAGCAAAAATGCACTGTATCAAAACTGTATTTGTTGAGAATCGTTAACATTGCTTCATATGCAACACTTACAGATAGGTCGATTGATCGATCTGCTGTTGTAATGGGTACAATGAAACACAAGCAGTTTGATGGATTGCCATATTATACAAGGCAAACATGTACCACTTTATTTTCTTTTTAAAATAAATTGTGTTTACTCTTTCAGACATCAGTGATTATATTCCTTTCACTGCAAGCAATGTGTTTAAAAAAACAAAACAAAATCGCCATATTTTCTGCACAAAAATAGTCTGTTTTTATGTTAGCATTGGGTATTCTGCATATTCTTAGGTAATAAGAACTTTAATTCAAAATTGTTACTAGTATTATGACCTGACCATATTATCATACAAGATGCCAATGTATTTATAAAGTATGATCTGTATATTATTGTCAAAACAACTTGCCCTGTATGTCATTACCGAATCGACTTATCCTCATTGATCTTGTTCTCACAGATAATTTGGTACAAAAATGCTGAAAAAGGATGAAGAATACATAAAGGCTCTGTGTATTTACCCTTAAGGAAATAGTATCACACACTTTTTTAAGAGCAGTATAGAGTCTAAGGAATGATCTGATTGGTTGCTGTGGGCAGGTTAGACTCTAAATACATGAGTAATCAATGGTGAGAGCCCCAGGGGGTCATCTTAAGAGTCCATAATCATTTATTGATGGTACCCCACAGCAATACAATCAGTCTGTACTGTATATGCAGTAAAGCTTCCTTTCTCCTCTGATGCTCTCCTTCTTCCACTGTCCCTAACATTTTTCCTGATAATACAGAGTCAGGGGACAGGCTGCAAAAAGCTAGGTTTGGTGTGTATTGCTAGAGACTTTTCTTTTCCTTGGGAGAGTGAGCGTGATCAGCACAGGGCCAATCAGCACTGTCCAGAGAGAGGGTTAGGGGTCCTGCATCCCCATAAGACAGTCAGTGCAGAATGAAAACCCCTCCTACAAGCTTTAACCAGACACTGATAGAGGTCACAAGACTGCTATACACTGCGGATGAGAAAAGGTATTTAGCAGTTTATATTTACTAAAATAATTGCATTTCCATGTTCTGTGTACTGTGGGAGACCAGATATAGTGAATGCAGGGTCCTGGGTTTAGTAACACTTTAAGGCTGGTCTTAAGTCTACTGATAAGTAAGGCAAAAAGCTTTGTATTTATGATGTTATAAACATACACAAGGGAAGATAAATAGTTCAGGTGTGGAGGCTTTGCATACTATCAATAATCATGTTATGTATACTCAGCTTTGAAGCTAGAATCTATATAATCCTTAAAACATTGTTTACATTGTTACAGTATTCAGATCTAGGTGGGACAAAACACATGTAGCAGTTTGTTCCATCTTCCTATGTGCCCTGCATTGCTAGCTGTGATGTCAGGGTGCTCTTTTCTTTGTGAATGGGTAACCTAACACAATAGCTAGCAAGGAGTAGGTTGCTTTGCTTATCGGCACCTGTCCCTGGCTTTCAGCAATTGCCCTAAAGCAAGCACCAATATGTAGTATGTAGAGGGAGGTGAGGTATGTCAGTCAATGACGGTAACCCTATCTGGCATCACTGCTAGCATTACAAGGCACATAGGAAGTTGGGAACAAATACTACTACATGGACTTTGTTCCATTAGAAACCCCAATACTGTAAAAAAAAAAAAAAAGTGATTCTTCTTTTAGGGCTGAAAACTGTACAATAGGTTGAGGAGTGAGGAACTTACTGTGAAAAGTACAAGACAATAAACGGTATTCTGTGTGTTATATGTGTTTGCAGTCCAGATCACAATGCACTGCCTAAAACACAAGTCTGAGATATGCTTCCATATTCTTTACTGCTCAGGTACAAATGGATGATACATATTATTACCTAATCAAAACACGAACACATTCCTACTGATAAAAAAAATCAGCCCTTTTCACTGAGAAACAACATTGAATTTATTCTTAGAGCAGTGGTGGTCAAGTTAGAAAATAAAGAGAGCCCCAAGCGTTGTTTTGGACATGAGGTCTGCATTATAGCACTATTTTTGTAAAGGTGTGTGCATAATGAATTATATCCAACCTGGAACATGAACATCACTGGACCTTGGAGTGGTAAGTCTGTGGGGGACAACATGGGGGACAACATAAGTAATGAAGCCAATGCTGTTTTTTTTTTACTTTTAAGGATTTATAGTTGAATAAATTAGGGATTAATATGTAAAATATCTCAAATAATAAAACAAATACAATGTAGTATTCAGAAATTGGAAAGTCAATATAATTATATAATTTAATTATTTTATAACCTAAGTGTCTATCTGTCTGCATTCTTGCAGGGACATAGAGCAATGCAAAAACATATGTTGTTAGTTGCAGATGAGTTTCTGAGTCTGGATATTTACTGTGCACAGGAAAGGGAATGGACACTGCAGCCTACCCTTTTTCCTGATAAAGATGTCTCTGAAGATGTGTGCACCACAGATGATTGAAGTGGTTCTAAAGCCTGAAGGTATTTTTACCTTAATGCATTCCCTGCATTAAGGTAAAAAACCTTCAGTATTTAGCTCCCCCACACCGCCCCCCCCCTCTTACACCTACCTGAGCCCTATCTCAATCCAATGATGTGCATGAGAGCAAAGGCTCTCTCAGCTCGCTTCCTCCTCAGGGGGGCAGGTCAAGCCACACTCTGTGGACACACAAAGCTGGATCAGAAGTGCGTAAGAGATAAAACTAGCGCAAATTCTTGTAAACCCACATATAACTGAAAAATGTCATATATATTCTCTTATTTAGTAAGCACCTCTTTTATCCTTTGACTAACGTGATATTAAAAGACTATATGGAAACCTAGAATATAAATGGGCCAACTAGTGATATGGCATAAAAGCCTACAATCATAAAAATGATCCTGTATGCTGGAAATTGTATGCAAAAGTGCTTTAAATAAATTATATATAAAAATTATATATATCTTAAAAATAGAGAAAGATCTCCTAAAGTGTGCTAATGGTGAAACCATGCAAGGAAATCTCTTATAATATTGTGAAAACCATCCTGAAAAAACTTATTTTGTGCAAACCTAACACCATATAAATATTATATTAACAACCTGTCCACAAGATGGCAGTATATAAATAAAAAAGTGCTATAGTGCTGACAAACTAAAGTGCAAAACCACTCATAAAAAAATCAGTTACACTTACATATACATGTGTCTACCCAACACTAGAATATCCAGCATTTGTAAAAACAGTGCAGCAGTATCCTGGCTGTCACCAGCCAAAGCCTGGTGTCTTGATGGGCACGCTCAGACTTTGGCTGGTGACATCTACAGTCAACCAGCAGCAGTTTTCTTTGTAACCCTGATTATATATCTAAGACTCTCCTATCCAAAACTGAGGAAACATCCAAGACGCTTGATTTGAATAATTTTCTCTGGATCAGAAGTGAGCCAGCATGAGTGCCCCCATATGAAGTGGCTTGCTACACTGGGCACTCTGCGGAGCAGAGGAGCCAGGAGCATTGGTGGGGGACCCAAAAAGAAAAGGGTAGGGGGCTGCTCTGTGCAAAACTATTGCCCAGAGTAGGTAAGTATAACATGTTTGTATCAATGAAAGTAAATAAAGATGCAGTGCTACCTTTAAAGCAAAAATAAATAGTCACTCAGCTTCTAAATGTAAGTGCTATACCAAAAATAATGTATCAAAGATTATAATGAATAAGTGTAGCAGAGCAATTCCTTGAATACTATTCATGAACTGCAAGTTTAAAAATATAGTAAAATTAATAAACTTAAATAAACCCTACTGGGTCTAATATTCAAGTGGGCAAGCAGTAAAACAAATGTTAAATATCCCTTAATATGTAATGTGAAAAATTATATAAAAATGCAACTTGCAAATAACAACAGCAATTCCATAAAAATTACCAAATCCAAGATGTGATTGCAGCAAAGTCCAATAATAAAGTTAAAGTAATACTTACATTTCAATAGTTGTGCACACACTTAAATATATGTTAAATGGTTGAAAGAAGGGTGTAGAAACCAAGCAAATGGTGATCACAAGTGTAAAATAAAAAAAAAAAGTATTTGTGTGTTGTGGTCACACTCCCTTCAGAATCCACCCTGTGTGTCCTAGCAGCTCACTTCAAGTAAAGACCACAAGGGTCTTGTTCACAGATGTTCTCTCACAGCAGATGTGTGTTCTCATCTTCTCCGATCTTAAAACTCAGGATTTAGACAGGTCCAGTAGTAATAGTAATCAGTAGCTCTCCCAATAGAGCATTATAATTTCTCCTCCCCTCCACTCAGCAATAACCATGTGAGGTAAAAGAAATCACCATTGTGCAGTATTTCAAAAAAAGTTTTATTTAAAAATTAGTAACTCACAATAAAATAACTGGAAACCAGCATCAATAGTACAAGACTTCTGGCCTCGGGTGCAACCGGAAGTGACATCACCCGCCTCCTACTGATACATTGCATCACAGATCACGTGAAAAAAACCAACGCGTCTCAACTCAAGAGTTGTTTTGGCTTGGTTTGTTCACATGTGCTTATGTTACAGATCATACCACTATACCAACCCCCTGAAGAAAACTTACAACTCTTGAGTTCAAACGCATTGGGAGTTTTTGTAAACTTTAATCATTGACAATGTGCTGTACTAAATATATTGGGGTTTTGAATCAATGTACATTTTATTTTGTTGCCTTTTAATATGTTGCAGACTATTGTCTCTTTTAAGAAATTGTATTAATAAACATTGTGAATTTTTAATCAGTTGCTTGTATTCTTGGTGCCAATTAAAAGTCCCAGGCCACCATTTCACTTTGTTGATATGACAATATAGAGGTGTGGCCCCTTGAAACTACTTTGGGCTTAAATAAGACTATTAAATATCTATAATTGGGTGAAAAACACTGTGTGTATGTGGCCTTTTGCCTTTTGCCTTTCTTGGACCCACTGTTTTTTAGTCATTTGTTTTCTTATGTACATAGGATTGTATTGTTTTTTATTCTTTGAGTAGTAATTATTATATATTTTTTGATAACATGTCAGACTTTAGGGGGGCCGATTGGGACAACCTTTTGACAGGTTGGTATGGCGGTATGGCGGGAAAGTAAAACCCAGTTTAGATTTATTGTTCCTCTTTTTTAATTATAAGAAAATGTTAGAAAATAAGTCAGCCTAGCATTGGCACTCTAAAACATTTGAGCTCTTTATGAAAAAAAAAAAAAAAAAAGATATAATCCCAAGGGCTTAAGGGTACACATTTACAAAAGGGTACAAAGGATAATTTAAGCACTTGTTCTAAAAATATGATGCTGTTGCTCATGTCAGACTATCAAAAACAAATGGAAACCTTGGATATTGAGATACAAAAAATACAGTCTGCTTTAGGACTCCTACGCTCCCATACCAAATATCAAGAGTATGAGACAAAATTAAGAACTGATTTGGCTTTACTTAATAGAAGAGATGCCTTTAAAAAAAGGCAAAAAATCTGAAAGTGATAAATGGGCTTTAGTTGATGGGAAGGCTAATAGGGGGGAATCCAAAAGAGGCAAACAGGTTCCTAGGCTAGCACATGCTTCATCTAATCCTGCAAATCAGAGTCATCACTTTTTTCTGATTCCTCTTTATCTTCACAGGCTTCCACCAGTTTTTTCAAAAGCAATTGGGGTTTTGTCCCAATGTCCACAAGAGACGTCACCATACTTCGGTACATTCCTCTAAAAATATTCACAAAAGACACACTTTAGATTCTTATCCATCACCTAAATCCACTTGTGGGATGTCAGGTAGCGCTGGTGATGGGTTTTTTTATAATTCATTCCACTGCCACTGTGGCCGGAGCTGAGGAATGAAGCAATCCCTCTGTCACTCCGACCCTGCACACAGTGTGTAAACACTGTGGTCTTGATAATCTTTCTTTACCTTCACCGATTATTTCTTTTTTATCAAACATGGAGTCAGAACTAAATTGGCAACCCAAGGCAACCAAGGGTATAGAACCATATTTAAAGCACCCCCCCCCAATCAAATTAATAGGAAATAAAGTAATTAATTTGCCATCCCACTATTTGTCTAAAATAGAGATTGAGGTCTCTTCATTAGGCCTCAGTTTTTGTCCAACTTCCAGTCTAGATAGATTTGTGATCATTAAAGGTCTTCATTCAATTATTTGTACGAAAAATTCTGGTACGGTTGTCATTAGAAAAATCCTCTAAAGTTCAGGACTCTGAAAAGTTTACTCCACAGGACTGTAGAGCCCTTCCTGATCTGTCACTACTATATGATGAAAGTACTTATGTTGATCTTATTGATCAGATTGACCGTGGCAAACTTTTGGCGATTCTGTTGGAATCCGCCACAAACAAGCAGCCATCTGATTAAAAAAAGAAGTCACAGATATTGCACTTGGTTTACTCAAACCCCAACATAGCTGTATTTTCAAAATATGTGTCTAAGGCAATTGAGGGTATCCCGTTTGATGGCCATATGGAAGCTAATTTAACATCTGAACAATTATTACTGTATAAATAAAATGAACTATCAGAAAATGTTTGGTATGTTCCCATTTCTATGAAGTATTAACCAATATAATGTGAAGTTTTGGTCCCTTATTACTGATGTGCTAAATGATTGCTTTATTACTGAACAAACTTTAGAATTTATAATAACAAATATCCAAAAATTCACTCTTTTTATGATTTTCCTAAAGCGCATAAACACATGTATAATCTACTGGGCAGACTAATCATTTCTGGTACCCAATCTTTGATGGAAAAGTAATTGGATTAACACTTTTCTAAGACCATTTGTATTAAGATATTTTTATCAACTTATTGATAATGTTACGGTTCCAGAAAATGCTCTCCTCATAACCATAAATGTGGAATCCCTCTACTGCTCAATCCCCCACAAAACGGATATTCAGGTGATAAAAAAACTTCTTTCAGTAGAGTAAAAAGCACTCCGAAGCTTTTTTTTATTTTGTTTTACAAGTTCTGTCCTTCATCTTACATCACAATGTGTTTGTTTTTGGTGATTAAAAGATGATGAAAGTGAAGCTGCACTTATCCAAAAAAATGTAATTAGAATAAGAAAATGACGTGGATAAATAAGTGAAGAAAACAGATGAATGAAGTGCTTACAATCCCGGTGATAAATAAATTAAATCTATAAACATAAATCAATGTAATTTGATAAAAAAAAAACTAGAAGATAATAAATAATGATGGTGAGGCAGTAAATGAGTGACAAAATAAATACACTAGATTATCTGAAATGTATACATAGATCAAAAGTCCATTAAAGGGAATCATGTGCCAAAAATGTGAATAAGTACAAATAAAAAAAATAAGATAAAAAAATGTATAGTGATGGTGAAACAGTAGATGGGTGACACAATCTATAAAGGATCGGCACTCTAAAAAATATATACATAAAAAGTTATTTCAAGTGATTCTTGTGCTAGAAATCGTGGGTAATCTCCAATATGTGTTCAGTGAACAACCAAATAAGTGGCTCCAGCACCAGATGATAAAGCGGTGAATCAATAACTCGAGAAAATACTTCTGGGTGTACTACACCCTTACCTTACTGCTGTAAGGATACAGAATGTAAAAAAACCTCTGGCACTCTTGCAGTATATCCAGGATGGAGACTGTAGCATCCTAAAAACTCCAAATGGAGTACAGACAAGAGACTTTTGGTGTAGTATTTTCCAAATAGTTTATTTACAAACAAAACAATAATAACTCACATTTGAGTAGCAGGTAATCGGCACTTTACATCCACAAGACGCTGTGGCTCTTGCACTTCCGGGTTTTCCTATCATGTGATGTCCCGACGGGTATCATCCTGGTCACGTGACTTCTTCAGGGCATCTCTTTACCTATTGTTTTTGGTGATTCCCACTTCTTACGGGTGCAGGAAGTAGTGATGGGGACATGTTAAACCTCATCCTATGCCAATCTGTACCTGGGGGAGTGGGAACGCCTGAATCGTTGATTTACTCAGATCATGTATTGACATGGCTGAGATTTATTAACGATATTTGCCAGCCATTTAGACATTAATGGCTGTGTGTCGAGTTATTTTGAGGGGACAGTAAATTTACACTGTTATACAAGCTTTGCACTCACTACTTTACATTGTAGCAAAGTGTCATTTCTTCAGTGTTGTCACATGAAAAGATATACTAAAATATTTACAAAAATGTAAAGGATGTACTCACTTTTGTGAGATACTGTAATTATTGGGGGTCTTATCCATTGTCTGATAGACCTTTTTACTTATTTATACTATACTATTATATTGTCCATTAGGTGATCAGCTAAGTCTTTCCCCGTGGAAGCCCAATAGGGAGGAAACGCATCAGAGCGAAGGAGGAGTCGCGCCGTCAGTCACAACAGCCGCGGCTTGCACTGCAGGCAGCAGCCGCTCTCCAGACAGAACTTGCATCTTCGTTTTTTCCTGTAAGTGCAATCTTTACTTTTCTAAAAATGTGATTAAAGGTAATGCACTATTAGTCTCTTCCCTCATTTTCATGGTGCACCTTATATGAGTGTCATTCTGAGAGAAGAACCAGGAAACACCAGGAGTCCCTCATTTACATATCCAGAAAGAGTCTACATTCATTACATGTTTGGAAACAGTGGGATCTGGTAAGCAGCTCCCCCCCCCTCCCCTGTCACACACGAGGGTGGATTCCAACACAGCACTCCCTTTTGGTTATCTACAGAGGTCCCTTTGGATTCATATTCTGCCTATCTGCCCTAAATCTACTTAAAGCTGGTAAGCGGTGAATTCACCAGGTGATGGGATTTTCACGTCACGCTCGTTGATTTGCAGCAGCACTTGGTTTTCTCACGGCCACCAGTGATTATTTTTGGAATTTATATGAACACTGGACTTTATTTGCACATTCATCTATTTAGCTTTTTTCTGGTGTAGTTGTTCACGGAAAACATATTATATTGATTTGCAAGAGAAACCAGAGACTTTGTTTACTCACATTTTCATTTGTTTCCAATTCTTTCAAATTGTTTGTACACTATTTTGTATGCATGATTGACATTGTTCATTTTATTGCAATTTAGTAGCGCACCAGACTTTTTTACACTATTTCATTTATACACCTTTGGTAGCAGCACACTCACATTTATCAGCCCACTTTTTCATTTATATACATTACAGAGAGCACTAGATCGCTCTATTTATTTCACACATGTATCGTATTATGATGGTGGAGAGAGGAGTGTGAGGAGGCGACCACCCTATCCCCTTCAGTGTGCCATTTGAGTCCCATTGGAAAGATTTCCATTCACTTTAGCCAAAAAAGAGGAACTAAGAGGAAATCCCTGCAAAGCGAGGGAATCCCTAATTGTCACTAGTGTCACCCAAACTAGTATACCTGTTGGAAGATTTCCCCTCTATTTCTGTTCTGGTGGCAACTCACAATTTTACATTTTCTTTCATCCTCAGTGATAATGGTAAACAGGACAAACAGAGAGTTTTCAATAGTAGCATTCAGAGTTACCAGGTTATAGCAAAGTAACACAGCACCTTGCATAGGCATTTTAATTTTATTAATTGTTGACTGCTATTGAAAAAGTCCTGAGCTACTGCAGGCTGCAAGTTTCTCCTAAATGATTGTCTTGCCTGTTTAAGCATCCTCCTCCGAAATGTACATAGCGGTTCTCCTCACTAACATTACATGTTTAATAGAGCATCAGTAAGCCAAAGCTTTGAATGATTTTACATTTGAAAAATGATGAATGATTCTCAGCAATCAGTCTTTTTACTAATATTTTCTGTCAGTAGATCTACATAAATCTGTTCTACTGTATCCAGTGGCTTCACACGCCTGTGTCTTGTTCTGTTTCCCCAAAGGAGTTTATCCCTCAGATTTATGACACAGTTCAATAAAAACGTTCACTGGAAAAGTCAAATGAGATTGATCATTAAAAGCATAAATCTTAGGGATTTCTGCTTCTCACCTCCACCTACTCATTTACACAATTCATCAAGTTCCCTGCATATGATATTCTGAAAAGTAAAGACTTGGTTTGATACTCAAATAAAATCTATTAGGAAATAGAGTATGCTCTGTTTTAAATCTTTAAATCTAGATTTAATGGTCATATTTTCCTATTGTATATTATCACTAGGATGCATTTCCCTAAAAATGGGAACAGTGTATATGCTCCACAAAAGCAATTTGATGTATGTATTTGAGTGGTTTCGAGACACTCTGAGTACTGTTCTGCACAACAAATGTGTCTGTGCTTATCTGATTATACAGTGCATAGCATGCTGTACAATCATACCAAACCCTGAGGTCGTCCCCTTGGAAAACCTGCAGAGCTTAATTTAAAGTGAACCTGTCATGTCCACCAAAATGCACAGATTAAAGGAGAAGTTCAGCTTTGGGAACATGTCACACAATCTACCTGTTTTTAGGGTGGAACATGTAACATGTTCCCACTCCTGCAGTGGCTCGGCTGTCCTAGCCCTGTGTGTGACAGCAGTACTCACTATCGCTCACTCCAGCTGTGAGCCCGGAGTGTAAGGCAAGGCTGCATTGCGGTGTTGGTCAGCATCCAAGCCCCGCTCTACTAGTTTCGTCACACGATGTCCTCGTGGAGCATCCTCCTACAGCTCCGTGAGGATGTCGTGTGACGAAATTAGTTGGGCCAACACCGCAAAGCAGCCTTGCCTTACACTCCGTGCTCACAGCTGGAAATAAGTTCCCCATACTAGCTGTTATATTTTGAAAAGAGAGTGGCTGTGCGGGGCTTCATCCAAAAGGTCGCATCATTCCTACACAAAGTGAATAAATGAAATACAAGTACCGACATCCTTTGCAGCTGTCGGGTTATAGTTCTAAATGAACTACCACAATGATGTAGAGTGCTCTGCAAGTTCAATGATTCCTCCTGTCAGTTTGAAAATGCCTGCCCATACGATATACGGGCAGGCAGCTCACACTGGCAGTCTGCAAGAGACCTGCATTGTACCAGCAAATGGTGCAATGTTTTCCAGGCTCCATATTGACCATATGTTTGGTCAACAAAATCACAATAAGCGTATTTTGATTGGTTTGCGCAAAAGTTATTGTGTCTACAAGCTAGAGAAAAGATTTATTACATTTTTATTTTATTTTTTTGCTAGTAATGGGGGTTATCTGCGATTTTTAGTAGGACTGCAACATTGCAGTGGAAAGTTCGGACTCCTAACTGGCATTTTTGACACTTTTGGGGGGGCCAGCGACATTACTACAGTAATCAGTGCTAAAAATATGCACTGTTACTGTAATAATGACATTGGCAGGGAAGGGGCTAACCTAGTTGGTGATCAAGGGGTTAAATGTAAGCCTAGGGGTGTGTTTACTAAAACTGTGGGGGGTTGGACTTTTGAAATGATCACAGAGACCTGTGATCCTACATAGAAGGATCACAGGGGCTCTGTGATCATTTCAGAGAGAAGAACGGGCAGCTGTGTTTACAACAGCTGACCGTCCTTCTCTCTCAGCAGGAAGCGATCGCGGGTGCCCAGCGGCAATCGCGGTCGCCAGCCCCGTGCATCAGCATCCATGCTGCCGAGTTGGGGCTAGAGTGCGCCGCCGGTGTCGCGCGCTCGCCCCCCGCACCAGGCCCACGACCAACATACCCATACGTTGGTTCGCACAGGAGGGGCTGCCTGCCACAGTATATATGCGGCGGGTGGTCCTTAAGTGGTTAAAGGTGAACTTATCCTTTAAATTCAGGATATGTACAGGACCTTGACTTCACTCCAAGTTATAATTTAGCCCTGCCTGTAAGCGCTTATACTGAATACCTGTGTTCTGCCATTAGAAAGATGAATGAAACAGGTAGGGGGTATTTGTTGACATAGAAAATAGTCAAAGCCTAAGCTGGAATAGTTAAAGCCTAAGTAATGTTAAAGAATAAGTTCACCTTTAAAAAAATAAATAAATAAATGCACATTTTTGCAGGTAAAAAAATGTGCATTTACTATTTTTTTTAGGAGCCTTGAAAACATTACACCACTTATCAGCAGATTGAAGGTGCAATGCAGGTCTCCTGCAGACTATCAGTGTGAGCTGTATACCCGTGCATCGTATGGGGAAGTTTCACACTAGCAGAAAGATTCATTTAACTACCACAGTGCTAAACAGCGCCGTGGTAGTTCATTGAGAACTACAAGCTGACAGCCACAAAGAATGTCGGTACTTGCATTTCATTCACAGAACTCTGTAAATAAATGGTGCAGCCATGTGGGCGGAGCCCTGGCATTGCTGCACTCTTTTCAAAATGTGACAGCCGCTACAGGAAATTTCTTCCTGTACTGCTATCACACACACAGGGCTCAGATCGCACAGGGCATGGAAAAATAAACGTTATTTCTTAGGAGCAAATTAAGGTAGGCATTTGCTACATTGTTTGTTAAAATCCCTGAAATTGCAATAACTATCCATTGTTTTTTTCTCACTAAAAGTGGAGTTTGTCTTTCAGGCACAGGGAGGGAGAAATTCTGGGTGTATAAAGTATGCCCAAGGTATATACATAGCGGACATGATAAGTTTACATTGAATACAAACTTTCTCTGGGTTATGAAATCCCATGCAGTGAAGCTAATCTTTTTTTCTGCCTCAGAAATAGTATGAAGAGCATGCAATCCAGGTTTCAGAGAACATTGCTACTATAAATATATTGCACAATCAGGTCATTTTTTTTTCCAATTTCCCTTCCCATTATTTTGTATTGTGAAGAAACAATGGGATCAATTTACAGAATATGTTAGTAACCACAATCATTCTAAGTTATTTTCCTAAATAGATAAGAACATAACATTTGCTCTAATCTTCTAAACAGAAACAGAGCAGAAGCTGCTTCTAATTAACAAACGGATGCCACCCCCTCTTTGATAATTAGGACTGACCTGCTCCATGCAACAGACACAGCATAGGACAGTACAGTTGAAGCTGCCTACTCCAGACTCCCCCCCCCCCCCCCCCCCGCTCAGCTGAGTTTAGGATGGAGAAAGAGGGCTGTGCAGGCTTTTCTCATATGAGCAAAGAGAAGGATGTGAGCTGTCTGCTGGTAATTAACATCCTGTACGCTAGGTCTGACCTGGAAGAGATCTGCAGAACTTTTCTATACCGAAAACTAGTGCAATTATTTTGTTAATTAGTAGCAGAACCCAGAAAAATGTGTTCAAGTGTTCCTTACTGGGAATAATGCAGTTGTACTCTGAACATAGGGTGTTACAGGCTATTAGAGATGGGCCGAACTGTTGGGTTCGCAGCAGAACTCCTGAATAGGTGAAAACTTCTAACCTGAACGGCAAACCCCATTGAAGTCTATTGGAGCCGAACAGGAAAAATAAAAAGTGCCCATTTTGCAGGCTTATATGCAAGTAATTGGCCATAAGGGTCTAGTGCAGGGGTCAGGAACCTTTTTGGCTGAGAGAGCCATGAACACCACATATTTTCAAAAATGATTCCATGAGAGCCAATACACTATATTTCACGGGACTAGGGAACCTTTATTTAATATTCATGGGCCCCGCAGCTATACAGTGAGTAGATGGAGCCGTGTGAAAGTGCCTGGAGTCCGGTCGGGAAGAGAACAGAGCAGGCAGGTATGCAATGAGGCCAGAGTGGTGAAGCGCCTGCAGGCCTGTGAGTGATGGAGGTGAGTATAGGCCCTGATAAAATGGCGGCCGTCCTCTGAAGTCCACAGAAGTGGATGTGAGAGGCAGCTCCCGCGGGTCCCCGGGTGTCAGAGGGGAAGGAGATTGTGTCTGTCAGGGCACAGGGAGCGGATGGTAGATCTCCTTACCGGGCGGTGATTGCCAAGGCCCTCAGATGCACAGCACATGAGCCAGCGGTGCTACGAGTAGGCCGCTGGGTCCGTAGTGCGGCAATCTGGTCACCCAGAGACGAACTGAGGGTAGCGGTGGGTAGCCCACAAAGTGTACCATCGATGGGTGCAGAAATCTCCTTGGCACCAGGCACAGCTATGCAGATGGCACTGGATTGAGTGGTAGACGCGGCGGAGGTCGGGGACTACACGTCCAGCGCAGCTCACGTCCGGACACATCCCCCTTTATTAAAGATTTGTCTGCGAGCCAGATGCAGCCATCAAAAGAGCCACGTCTGGCTCGCGAGCCATAGGTTCCCTACCCCTGGTCTAGTGTAAAGATTTTGAGGGGGTGACCCCACATCATTTTTTTTTAATGTTTGCTCTGGGTTCCGCTTAAAATCCATACCAGACCATACCCCCTTTCCTGCTCTGCCAGGCTGCATGCCCAGATAAGGGTCTGGTTTGGATTTTGGGGGGGAACCCACACTCTTTTTTTTTTTTATTTCACATGGGATTCCCCTTCAAATTCATACCAGACCCGAAGACAGCTTCCCGGCCCCAATCCT
This sequence comes from Pelophylax lessonae, assembly GCF_965119305.1. Classification (NCBI taxonomy): domain Eukaryota; kingdom Metazoa; phylum Chordata; class Amphibia; order Anura; family Ranidae; genus Pelophylax; species Pelophylax lessonae. Next base: position 336,551,596 of record NC_138770.1, read on the forward strand.
AACAACCAGCTTATACTGTGCCCTGGTTGCGCAAAGCTTTGCCCAATCAGAGAACAAAATGCAATGTGCAGCACTTAGTGCATTACCGGACATTCAGTGGTGTGAACACCCACCAAACACCCTGAAAATTCAGGTGTTGGACGAACAGGCTGAACAGCCAATGTTTGGCCAAAACTCATGCTGGGGCCAAACTGTGAACCCAACACTGCAGGCTACATAGAATGTAGTTAACGTGGACTCTCTAATAAATTATGCTTGTTTACGTGTAATGATTTCATGTAAAGTAAAATGATCGTATATTATTGGATAGATTAACCTCACAAACAAAAGCACACATACACCATTTGAAAGCCACACATATGACCTTTTCTTGTATAGAAAGAGTTACCTTTGGATACTGTTTCACTGGTATCAAGACTCGTTCTGATAGCTTAATGTTTTTGTTACTGATTATGTCTAAGTATTTCTTTTCTTCCTCTTCTTTCTGCCCCACAGATTCTTTAAACTTTTGTATTTCTGTGAACAAAAAAAAAAAACTTTAAGTTCACCAGCTACAACAGATCTAGTTAATGGAATTCTTTACATTCTGTATATCTGCATATTCACATCTCTATTGCTATTGATGTGTTGAATTAATAATGCAAATTATGAAAGTTGATACTAGCTAATAGCCCTAGCTCTGTGATGGAGATAAATGTTCACAAACTGACCTGATGCACTTTAGGTTTAAATTAAATTGCACAGCGTATTTAATAATAAAAGTTAGCATAATTGAATAGTTAAAATAAAAAATATACATAAAGGCTCTGTTTACCCTAATACATTTTTTTATGCTTTTTGCAGAAATGCAGGACATTATTTTTAACATGGGTTCCAATGGAACTCATTTACATCAATGTATTTTTGTGACTCTGCATTTTTGAAGAGGGTCGGGGACTTTTTTAAAAGCAAAACGCTGTTTTGTTTTGCTTTTTTTGATCAATAGACTTCAATGGAGGACCTGCAGAAAAACATGTATTGCATTCTACTGCTTTTTTGCTGCAATATACATTTCTAAACTGCCCAACAACAAATTTGCCTAAAAAAAAAAAACAAAACCCATAAAATACAATAAAATATGCAAGATGCAAATGGTGGCAAAATTGCAGTAAAATCGCAGTTAAAAAGCGCAAAAAGTACAGCAAAAAGCACTGCAGAAATGCTCAAAAGCAACATGCTTTTGTGTAAATTGAGTCTTAAAAGCATGCAGGCATCACTGCAGTTCTCCAGCCCATCCACTCCTATCAAAACAGCATGAAAACATTGCTTCCTAAGCCTTGGTTCACACCTATGCATTTTAAAAGCTTTTTGCAGAAACTCCTTGCAGTCCTATTAAGATGGTTTCCTTTGGGATACATTTACATCTATGTTTTTTTTTTTTTTTAGTTGCTGCGTTTTTAGAGCGTTTTTGCGCGATTTTGCAGTGGTTGGTGATTTTTCAACCCACCCAACAACAAATTAGCCAAAAAAAATGCAAAATGAACCGCAAAAAGCACAACAGAAATGGATCAAAAGCAAACTGCATCATTGTAAACCAAGCCTAAATATCTTTAGCAGAACACTGATTGATTACAGGAACCGCTCTTTAATACAGTATTTCCAAATATGCAATAATATTTACACAATGTAGTAGTATTAATAAAGGGGATGCAACCTAAAGAGGAGTTAGTTAGACATAAAAAAAAGTAAGATGGAAACTTTAATTGTTATACAAAGCTGAAAATACATTTTTATTGAGCTTTTGCAATGTAAAATACCAAAAGGTAATGCAAAAAGTGGTACAATAAAATGGAGGCATAGATAGCAGGATTACAGCATTTACCACAAAAAGACATAAGACCAAGTCCAAACAGTCACATACCTATGCTCAATCTACTCCAACAGAGGGCACAAATTACCCAAATTCAAAACAATGGAGTCACATAACACTGATCAGTAGGAAAAAGTGTTGCGTATGTAGTTGCACACCCTGGCGGAGGGGAAAAAGGAGAGAGAGAAAAAGAAAGAAGAAAAAAAAAGAAGGAGAGGAAGGGAAAGTGCTCTATCTCCCAGCACAGGGGGGTCAGAAACTAGAAGAGGGGGAGGCAATAAAAACCTTCCTGCCAAAAGGCAGCCAAAGGAAGGACGGAGAAGGGGGAAGAAGAGGACTAGGAGGAGAAAGAGAAAGGGGAGCTTGCCTAAAGAAAAAGGAAGGTAGGAAGAGGAAAAAGTATCCCTTGCCATTCATTTCTATCCAGCTGCCCCAGATCACATTGCAACAATAGTCATATCGACAGCAGGGAGCATTCCAGACCCATATGGTCATTGTAAATTATCCAAGGGTCCCAATCTTCAGGAACTTGGAGTGGGTATCCATTATGATGGGCATGAGCTTCTCATGCACCATAATGCCCATGAGGCACTGTTTTGACTAAGTTTGATAAATCTTCTAAAGTAGTCCTTTTTTCCATGATTGAAAGAGCTAGGATATGTGTAGTTTAAAATTAGATTCCACATCTATATACTGTACTGTCAGTTTACCTACATTATTTTAAATGTTATATAGATGCCAGCCAGCCAGAATACACAAGAAAAAGGAAAACCACCTCTTGAAATTGAATCCCCATAGGGTATTTGAAAAGCTATTATGCTAAAAGACTACCAGTAACATTAAGGTATATGCTTCCCTAATTGCTCGTTTGTACAGGACCATTTGGCTTTATTCAAACTATCTGGCCTTTAAATTAATGAGTGCTCTATGGAAACTAAGAACAATCCCTAAGTTACTTAAAGCGTAACTCTACTTTTATTGAGAAAAAATTACTCCCCTCTGGGTGATCTATTTACATTGCAAGGATTGTAACAAACTTTGTTGCAGATTCCTACCTTTTTTTATTCTGAAGAAATCACTGTTTGTTTCTCTGTGCCACTGTGCTGAGTGGGTCAAATGGGAGTTGTTTCATAATTATCTGTCAGCTGTGTAAGTTGCAGAGCTCTAATGAGGAAATCTGCTGGGCCTGTGTCCCTTTAGATGTGTTTCTATTTAGAGTATCTCACCAAAAATTACATTTTCGTTGCAGGAAATGCCTGAAATCTGACTTGTATCTTAGTGCAGACTTCTGGGAAAATTGGTGAGCCAATCACACAAGCAGGAAATTATGTTTATGGGGTGTGGTCAGTATACATTCTGTGTACAGAACATCTCCAGGTTGCCATATTGTATTGCATTTTCAGAAAATTACAACAGCTGCAGATTGAATAGGAAAGGTAATTTTTATTAACATTCAATTACAATATGATTTGTGTTGCAATTGTATATGCTATACTATTTTTTCTTTATTTGCTATTTTTTTTCCCCACGAAAGTGGAGTTACCCTTTCATTCAAAGGGGAGAGGAAAAGTGCCACTCTGTATTCTAACAAGTTAAGGCTCTCCTAGCTTTAGATCTACTTGTACAGCACATGTTTGGTGGATTGATCTCCCATACAGACATCCAGGGCGAATGCAGCCCAAACTTATTTTGCACTGGATGTGGCTTTCTGCAGCTATCATGTATATACAATTCCTAAATATATCTGCATAGCACAACCTGCTAAAAGCTAGCAAGTGTGGTAGCACTTTAAAGATAAGCATCAATTCAAGACTAGTTACTGAAGAATTTCTGCAGGATTTTGGGTCAACTTATCCTATTCAAGCAGAGCTTGCATTATTATATATATTATTGTTTAAAGTGATTACATTAACCACTTTACCACCGGAGGATTTTGCTGTCTTCCGTCCAGGCCACTTTTTGCGATTCGGGGCTGTGCGACTTTAACTGACAATTGCGCGGTCGTGCAACGCCGTACCCAAACGAAATTTACGTCCTTTTTTTCCCACAAACAGCTTTCTTTTGGTGGTATTTGATCACCTGTGCGATTTTTACTTTTTGCGCTATAAACAAAAAAAGAGCGTTTATTTTGAAAAAATAACAATATTTTTAACATTTTTTTATATGAAATTCCCCCCCAAAAAAAAATGTAAAAACCAATTTTTTAAAAAATTTTTGGCCAATTTGTTTTCTGCTACCTATGTTTGGTAAAAAAAATCACAATAAGCGTATTTTGATTGGTTTGCGCAAAAGTTATTGCGTTTACTAACAAAGGGAAAGATTTCTGTCATTTTTGGTGTTTTTTTTTTAACGCGTAATGGCGGCGATCTGCGATTTTTTTTTGCGGGACTGCGACATTGCGGCGGACAGATCGGACCCTTGACTGACATTTTTGACACTTTTGGGGGTACCAGTGACATTACTGCAGTAATCAGTGCTATATATATGCACTGTTACTGTAAAAATGACACTGGCAGGGAAGGGGTTAATTTTATTGGAGAGGGAGGGGTTAATGTATGCCTGGTGCTTACTGACGTGTGGGGGGGGGGAGGGGACTGAGTGAGTCATGGACAGATCGGATGTCCAGCTATGCTGAACAGTCCGATCTGTCACTATCTGTCACTATGGAGATCCGCCCGCTTGTGTTTACACAGGCGTGCGGATCTCCACACTAGATCCCCGACGATCGGGGGAAGAGCGGCGGCGATCGCCACTGCTCCTCCCCTGGCCCGACTCCCGCTGTGACTGAAAACAGCGGGAGCGAGCCTCCGGCGGCGCGCAAGCGCTGCCCAGAAGGGGGAGTGTCTGACAACGTAGTACTACGTCGTCAGACGATAACGAGCCACTCTGCCGCAGTAATATTACTGTGGGCGGTGGTAAAGTGGTTAATACAGTATGACTTACAATATTTATAAGAAAAACAACAAAAATCAGCCTGACTTGCTATTTGTTTATTACAGGTATTTGTATAGCACCAACGATTTACACATATATTGTACATTCACATCAGTCCCTGCCCTCAAGGTGCTTACAATCTAAAGTCACTAACTCACATGCCAATTTAGACAGGAGCCAATTAACCTATTAGCATGCCTTTGGTGAGTGGGAGGAAACCCACACAGGGAGACCATGTAAACTCCAGGCAGGTAGTGCAGTGGTTGGAATTTAAATCAATGACTCTATTGCAGGCAGGCAGAAGTGCTAACCACTTAGCCACTGTGCTGCTCCACAATAAAAAGGAGTTAAAAATATTCACAAGTGAATAATTTATGATAGCATAAATTTAGTGAATGTTCACACTATTTATTATGTGAAGATTCTCATTTCCTTTAGTAAATAAGCCAAAATGAGTTCTGTCTCTTCTAGACAGTTTTTCAATCTCTTCTCTCAGTGTGTCCTGATTGTGTCTAGTTCACAGTGGGATGTCATGCTCAGAATGGTATAACCAGCAAATATTAAAACTGATAGGCCCTGTTATAAAACTGTAAAATGTATAGTTAGCATTTTCCAGCTCAGAAACTGCAGCATATACTGCCTGTACATTTGTACTGTCAAATTCTCAAATGAATATCATCTCAACTAGTGATAAGAATAACATTTATTGCCATTATTGTAAACATTGGAACCTATATGCATAAAATGTATCCAGAAAATAATGCTTTCTTTTGTTTTTAATCTAGGGTAATTTAGTATGAAAGACTGCAAGAGCCATGAACTTCTAGTGTATGCACCTGCATACATCCCAACACTTACCAAGAATGGATTTTTAATTACAAGACTTGCTCCAATGTTGAAACAAGTGACAGTTGGTTGTCTACTGGTAACCTGGTGTGGTTGGGTAAATTTTACCTTGAGCTACTGAACACTGTAAAGAAGATCTTTTCAGCAATAAAGACACATAGACAGAGGTAAACATATGATAGGCTAGAGCTCCGTCTGCTGGCTTCACATGAAAATAAAAATACAAACTTTTCAACATTTCATATTTACTTTTTGTTTTACTTTTCTAGCCTTGATCATAATATATATATATATATATATATATATATATATATATATATATTATAACACTTTTGCTGCCAGAGTTATGTTTTCTTTTCATTTCGTACACACATACTACGCACATTTTGTAAATTAAAACACACAATCCCAAAACAATTTTTTTTCGGAAATAGAGATTCTGTAGAATAAAGTATTGCAAATAAAGTTATCACAAGATATTTGTGTTATTGTTTATCAAATCTATCATTTCAGTAAAAAAAAAAAAAAACACAAATAATTTTTAGTGCACACAAATACAATATAGGCCGTAATTTTTGGAAAAGATGAGGATGTATTGAGTAAGTGGGCATCAAGTATGTTAAGCCTCAAAATTGAGTGCAAATTGACAACCTCCTACAAGATATCATAGTGCAGGTGACATATTCTCTAATAGACCATAATTACACCCCTGCACACTGTTAAAGCTGAGCAAGCAAAGATTTAGAGAAGAGCAGGTTCATAGAACTTGGGAAGACCAGCCCCTATTTTCTCTGACATATGCCATTGAAGTCTTGCCTGCTGCTACCATAACCATTATGGTGGCAGCAGTGCAGAAATGTAAACATACTTCTAGCTCCTATAGTACTCAGGAGTTTGTTTACATGCAGGCATTGATGCCACCATAATAGTTGCAGTGGCAAAAGGGTTAAAGTATAAGTAAAACCCAATTAATAAACTTTAACAAGTTGATGTAATTTAAAAGTAATTTCAAATATTTTTAAATCTGAATCTTTCAATAAAATAATACATGTAAATCCAACATGAAGGATCTTGTTCAGACATTTCCTGTTACAGAGTGACAACATCTCCCAATTAATCAAATCACATTCCTATTATATATTGCATACCAAAACAATGATCTGTTAAACCTTTGATTGTTAATGGCATTAAATCGGTCACTGCCCATTTAGGAGAGAATTTAGATTTCTTTTTACACGATAGTGTAGTTAATCCACAAGCGTACCTAAAGGATACAAAGGATTTATTGGTTCAACTTCAACAGATTACAGGACTATAGGAGGAAGTTTTGCTTGTCACAGCTGATGCCGCATCGCTGTATACAAGTTTTAGGAATAAATACACAGAGGGGTTCCTAAAATGGGCACCAGAAAAGAGGCAGGACATTCCCCCGTTGCAAAAAAAATGGATGTACTTTTCATTTGAAACATAATAGTTTCTCGTTTAAAGATAAGTTCTACTTACAGTGTAGTGGTGCCAAGGGAGCCAAGTTTGTGCCAAGCTTGGCAAATATATCCATGGCAGAGTGGAAAGAATCATATTTTTGTGAATAGAATACCTGAACTGTTTTACAAGAGATTTATAGATGACCTGTTCATGCTGTGGGCAGGAACAGAAGAGGATTTATGTTGGTTTCTATAGGAATTAAATCCCAATACTAAGAATATCAAGCTGTCATATAACTATAGTTAGACTTTTTAGACACTAAGATGGAAAAAAAAAAAAAAAATACATATATATATATATATATATATATATATATATATATATATATATATACATTATGCACAGTAGTCATTAGGAGACTGATAGAAACAGTTATTTACCCATCTATCAAACAAGAACATCAATTTTAATTTGGGATTTCTCATTTCTCAGCATAAGGTGCTGTTTTGTTATTGTCGGATCCCCCACCTCTCTTCCAATAAACAGACCTCAAATTCCTCTCCTTTTCACATCACTCAGCAGACATATTATAAAAAAAAAGAGGGAACTTCCATAGCGTAATATGGTATAAACACTTTAGTAAAAATTAATAAAAATCCACTAACAAGCAGAAAAAAACAAAGCTCCAACTCCTCCCAATTCGACAATCTACTGCTCTGCCAGTCCACTAGTTGCTGTATGCAGACTGAGTAAATATGTGCCCTGTCCTTTACTGTGTCACATCCCTTGCATAATTTCCGAATAGGCATTTGATGTCATGTCCAGTTACCATGTGGCCACACCCTAACAAGTTCTGTCCTTTCAACTTCTTTACAGGGGTGGGCTGAGGTCACAAATTCTACTACAGAACAAGGGATTGTCTATAAAAAAAGTGTTATCCATCCATCCAATCACCTGTATTCTGTGCTGTTTAAGCCCAAATCTACATATTTTAGGAACACTTAGCTGTTGAGTGTATATCTATCGGTGATGGGATGCATTGATCAAGTCACAGTGGTGAAAACAAATATATAACAAGCTTGTGTCGGGTTACTAGTGGTGTAAGCCCACAGGCAAGCAGATGACACAGGATCCCCCAGGGTGTGGAATCTAAGGACCAGCCAGTGTTCTGCCAGGGACCCCTTTACGGGAGTTTGGACTTAGCTGCGTGCTGACCCCAGGTCACGACCACCAGGTTCACCCTGCTCGCAAGGAGAGTGCCCAAAGACACAGTGTAGTCACGGATATAATCTTTCCTCCACCACGTGCCCCTGTCCCTGATCTCTCTGTCAATATCGATGGCATTACTATCAGCCCATCCCCGCATGCCAAGGTCCCAGGCATTGTTCTGGACTCTGAACTCTCTTTTAAGCCCCACATCCAATCACTGTCCAAATCTTGCCGCCTCAACCCCCGCAACATCTCCAAAATACGCCCCTTTCTAACCAAAGACACAACAGCTCCTAGTTCACTCCCTAGTCAACTCGCGCCTCGACTACTTCAATTCCCTTCTCATTGGCTTACCTATACACAGGCTATCCCCCCTTCAATCCATCATGAATGCTGCTGCCAGACTCATCCACCTTACCAATCGCTCAGTGTCCGCTGCTCCTCTCTGTCAAGCCCTCCACTGGCTTCCGCTCACCCAACAAATAAAATTCAAAATACTAACAACATCTTACAAAGCCATCCACAACTTAACCCCCAGCTACATCACTAGCCTAGTCTCAAAACACCAACCGAATCGCTCTCTCTTCGTTCCTCTCAAAACCTCCTGCTCTCTAGCTCTCTCATCAGCTCATCCCATGCTCACCTCCAGGACTTTACCAGAGCCTCACCAATCCTATGGAACACCTTACCCTTATCTATCCGATTATCTCCTACTCTATTAGCTTTTAGAGGATCTCTGAAAACCCTCCTCTTCAAAGAAGCCTATTCTACCCACACCTGACAACTGTACCTCCATTTTCTCCATCAGCTCAACCCTCACAGCTATTGCCTTTTGTTTTACTTGACCCACCCCTTCTAGATTGTAAGCTCTAGTGAGCAGGGCCCTCTAGTTCCTCCTGTATTGAATTGTATTGTAACTGTATTGTCTTCCCTCTTATTGTAAAGCGCTGCGCAAACTATCGGTGCTATATAAATCCTGTATAATAAATAATAATAAAAAAATGGAGCAAAAGGAGAGCCACATAACGAGCCAGGGACAGTGTGGGCAGCAGACAAACATAATCAGGAGAACTAGCTGAGACAGTACACAGGAGATCAGTCCATGAGAAGTCAGGTTAGGAATGATTGTACGGAAGGGGCTCAGGAACAAGTATTGCTCAAGCAACCAGAAACTGGTCTGAGTGGGTTTCAAATAGGGAGACACATGGGAGGCTGGACAGGAAGTAGCAGGAAGGAAGGTATATTACTCTTAGGTGAAGCGGGCGACACTCATAGCTGCTAGGTCAGTGCAGCAAGAGCAGCAAGCTTGTGGAACCACAGGTGTCAGCAGACCTACAGCAGCAAAAGGTAAAAAACGTATGCAAACAATAAGACACAGATCATCTCCGCAGCTGATCTGTGACAGCTTGATTATAACTTGCACATAAAGAGTTAAACATCTTGTGGACTGAGCTTTTTTTTATTAATGGACACTGTATGTATTTGTCTACACAGAGATCGTTATATCTGACAAGGGATAACCTTATACATATGAACATCTCCCAATTGTGTTACTTAGTTATTAACCTGACAGAATTTCTGATGGACACAACAATTGGCCATTTAAACACAAATTATACAGGCATTGCCAACTGATGTCCCTATCAGGAAACCCACCTGGAGAAATGTAGCCGTCATATATGCATACAAGAAGTGGATGCACAGAGGCTGCAGTTTATGTCAGCGTTTACCCACACATGTGTGTCCATTGTATTTTCTGAACATGAACAATTCACATTCAGAATATACCTCGGAGACGCATGTACAGGTAAATACCAATGCAAAGAAAATGCATTTACCAGAGCGTAGCTGCGTACAGCCATTCACTTGTATGAATGGAAAAGCACTAGGGAATTACACCAGACATCTAAAATATCTGTGTAAGCCCTGTGTGCATGAATCCTTACAGACATAAACCCTACATGTGTGGTGTTTAGGATTTATGAACTTAGTATATAAGCCATTTGAATCATTCCAATTAAACTGTATAATGAGAATGTAAAAATGTTAACTGAAATTCTTCTTTCAACAAATTCATTTTTAATATATTTTTGTGTTTAACCTCAACGTCCACATAATTAAATAAATATGTTATTGGTTTTAATTTAAAAACATGTACATTAAAGAAAATAATGTCATCCGAAACATTATACTTCAATTAAGTTTGTACAATAAACATTGTCTAAGAGCATTAAAAGAAAGTTATTTATGTAGCAAAAATGTAATTTAATTTACATTTATAGCTAGACCCCAGAATATTTAATGGCTTTAATATTATACTATTACATTATCATTTGTTATAATAAATTTTGGTAATATTTTAATATTCTGTTAAGAAAAGAAAGAGAAGAGCAGAATTACTTGCTACCCCAAAAGCATCTTTATTATACATTTGTCAATGCAAATCAGAAGAATACTACTGATTTTGCTAAACAGAAAGATATGAAAATAATTGTTGTATTTGGGAAAGCCTTGATGTGACCAACCAGAATGACAAAAAACTCTCACACATATTTACTTAATAGATAATAACTATTAAATGACATGTAATACAAAATGTTTTTCTTGTTTTGAATACAGTAAGTAATGGTTACGACTATGTTAGGTCCTTGTAGGGGAGATTTCCTTCACTTTCTGTCTCAGAAAGAGAGAGTGAGGAAGTGAGGGGGTGTCCCATCCTATACATTTGTCTTCAAAACAGGTGCCCCTATTGGAAGTTTTTTTAATCTTCTTGTTCCTGTGGCAAAATAAAAATTTAACCAGGATCAATAGTGAGGGTAATCTCCTCAGTGGGGACACAAACAGCAATAAGAATCAGGCAGGTGTTCTAACCCTTCCACATTCCAACTAAAACTGAAAAAAAACATTTGGCTTTGCATACACTTTAAATGAAAACCTCTGAAAATGCATTTTGCCTTATGTTCTCTGTTTTAAGTAATTTTCAAGATAATGAGCAGGAACCAGCATGCAGAATAGGATAGTTAATAAATAAACAAATAAAAGAATGAAAAATGCCACTGTACATGCAGCTATTGAGATCAGGGATAGCTTGATCTAAAGCTCTTTTACTATTTACCATTAGCCGACTGGGCCATAGCCAAATGACGGCTACAGCGCGGTCGGCTTATTCTGGGAGGGCGTACAATGATGTCCTCCCAGAATCACGCTCCCGCTTAAAACGGATCGTGGTAAAGGGCCAATGACAGCGGCCCTTTACCATGTGAACGCTCCATTCAATGATGGAGCGATCACTTGTCAACAAACCAGCGCATGTCCGGGTTCATTTCTCTCCTTGCACACTGTACACAATGATCAGTACAGCATGTGAGGAGAGGAGAGAAACTGCAGCTGCAGCGATCCTCTGCCTCCTCCATACCTAAATTATGCCCATCCGTGCCTCATCCATGCCTCATCCATGCTTCATCAGTGCCACATCCATCCCTCATCCATGCCACATCCATGCCTAGCTGTGCCACATCTGTGCCCACCCATGCCACTTCAGTGCCCATCCATGCCACATCCGTGCTCAGCCATGCCACATCCATGCTCATACATGCCACGCCAGTGCTCATCTGTGCCACATTGCTCATCAATGCCATGTCCGTGCTCATCAATGCCACATCAGTGCTCATCTATGCCACATCCATGCCACATCAGTGCTTATCCATGCCACGTCAGTGGTAATCTGTGCCACATTCATGCCACATCAGTGCTCCTCCGTGCCACATCTATGCCACGTCATTGTTCATCTGTGCCACATCAATGCCACATCCATGCCACATCAGTGCTCATCCATACCACATCAGTGCTCATCCGTGCCACATCCATTCCATGTCAGTGCTCATCCATGCCACATCCATGCCATGTCAGTGCTCATCCGGGCCACATCCATGCCACATCAGTGCTCATCCATGCTACATCCATGCCACATCAGTGCTCATCTGTGCCACATCCATGCCACATCAGTTCTCATCAATGCCACATCAGTGCCCATCCATGCCACATAAGTGCTCATCCATGTTACATCAATGCCACGCCAGTAGTCATCCATGCCACATCCATGCCACATCAGTGCTCATCCTTGCCACATTAGTGCTCATCTGTGCCACATCCATGCCACATCAGTGCTCATCCATGCCACATCAGTGCCACTACAGTGCTTATCAGTGTCCTACAGTGACTCACAAAATTGTAAAAGGAAGTCAGAAAATGACAGTGCTCCCTGCATGTTGGCCCTCTGTATGTGGCCAGGCTGTGTAAAAGTGTCACACATGTGGTATCGCCATACTCAGGAGGAGTAGAAGAATGTATTTTGAGGTGTCATTTTTGCTATGTACATGCTATGTGTTAGAAATATCTTATAAATGGGCAACTTTGTGTAAAAAAAATGCGTTTTCATTTTCTTTACACATTTTCTAAAAACTTGTGGAAAAAAATGACATGTTCAAAAGACTTATTATGCCTCCTAGATTATGTATTGGGGTGTTTCCATTGTCTTGGTGCTCCAGGACCTTCAAAAGTGTGATAGGTTGTCAGGAAATTATATGTGTAATTTTTGCTTCTAGAACGCCTGATGATGCTACTTGGATATTGGGCCTCTGTATGTGGCCAGGCTGTGTAAAAGTGTCACACATGTGGTATCGCCATACTCAGGAGGAGTAGCAGAATGTATTTTGTGGTGTAGTTGCAAGTATGCCTATACAGTGTGTGAGAAATAATCTTCGCTTTGCATTAAAATGTGATTCACTCAAAAAACTCACCATGCCTCTTACTAAATACCTTGCAATGTCCACTTTCCAAAAAGGGGTAGTTTGGGGGGTATTTGCACTTTATTGGCTTGTTAGGGTCTCCACAAATGAGATTGCCCGTCAGTACATGAGGTGTGATCAATTTTCAATGATGGGCACCATAGCTTGTAGACTCTATACCCTTCAAAAAGACCAAAAAAAATGTATACTTATTTGGGTTATTTTTACTAAGGATATGTAGCAGTATAAAGTTTTGCCAAAATGTATGAAGAAAAATGACTAGATTTGCAAAATTTTAAAACCGAAACAAAGAAAAATGCATTTTCTTTACTATATGTTCGGTCTTTTTTCATTTATAGCGCTAAAAATTAAAAAAATCAATGATTAAATACCACCAAAAGAAAGCTCTGTTTGTTTGAAAAAAAGGACGAAAATTGAATATGGATATAGTGTTGCATGACTGAGTAATTGTCATTCAAAATGTGAGACCACTGAAAGCTGAAAATTGGTCTGGTTAGGAAGGGGGTTTAAGTGCCCAGTAGGTAAATGGTTAAGTATATGTACTTCAACGTTCATAGTCTGGGCATTGAGGCATTTAATTTCCAATATTTTTATTAAGGTTTTATTAAAAAAATTAAACAAAACTTACAACAGTGCAAAGTGTGCCCATAGGGCTTAATCATACATGGCAGAAATGGCATAGCAGCTTCAAAACAGCATTGAGGCATTTAAGGATTAATCAGACTTTTCACTGGATAAGACTGCTAAAGTTTAATTACATACTGTAGGTATGTGCTTAAGAATGTAAAGCATTTACCTACAGAAAATTCAGTAAAAAAATATGGTCCTTTTTTGAAGCAGTTAAGTGGTTCACACTTGCAGCCTAATTAGGTAATGAAATATTGAAAAACATTGCAAATATAAAATTGATAGGTTAACCTGTAAGCATCAAAATAAACAACACAACAGCATTAACAACATGTACCTACTTTAATCTAATGTACTTTAATTGATCCTGTCAACATTGTTTATTCTCCTTTCTGCACTGATACTTGTTATGTATAAAATAGGTTTCATTAAAGTGTAACTAAAAGCAAACTTTTTGTATGGTTTGAATAGAGTTTTTATTACTGTCTGTGACCCTGTTTGGGAGATTCACCCTCCGAAATTGTCCTGTTTACCATTATCACTGAAACTGAAAGTAAAAGAAAATACCAAATTTTGAGTTGTCCCCAGGAAATAGAATTGTGTGCATATCTTCCAAAGGGGACATTAGTGCTGGTGACCCTGGTGACTACAAGGAATTTCCTCACTTTAGAGGGATCGTCTTTCACTTCCTGTTTTGACTATGGCACATGAAATTAAGGTTAATATTCATAATTATTAAGATTAATATCATTATTAAGGATTTATATAGCGCCAACAGTTTGCGCAGCGCTTTACAATATGAGGGAATACAATACAGTTAAAATAAAATTCAATACAGGAGGAATTAGAGGGGCCCTGCTCGTTCGAGCTTACAATCTAGAAGATGGGACAAAGATGGCAGAAAAAAATCTGAGAGAGGTTACATTCCTCTCTTACCATATCCAAAATGAAAAAAAAAGTTTTGCCTTTAGTTCTACTTGAAAGCGTAACTTTACACTAAAGGGAAAGTTCTCTTTTATGTCCTCCTCCCCTCCCTCTATCACAATTGCCACATTTAAATTTAATGACTTGCCTACCAGGCAAATTCTGACACTTCTCTCCCACATGTAAAAAATCTGCATTTTTTTTTCTTGCTAAAAAATTACTTAGAACCCCTTAAACATTATGTATATATATTTTAAGTAGAGGCCATAGAGAATAAAATGGTGGATGCTTCAATTTTGTTCTGTCACAAGGTATTTGTGCAAGCTTTTCAAATGCAATTTTTTTTAGAAAAAATACACTTTAATTAATTTTAGTGAACACAAACACAATATAATACCCAATTTTTTGTTAAAACTTAAAAAATGATGTTATATCAAATAAATAGGTACTTAACATGTCACGGTTTAAAATTGTTCACGCCCGCACGGAATGGTGCCAAACTACAGTAATTAAAAATCTCCATTGGCAAAGCTTTAAATGTCTTTACAGGTTACCAGTTTAGAGTGACATAGGTGGTCTGGTGCTTGAATTATTGCTATCACTTTGACATTTGCAATGATACCGTACATGTGAGGTGTAATCACCATATACTTATGCATGTGGGACTTTCGTAAGCATTCGGATTTTCACGCTAGAAGGGGGGATGGTGACACCTAAAAAATGTTTTTATTATTATTATTATTTATTTTATTAAAAACTGTTTTTACACAGTTTTTTAAATCAACTTTATTGCTATCAAATGGGATGATCAATATCCCTTGTGATAACATGGGCCATGACAGGTCCTCTTTTCGAAGAGATCTTGGGTCTATTACACCCCAGATCTCTCCTCTGGCCTACAATGCAGTAGATCAGACACAGATCAGTCGGATCGGCTGCTTTCCTGGCCGGTAGCAGCCAAGTAAGCAAAGAACCAGAAGTGACTAAATCTTCATCGCTTATGGTTTCTGGGGTCACAGAGAGGGAGGAAAATGTCAGTTCCTCTCTCTCTTTGCAGTGCACAGAATGCTGCCAGAAAGGCAGTAGAAGTGATCGAGTGACTGCATAGTCATGAGCTGAATGACTTTTGCATCAGGGTCTGCAAATGTTGATACCAAGATGATGCCTGTAGCTGCAGGCACCATCTTGGTATAACTACTTAAGCCCAAAGACTTCATATGATGTCCACTCAAGAGGGTGGGTGAATTGGGAGGGTGAATTTCCTTAAAAGGGGCAAAGACAGTATTAAAAACGTGACAGGTGCTCTAATCCTTCTTAAAAAAAATCTTGCTGTTACTTACACTAAAAGACAAGACAGGACTGCCCTTTATCACCCTTTTTTCCTTGGTCATTGAGCCACTTGTGGCCCTACTTAGATCTAATGCAGATGTAGTGGGTCTTAAATATAGTCAGCTTTAGGAAAAGCTCATGCTCTAAGGTGATGATATGCTGCAGCTATGGTCATTATCTCCCACTTTGGAGAGTGCTCTGGATTAACAATTAACTGGACCAAATTGGTCTTACTGCCTTTAGATGGCTTTCTGGACTCTACGCTGCCTACATTTTGTCCAATTCAAGTTACAACTGCATTTAAATATCTCGTAATTCACATCACTTTTAATTTACTAGAATACTGTTGTTTGAACAATATGCCTTTACAATCCCATTTCCATGAAAAGGTACTACTCTGGAAGAAATTATGGAGGTCCCTAATTGGTAAAACTGATCTAATTAAAACTATTCTAATGCCACAATTATAAAATTTTCTACATAATACACCGGTTGTAATTCTGTTAAAGATTTTCCATAAAATGAATACTATTTTCAGATCATTGTCATGGCAATCACCAAGAAGAAAACTAGAGGAATTGCAGTGCCCCCAAGATATAGGAAGTGTACCTATCCCCAATCCCTGATTATATTATAATGTATAGCATCCCAACTGCAACACATGACAGGAGGGATGGTGGTGCCTGACCATGATTCTACCCCATTCAGTAATTCCACACTTGACTAAAACTTAGGGCCTAGAATCCCAACTACTATGCAAGGCTAACAAATGCATGCCTACCTACAAATTCATGCACAAAATGTGGACCAAAACTAAGCAGTTACAAAATGTAACAGGATTCAAGAATTATAGCACTTAATGGCTC
The DNA here is from genome assembly GCF_965119305.1 of Pelophylax lessonae. Taxonomy (NCBI): domain Eukaryota; kingdom Metazoa; phylum Chordata; class Amphibia; order Anura; family Ranidae; genus Pelophylax; species Pelophylax lessonae. Next base: position 336,568,413 of record NC_138770.1, read on the forward strand.
AACGACTCCTACCCAGACCTGGCCAAGCTTCAATATAAAGCAAAATGGCATAGAAGAGGATTGGGGGCTTTGAAGTTTCATATAAATGATTAGAGAAAATCTGTACTATTCGTAAAGTGGTTGCAAGGGGAGGCATGAAGGGATAGGGAGGACGCCTTACTTAGAAAATATGTGTCTCTCATGTGAGAGAGTAGGTCGGTGTTATAATACACCAATAAATTCTGCCTCTGATAGAAGCAGTATTAACTGCCCATTTGCCTGCAATGGTTCAGGTATTTTTTTTTTATTATCATGTACTATGTATATTTTTCTCGTGTTTTTTTTTACTTTCTTGATTTATTGTTTCATACCCCCTCCCTTCCTTCCAGAAAATCTAATAACAAAAATACTAAAGATGAATTTGGATAATATTTTCAATAAGGATATAAATAACTGTATAAACCAAATACAGATACAAAATTATTCTAAATTAAAAAAGAATACCGGCAAAATAATAAAAAAGATACATATTAAATGCCACTGACCATTTTTTCAATAAATGCCAAAGGCCTTAATAGCCCATATAAGAGAAATACATTATTGAAAGAAGCTAAATTAAACAATACTGATATAATATTTGCTCAGGAGACACACTTCTCTATTTCAAAGTGTCCACTTTTTCAGTTCGAACACTTTCCACACATATTCTTGGCCAACAGCCCAAAAAAAACGAGCGGGACCTTAATTGCGATTAGAAGTACAGTTAAGTTTGAACACATACGTACTATTCAGGACCCTACGGGACGCTATATAATATTAATATGTAAGCTCAATAATTCAGTCTTTACGTTGGTAAATTTGTATGCTCCTAATACCGGTCAACGTCGATTTTTATCACCGCTTTTACAAAAAATTAAGGAGGAGAGGAAAGGGGCCTTAATAATAGGAGGGGATTTTAACACAATTCTCGATATAAAACTGGATACCTCAAACCCCACTAGAAGAACAACACAGTCTATACTACCTCTATTGGCAAAATATGAATTATTCGATATCTGGCGGGCCATGCATGGTACAGAGAGAGATTACACCTTTCTCTCGCCGGTCCATATGGTCTACTCTCGTATAGATTTTTTTCTTACAGATAAAATCATGTTACAAAACATTCAAAAATCAAAAATTGGCACAGCTGGATGGTCTGACCATGCACCGATTATTCTGACCCTAGATGATAGATTGTCGAGTACTCCACCCCGACGATGGAGGTTGAATACATCATTATTACAGAACACCGAACTGTGCCAAAAAATATTGAGTGAGCATAAACAATACTTTGAATTTAATGATAACTTGGAAGTTAATAGGTTTGTATTATGGAATGCATATAAAGCATATATGAGGGGCATTTTGATCAAAATGTCATCGTACATTAATCGACAGAGGCGAAAAAAGATAGGAGATATCATGGATAGTATAGCAATAAATGAAATAACAAATAAAAAAAACCCTACGCTACAAGGTACACAAACCATAATAAAACTCAGACAAGAATTAAGGTTATTATTATTAAATAACCAAGAATATAATTTAAAGGTCCTTAAAGCAAAAGAATATAGCATGGGTAATAAAGTGGGGCGCTGGTTAGCTAGGAAAGTAAAGGCAAAACAAGTTACTAAAAGAATTGATGAGCTCATACACCCTATTACACATAAGAGACTTATAAACCCTAAAGATATTGCAAATGCCTTCGCAGATTATTATCAATCACTGTATGACCTAAAAAAAAAAAAAACTATACACCAGCCAACAATAGAGATAATTTCAAATTATTTAGCACAGATTTCCCTACCTAAGCTTACGGAAGATCAATTAAAATCAATATCTGAACCATTTTCCATTCAGGAGATTAGATTGGTTATTAACAAGCTACCTAATCAGAAAGCATCAGGAGAAGATGGCTTCTCTAACGAATATTATAAGAGTTTGTCCTCAGAAGTGGCCCCCCAGCTAAAATCGCTATTTGAATTGGTAGCCACTACTGGTTCTTTCCCGTCGGAAATGTTGAAGGGGTTAATAGTTACTATCCCTAAACAGAAAAAAGATCCTAAAGATCCCTCATCCTATAGGCCCATTGCCTTACTAAATACAGACATAAAGATTTTTGCAAAATTGGTCGCGAATAGACTACAGGAGTTTTTACCTCACTTGGTACATGCGGACCAAGTGGGGTTTGTGCCAGGGAGACAGGCCCCCGATGGAACTAGAAGAATTGTAAATCTGCTGGCGCGGATGGGATCCTGTCGGACGCCTTCACTGCTCCTATCTTTGGATGCGGAGAAGGCGTTCGACAGGATCCATTGGGGCTACTTAGAAGCAGTTTTGGGTAAGTTTGGGATAGAGGGATGGCTGAAAAAGAATATAATGGCTCTTTATTCTGCGCCAACAGCGAATGTATCATTATCTGGATTGTTATCTAAAACCATTGGGATAACCAATGGGACGAGACAGGGATGTCCCCTCTCACCAGTTGTCTTCGCGTTGCTTATGGAGCCTTTTGCTCAGAGCGTTAGGGACAACACGGGGATAACTGGCTGGAGGGTCGCTGAAATAGAACATAAGATCAGCTTGTTCGCTGATGACGTTATGTTAATCATCACAAACCCACTCTCTTCCTTGATAGAGGTTGAGAGAATGATAAATGAATTTAGTGCAGTGTCATTTTATAAATTAAATATTACAAAATCACAAATTATGGGCATTAATATCACCACTTTGGCACAAAAACGGATAAAAGCGAAATTTTCATTCGCATGGTCTCCATGTATACCTTTCTTGGGGATTATCCTAACCCCACATACTTCCCAGCTTTACGATCATAATTACAAACCGTTTTTGGATAACCTATTATTACAAGCTAGGGATTTAAAAATACAAGACTTGACCACAGCAGGAAGAGTGGCTACATTTAAAATGATTATTTTGCCTAAATTACTTTACTTGTTCCGTACATTGCCAATTACCCTTCCATCTCAATATTGCACTTCGGTTCAAAAGCAATTTAACCAAATTATATGGCAAGGGAAACCACCTCGATGCTCATCCCTTATTATGAGGAGACATAGGAGGCACGGAGGGATGGGGGTCCCTTCGGTTCTCGCATATTATAGAGCATCTGTCCTTGACCAATTGAAGTATTGGTGGTCTCCTGAGCAGCATAAAAGATGGCTGAGAATAGAGATGAACGACTGTAAACAGGAGAACCTTAAAATCACAATGCTGGCTGTAATATTAGGAGCCGAGGTTCCTGTTATACAATCGATAGTGGCTAAAACAGCCCTAACAGTTTGGGCAGAAATTGTAGGAAAACTACTAGAACACGGGAAGATGTGCGAATTCCCCACTCCACTGGCAGTTCTTTCGTGCTTTATCCCTAACCTTGATATAAACCTATGGTTAAGAAGTGGTGTTGATAGTTTGAAAGATTTGTATAGCGACACAGGTATCTATTCATTTGAGAGTTTGACAGATCGGTATAAAATACCATCATCAGCATTAATGAGCTATTATCAAATACGTTCGTTTTTACAGAAGAATAATCTCACTTTATATCTTAAATTACCAACTACTATGTATAAATTGTATCAAGAACCAATGACTACCTCTAATGGTATTTCAATTATCTACGATATACTGAATAAACATAATATTTACTCTAAATCCACTACTGTTTTGAAATGGGAGAGAATATTGGGGAAAGTTTTTCCCGAAATAAGCTGGTTGAAAGCCTTTGATATTACATACATTTCATCCAAATGTATCAACCATTGGGAGTTATACCAAAAAATCCTGAATTTTTGGTATTTAACTCCTATGAAATTGTCGAGATTCTATTCCTCAACATCAGCATTATGTTGGAGAGAATGCGGTGAGCAAGGATCGTTATTTCATATAATCTGGGACTGCAGATCGATTAGAGCATTTTGGTACAGAATATTCTCCCTGGTATCAGAACTGGTGGGAAAAAATATAGTCCCGAACTCCGAAATGGCGATCCTTCACTTAAATATATACGAAATTCCCCTGGAGTTCCGAGTAGTAGTTATGCATCTCTTATTAGCGGCAAAGCTTTTAATCACTAGAAGATGGAACTCTCAGGAGGTACCAACTCCATCCGACGCGGTTGAATTATTAAATCAACAATGTCAGATGGAAAAAATTGTGGCTACCTTAAGTGCAACAAAGAAAATGTTTGAAGTTAGTTGGAAATCATGGTTAAATAATAGAAGATGCATAGTAACATTGGAATAGGATTAAAGCAGCTGGGATAATATAAATATCGTTAGGCAGTTTTAGACTTGCTTTACCTCCCTCCATAAAAATTAATGTTAATTGAGAGAGATTTTAAATAACGGTATTCTAAATATGGTAACCCCCTTAGTGGGAGTCAAAACTATACTGGAAAGAAGGGGAGGAGTGGTTGTTTCCTTTTTTTTTTTTTTTTTTCTCTCCCTCTGGTAGTATAATGTTATAACTGACAAATTTACTGCAACAATGTTGTTTTTGTTTTTTCTACTGGATTTTGTACTATTTTTTTGTGGTTTGTATATTATTTTGGTATGTGAAAAATTAAAATAAAGAGATATTGAAATAAAGCAAAATGGCAAGCCCATGGGATTGCCATTTACATCAAATATATGACAAAGACCAGTTCCTTCCCTTTACTTTTTTACAGTCCAGATATGGCCTACCAGATACCATGTATTTTATCATCTCCAACTTACCCATGCAATATGGGCACAAGGGCTTTTATGATACGTGGCACCTTTCTCCCATCCTTATAACTATATGAAATCCATCACATCTAACAAGAGATTTATCCTCAAATGTTTTGCAATGCTTCTAAATATATATTTGGAGAACCATCAGTGTAGGTGATGCAATACTTGGAAAAGGACGTGGACATAATGGAGGAAGACCAGTAGGAAGCTGTGCATCAATCTGTACAATTGAGTTTTTAAATGTGTCCCACTGGCTCTCCTAATTATATTATAGTTCCTAGAGCTAAACACTCCCTCGCCAAATTACATTACATGAGCTTAAGTACAGATGCCACTTGTAGCAAATGCAAAAGGGATCACAGAGATCTAATACATATGCTTTGCATTGTCCCAAACTACAACGTACAAACCACAATACAGTTGGACCTCAAACAATATATATTGGGTATATTAGATGATGTGGCCCAGCAATTAGATTTAAGAGAGGAGCTCTCCTAGCTGCTTTTCTAAATGCGTAAGCTAATGCTCCAGCATTGGAAAATTGGACCCTGCAGGAGTGAATACGTAATATAAGTGTAACTTTATGTTATGAACACCTGATATACCAACACTTTGGCTGCCCAGCTAATTTTCAAAAGCTCTGGAACAATTGGCTGACTACCCCTTGTCTCAACTCATTTGACCTTGTACTAAACAGACTGCTATAAAATCCCCATCTCACTCTATCTGGCTGATGTCTCCTCTATATTTAGTTCAGGAGGGTACTTTTTCTATATGATGACCCATTTTTAGATATTTTATGCTATACCAACATCTCGAAATGTAAGAATAGTCCTACTGAACATGCTGAGATTGTTTATGTTTCTATCTCTATTTTATTTATACATTTACTCATTTTGGGCAGGTATGATATCAAAGCTTATATCACCCTGTGACTTCTTATGAAATTTTGGAACCTTGGAGTGCTTTAGCAAACTAGTGTCTGGCATTATGTCAAGCAATGCTAACATATAACCACTTCTCAATTCTCTAGGGAATAAATGGAGAATTACTATAATGACAATGCTCAGCATCAAGGCAAATGAGATAATAATAATATTAATAGAAACCAGAAGGTAACTGAAATCACTGCTGTGCATAAACAATTGTCTAATTTTAAGAAGGGTTTACAACTCAAGCAAGCCATACATCAACAAGTCAAACTAAGTCTAAGTCTAAGTCTCTGAAAACATAGTTTACAGAAAGTAATAGTAGTGGTATATATACAGTATCTTAACTAAAAACTGTATATAGAAAATTTCATTAATACTCTTACATGATCCTTCAAATGGCCAATGACCACCATGAAGCAGTCACATTTACTTTCTCTCAGACTCAATCATGATGTAATTAAACATTTACAAAGCTTCATAGTTATCTTCTTTGACTGTTGAAACTCTATGAATATAATTTCTCTTTGTTTGAAGTTTCTGACTAAATAAATGCTGTGAGAAAAATCAGTTTGTGAACTGTTGTGAATGAAAAAAAAAAGTGAAATAGGTCAGATAATGGATCTTATTTTCTTTCACATGAATACTCTGTTCACCACTACTGAATATGTTTTGTTTTCTTATAGCCCTTGTGACTTACCATCTACATTTGGTGTTAAAAAAGAGTTATTAATATTCCACAACAGACACTATAATAAAAAATAACTTATTTCAATGTTTTAATCCCATTTTGTTTAAAAATTACTTTTCCTTTGTACAGTAGAAATTCACATTGTCTGTTACCAAATACTGTTTTTACAACTGACCTTTCACTCCCAAACATTAAACTTGCTTTTCCTTCATCAGTTGGAATTTAGAGCTAGATATCCCCTGACTCCTATTCACATCTTGGATGGTATGTTTGTGAACCTGAATAGTTTATCTTGATGTCTTGTAATGTTTTCTGTTGGCTTTCCCTGGAGCACATTTTCAGCTGTTTAATCTGCTGTAGTATTTAGCTTAGCAATTCAGATAGTGATTGTGACATTTTACCGCTAGACACTGTACCATGGAACAAGTCTATAGGAAACTGTGAAATGAGAACATATGGTTTGGAGGCTTGGCAGCCTGGGTTTGCATCTGGAAACCACACATTTATTTGTGCTACGGATTGATATGTATGGTAAAATGTTTTCAAAGTGTGTTTGTGGAATTCAGTGTTTCATGATCATTTGGCTGTGCTGTTCTGCAGTGCTGTCTACATATTCAAATCCATCTGTATGCCTAGGAAGTCTGCCCAGCTTTGGATTATTAGAGATTCTTTATTTTTATGTTTGTGACATGGAATAACCTCATCATAAGCAATAAAAAATGAGAGCCTCCTAGTAATCCATATTCCATTTATTTGGGAATAATATATATTTTTTTGTTTAATTGTGTCCCTTAAATTGTAAAAATAATTTCTCTGTATATGTTTCAGACAAGACAAAGAACCAATCATTGTTATATATTTTTTGCTTTATTTGTGTCCCTTAAAGATGTATAAAATATTTTTGTATATATTTCAGATAAACCAAACAACAAAGCATCTTTGAATTTGTGGCTGTTTTACAATTGTGCACAAAGAATACGGAGTTAACTCCTGCCTTGGAACTCTCAGGCCCACCTCTTCCTAGTGCAATAAATTGACCCCCCCCCCCTTCCCTCTAGTGTTTAGTGCCTAGCCTGTGGAAAGCCATCAGGTCAGGAAAATTTCTTGTGCTGATGTGAGGATAGGCCAGAAAAGGAAAATGATTGTAACTATTTAATAACAATTCTCTGTATTCCTGCCCCACCTTACGTCAGTACACAACAGAACATAGCTAGCACCTGGCAGAACCATGGGCGGGAGAACAGACAATACTGACAACACAGAAATGCTGCTAAGACCAAAGGAAATATATTTATCTTGCAAAGCGGCAGAAACTGCCACCAATCCAAATTGTGCAGATGCTACTGACCATACATATAGCTTGTAATGCCATGCAAAGGTCACACACAAGCTCCATCTAGCTGTCCTACATATGGTGGTGTCCTACATATTTGGTCCAACCCCTCTGGTTGAATAAGCTCGCACCTGCTCTTGTGGTCCTTGCTTTTTGTATGCCCAACTCTTGCTTTACCTTTGCTTGAGCTTGATGGTAAAATTAAAAAATTGTCCACCTTTCCCACATTCTCTGATCTTTGTAGGTAAACTGGTCTTAGCTTGATCATGCCAAGGGCACTAAATTTCTTCTGGTGTAGGTTTGCAAAATCTTGTACAAAGCCCTGGAAAACTGCTTCCCGATTCTTACGAAAGCTGGATACCACCTTTGATGTGAGGTTTGGTGATGAACGTAAAGCTACTTGGTCTGGCAAGACTACAAAAAAGGTCTCCCTGCAGGAAAATGCTGCAATGTCTGAAATTCTTCTGGGTAGAGTTGCAGCAACTGGAGAAAACTGTCTTTGCTAGGCAAATATCACAAATCTCCTCAAAATCCTCTCATAAGTACATTTCATGGAAGGTCTTCTGGCCTTCATCAGGGTTTGAATAACTTCACTTAAAAGAGTCTTTAGTCTGGCCAATTCAATAGCCAACAATTGATCCGCCAACTGATTTTGTTTTCCTGGCAAATAAACTGCTGTCAGGGCTTTCAAGTGAGTCACTGCCCATTGAAAATTTCCATCATGAGTTGCAAGGACAGACTCTTGAGGCCCCCTCAGTGGGCTATGTAGATTACTGTTTGAAAAGCTTGTAAAGCTAGGAAAGCTTCCTTCACATCCAGAAAATGTGAGTGTCTTTATTCTGCTGGGGTCCGACTGCCTGGATTTGTCTCCACAGACAGTGAGCTCCAAGCTCTGGTGACTGGCATCCATTGTCAGAACTACCTAGTCTCCTGGGCTGACAGGCACACCCCCAGTGAGACATACTGGAGATGCCCACCATTCCAGATCTTGGTGGATTCTTGTATGGATAGCTATTCTTTGGTTTTGGACCCTCCATCCCAATGGCTGCAGAATGTAAATTGAAATGCCCTCATGTGGCCCGGAATGCCAGCTGTAAAGATTCCAATGAGGACTGTAGATTGCCTTGCTAAAATGAGAGGTGTTTTTGTCAACCGTTCGACACACCATTTTGAAAATCTTGCGGTCTGGCAGAAACACCTGTCCGGTATTGAATGCCACTCCAAGATATTCCATTGTTTGAGAGGGCATCAAATGACTCTTATGCCTGTTCACTAGCCTGCTGAACTTGTTTAGCATTTCCATACCATAGTCGTGAAGTTCTCAGAGCCGTAGGTTTCCCAAAGGCAAAGCAAGTGAATTGGAAGTGACATTCATCTACTGCAAACCTCAAACATTTCTGGTGCTCCTTCTGAATTGCAAAATGCAGGTATGCATTGGCCAGGTCAGCTAAAACTAACCAGTCCCCCTTCTAAACTACAGAAAAAATTTCTTATAATTTTTTTCACACAAATAGAGTTTTCTTTTGGTAGTATTTAATCACCACTGGGTTTGTTATTTTTTGTGATATATGTGAAAAAAGAGTGAAAATTTTGAAAAAAACACATTTTGTTTTAGTTTCTATTATGAAATTTTGCAAATAAGTAATTTTATTTCATAAATTTGGGCCAAAATTTATACTTCTACATATATTTGGTAAAAATAACCCAAATTAGTGATTATTTTGTAGTCTGTGTGAAAGTTATAGAGTCTACAAGATATGGTGCCAATCATTGAAATTTGATCACACCAATGGCCTATCTCATTTCTTGAGGCCCTGAAATGTCAGGACAGTACAAATACCCCCAAAATGACCCCTTTTTGGAAAGTAGACATTCCGGGGTATTTATTAAGAGGCATGGTGAGTTTTTTTGAAGTTGTAATTTTTTCCCACAATTCTGGGGAAAATCATGAAATAATTTTTTATTTTTTTTTAAACAAAATTGTCATAATAACAAGTTGTTTCTCACACACAGTATATGCATACTTGTAATTACACCCCAAAATACATTCTGCTACTCCTCCTGAGTATAGCAATACCACATGTGTGAGACTTCTACACAGCCTGGCCATATACAGAGGCCCAACATTCAAGGAGCACTGTCACATTTTTGTAAATATTTTATTATATATTTTCATGTGACAACACTGAAGAAGTTGCACTTTGCTAACAATGTAAAGTAGTGAGTCGACAGCTTGTATAGCAAGGTCAATTTGCTGTCCCCTCAAAATAATTCAACACAGTGTCATGGTCTTACCTTCTTGCTGTTCTCCTTCGTTTGACATGTGCTGGCGGCCATCTTGGTTTCTGGGTTTCTTGTAGCCTCCCACCCTGCGGCTCCTCCTTCCCACTGGGAGGAGCTGGATGCCTAGCTCATATATATATATAGGAGGTCTGTGGCTTCAGTTCCTTGCTTGGTCCTCCTGTGTTCACATGCTTCTAAGACTGCTGCTGCTTCTGGTTCCTGATCCTGGCTTCGTCTGACTACCCTGCTGGTTCCTGATCCTGGCTTCGTCTGACTACCCTGCTGGTTCCTGATCCCGGCTTCGTCTGACTACCATCCTGGCTCCTGACCTCTGGCTTCGCAAAGACTCTGCTTCGGTTTTGCCATCCGTTGGGACTTTTGCTTTACAGCTTGATTTTCAATAAAGCCTTCTTATTTTCTCTTATCTGTTGTTGTACGTCTGGTTCATGGTTCCGTGACATTAGGACCAAGCCATGAATTCTGACGGTACAGGGCCATCCTCGCTACCCACGCTGGTTGCCAGACTTGATCAGCAGGATCACCTGTTGGGTCAGTTCGCCGTGGTGTTGCAAATCCTGCTTGAACGCACGGCTCATTTCGCTCCCGTTGCCGATGGGTCGGTTGTCGCTCCTGGGCCCGCACCTACTGCCGCTCCGGTTGTTGCGCCAGAGTCTACCCCGACACCTGTTGTTGCGCCTGCGGTGTTTCGGGGTATGACCGGTTCTGCCCCCCTTCCACAGCGCTTTGGGGGAGAGCCAACTCAGTGCCGAGGTTTCCTTAACCAGGTGGGCATTTATTTCGAGCTGCTGCCACATGCCTTTCCTACTGAGAGATCAAAGGTGGGCTTCTTAATTTCGCTGCTCTCGGACAAGGCCTTGGCCTGGGCCAGCCCTTTATGGGAGAACAACAATCCGGTGGTTGCCGAGTTTTCCGGTTTCCCGTGTTGACAAACCACTGATCACTGTTGTCCTCTCCTGGGTCGGGGGTTCAGTGACGACCCAGGCGTTGGTGGACTCTGGTGCTGGTGGTTTGTTCATTGATAGTGTGTTCGCTGCCGCCAATTCCATTCCTCTGCAGGCCCGAGGTTCTCCACTGGCTCTTGAGGCGATAGACGGCAGACCCCTTCTGCCGCCACACGTGACTCATGAGACCCTTCCAGTGGGGATAGCCATTGGTTCCGTTCACAGAGAGTCGGTCTGCTTCCAGGTTATTTCGTCTCCACACTACTCTGTGGTCTTGGGGTACCCCTGGCTCCAGAAGCATAATCCGACTTTCGATTGGAGATCGGCCGAGATCCTCTCGTGGTCACCACAGTGTGGGGCTAGTTGCATCCATGGGCCTGTCAAGTTGCTGTGTACTTCCTCGGACTCTCTGTTGCCTCCTGAATACGAGGAGTACCGGGATGTATTCGATAAGGTGCGCGCGGTTGCCCTACCTCCGCACCGCCCATACGATTGTGCCATCGAGTTACAACCTGGTGCCGTTCCTCCTCGTGGCAAGGTCTATCCACTGTCGGTAGCGGAGAATGAGGCCATGGAGGAGTACGTGAAGGAGGCGCTTTCACGCGGACACATTCGCAAATCCTCGTCCCCAGCAGGGGCTGGATTTTTCTTTGTGAAAAAGAAGGGCGGTGAGTTGAGGCCTTGCATCGATTACAGGGGTCTCAATCGCATTACGATCAAGAACGCTTACCCGATACCCTTGATTTCAGAGCTGTTCGATCGCCTTAAAGGGGCCACGGTCTTTACCAAACTCGACCTGAGGGCGGCATATAACCTCGTAAGGATCAAGGCGGGCGATGAGTGGAAGACCGCGTTTAACACCAGGACCGGTCATTATGAATCCTTGGTTATGCCCTTTGGGTTGTGCAATGCGCCCGCAGTCTTTCAGGAATTCATTAACGATGTTTTCCGTGACCTGTTGCAGCAGTGTGTGGTGGTCTATTTGGATGACATCTTGGTATATTCTGAATCCATGGAGACCCACATTCTGGATGTCAGACGAGTGTTGCAACGGTTACGAGAGAACAAGCTGTTCGGTAAGCTTGAGAAATGCGAATTTCACCGATCCCAGGTAACCTTCTTAGGTTACATCATTTCCGCTGAGGGGTTCTCCATGGATCCTGAGAAGGTTTCGGCTGTCTTACAGTGGCCCCAGCCCAGTGGTCTTCGCTCCCTGCAGCGCTTTTTGGGCTTCGCCAATTATTATCGGAAGTTCATCAGGGACTTTTCCATGCTAGCCAAGCCTCTCACGGATCTGACCAGGAAGGGCAGTAATTCCCAGGTCTGGCCGCTCGAGGCCATCCGAGCTTTTGAGGCTCTAAAGTCCGCCTTTGTGTCGGCTCCGATTCTGTCGCATCCCAACCCTGGGTTGCCCTTTGTCCTCGAGGTGGACGCGTCTGAGACGGGAGTAGGCGCCCTTCTGTCTCAGCATAGAACACCAGAGGGTCCTCTGCTTCCTTGTGGGTTTTACTCCCGGAAACTGTCTTCCGCGGAGTGCAACTATCAGATTGGTGACAGGGAGTTATTGGCCATCGTGCAGGCCCTTAAAGAATGGAGGCACTTGCTCGAGGGTTCGGTGGTTCCGGTCCTCATCCTGACGGACCACAAGAATCTGACCTACCTTTCTGAGGCCAAGAGATTGACACCACGTCAGGCCAGATGGGCTCTGTTCTTGTCACGTTTTAATTACGTGGTCTCCTACCTACCCGGTTCCAAGAACATCAGGGCGGATGCCTTATCACGGCAGTACTCCGACCTGTCCAGGGAGGAGTCGATTCCGACTTCGGTCATACCTCCGAATCAGATCCTGGCCGCCATTCGCACCAGCCTGACCTCTCCCCTGGGTGAGCAGATTTTGGCGGCTCAATCTGGTGCTCCCTCTGAGAGACCCAACGGCAGATGTTTTGTGCCTGAGGAGTTGCGCACTCGGCTGTTGCGAACCTACCATAACTCCAAGACCGCGGGGCATCCTGGAAAGAATCAGCTGTCCTGGGCTGTTTCACGTCTGTTCTGGTGGCCTTCCCTACGTTCCGACATCACCGCATATGTAGCGGCATGCTCCGTTTGTGCCCAGAGTAAGTCCCCTCGGCACCTTCCGTTGGGCCTTCTGCAACCCATAGCCACCGGGGAGCGCCCATGGTCACACCTGGGGATGGATTTCATTGTGGACCTCCCTGCATCCCGAGGCCATACGGTCATTCTCATGATTGTGGATCGATTTTCCAAAATGTGCCACTGTGTTCCTCTCAAGAAGTTACCCTCTGCACAGGAGTTGGCCACGATTTTTGCCAGGGAGGTCTTCCGGTTGCACGGTTTGCCCAAGGAGATTGTGTCGGATCGGGGGAGTCAGTTTGTGTCCAGGTTCTGGCGCGCCTTTTGCTCTCAGTTGGGGATTCATCTCTCCTTCTCCTCGGCCTACCACCCTCAGTCCAATGGGGCCGCAGAACAATCCAATCAGGCCTTGGAGCAATTCCTTCGTTGCTATGTCTCCGATCACCAAGACAATTGGGTTGACCTCCTGCCTTGGGCTGAGTTTGCCAGGAACACGGCGGTGAACTCTTCCTCTGGGACGTCTCCCTTCATGGCCAATTATGGGTTCCAACCTGCCGTGTTACCGGAGGTATTCTCTCCCCAGGATATTCCGGCTGTGGAGGATCACCTTTCCGTCCTACGTGCTTCTTGGGTACAGATCCAGAAGTCCCTTGAGGTCTCTGCGCAGCGCCAGAGACTCCAGGCTGATCGCAGACGAGCGCCTGCTCCTTCCTACCAGGCCGGAGACCGTGTATGGTTGTCCACCCGCAACCTCAACCTTCGAGTGCCCACTCCCAAGCTGGCGCCTCGCTTTGTTGGTCCCTTCCGAGTGCTTCGCAGGGTAAACCCGGTAGCCTATGCCCTTGCGCTTCCTCCTGGCATGCGGATCTCCAACGTGTTTCATGTCTCCCTGTTGAAGCCACTGGTGTGTAATCGTTTCACTTCCTCGGTTCCTCGGCCCCGTCCGGTCCAAGTGGGCAATCGTGAGGAGTATGAGGTGAGCAATATCCTGGACTCACGCCTGGTCCGCGGTCGGGTGCAGTTTTTGGTTCATTGGCGTGGTTATGGTCCAGAGGAGCGTTCCTGGGTTCCCTCCGCAGATGTCCATGCTCCTGCCTTGCTCCGAGCCTTCCACGCACGCTTCCCTCAGAAACCGTTCTTTACTCCGCGGAGGAGGGGCCCTTGAGGGGGAGGTACTGTCATGGTCTTACCTTCTTGCTGTTCTCCTTCGTTTGACATGTGCTGGCGGCCATCTTGGTTTCTGGGTTTCTTGTAGCCTCCCACCCTGCGGCTCCTCCTTCCCACTGGGAGGAGCTGGATGCCTAGCTCATATATATATAGGAGGTCTGTGGCTTCAGTTCCTTGCTTGGTCCTCCTGTGTTCACATGCTTCTAAGACTGCTGCTGCTTCTGGTTCCTGATCCTGGCTTCGTCTGACTACCCTGCTGGTTCCTGATCCTGGCTTCGTCTGACTACCCTGCTGGTTCCTGATCCCGGCTTCGTCTGACTACCATCCTGGCTCCTGACCTCTGGCTTCGCAAAGACTCTGCTTCGGTTTTGCCATCCGTTGGGACTTTTGCTTTACAGCTTGATTTTCAATAAAGCCTTCTTATTTTCTCTTATCTGTTGTTGTACGTCTGGTTCATGGTTCCGTGACACACAGCCATAAATGTCTAAACCGCTGCCAACAAAAGTGAATACACCCCTAAGTGAAAATGTCCAAATTGGGCCCAAAGTGTCAATATTTTGTGTGGCCACCATTATTTTCCAGCACTGCCTTAACCCTCTTGGGCATGGAGCTCACCAGAGATTCACAGGTTGCCACTGGAGTCCTCTTTTACTCCTCCATGATGACATCAGGGAGCTGGTGGATGTTAGAGACCTTGCGCTCCTCCACCTTCCATTTGAGAATGCCCCTCAGATGCTCAATACGGTTTAGGTCTGGAGACATGCTTGGCTAGTCCATCACCTTTACCCTCAGCTTCTTTAGCAAGGCAGTGGTCATCTTGGAGGTGTGTTTGGGGTCATTATCATGTTGAAATACTGACCTGCGGCCAAGTCTCCGAAGGGAGGGGAATCATGCTCTGCTACAGTGTGTCACAGTACATGTTAACATTCATGGTTCCCTCAATGAACTGTAGCTCCCAGACCATAACACTCCCACCCAAGACACACTTGTCTTTGTACTCCTCACCTGGTTTCCGCCACACATGCTTGACACCATCTAAACCAAATAAGTTTGTCTTGGTCTCATCAGACCACAGGACCTGGTTCCAGTAATCCATGTACCTAATCTGCTTGTCTTCCGGAAACTGTTTGTGGGCTTTCTTGTGCATCTTGTGCATTTCTTGCGCACCATCTTTAGAAGAGGCTTCCTTCTGGGATGACATTCATGCAGACCAATTTGATGCAGTGTGCGGCGTATGGTCTGAGAACTGACAGGCTGATCTCCCCACCCCTTCAACCTCTGCAGCTGGCAGCACTCATACATCTATTTCCCAAAGACAACCTCTGGACATGATGCTGAGCATGTGCACTAAACTTTGTTCAACCATGACGAGGCCTGTTCTGAGTAGAACCTCATCTGTTAAACCACTATATGGTCTTGGCCACTGTGCTGCAGCTCAGTTTCAGGGTCTTGGCAATTTTCTTATAGCCTAGGCCATCTTTATGCAGAGCAACAATTTTTTTTCAGATCCTCATAGAAGTCTTTGCCGTGAGGTGCCATGTTGAACTTCCAGTGACCAGTATGAGAGAACGAGAGCGATAACACCAAATTTACCTGCTCCCTATTCACACCTGAGACCTTGTAACACTAACGAGTCACATGACACTGGGGAGGGAAAATGGCTAATTGGGCCCAATTTGGACACTTTAACTTAGAGGTGTACTCACCTTTGATGCCAGAAGTTTAGACATTAATGGCTGTGTGTTGAGTTATTTTGAGGGGACAGCAAATTTAAACTGTTATACAAGCTGTACACTCAAAACTTTACATTGTAGCAAAGTGTAATTTCTTCAGTGTTGTCACATGAAAAGATATAATAAAATATTTACAAAAATGCGAGGGGTGTACTTACATTTGTAAGATACTGTACACAGTATTTATATAATTTTTTTTTCTTTTTTTTTATTATTATTTATTTATTTACAAAAATGTGAGGGTTTTTGTAATACTGTATACATTTCTATATAAACATTTCCTGAAATCATATGCCTAATGTTTTCACTAACTCTGACTCCTCCAAAACGCAAAGTATGCTTTAAAAATAATAGCCCAGCCCAATGTAAACTGCTTTCTACCTTAAAAAGAAAACAAAGTAAAAAACCCAACTTGCTTTACATCCTGACCTACACTCAACAGAAGGTGAAGTTATGGTCCTTTTAGCAAGATCCTTGGAATGCTGAATATCCCAAAACTCACAAGAAGATGCTTCATCATATTGAAGAATTTCTTCTTGCAAGATTCATTCCTAGGTTCTCTATGAAATGACTCTGACTTCACCCACACCTAAGTTCAACAAGCTGAAGCCTAGTATAAGGTAAGTACATTTTTTTATGTTTTTCTCCACATGTGTTTTTATTAAAGTGGAGAGCCGTATTTTAAGATGGGAGCCACTATTTATGTTAGTGCATGATGCACTTTAAGACATGATCAATAATGTGAACATGTAGATAGAAGATATAAGTATGCCAGTCCACAAATGTCCCCCTTGCTGAACTATATTTAGTTTACATTGCTTCATGTCTCTGTTGTATTTTAATATCACAAACAAAAAAAACAATATTAGCTTTGAAAAAACACTTTTATTGAAAATATCTGTTTACTACAAATATTCAATTGCTTTGCATCACCGTCTATTTTTCCACTGTACTCTGTCCACCGCTTAGAATGATGATAACAATTACCGGCATGGGGGCAGATGCTATATAACAAGTAACATGCAATGGCATAGAAAAAGATACATGGTCAATTACTTTTCCTCAGCTGTAACCAGTAAATGGTCTGTAGAAAAATAATTGTTGCAGAGTTTACAACCCCCCTAGGCTTTTCTAAAATATCAGTTACAGCAAAATGTGGAAATAACAAGATATATATTTTTGTTATTGCTTATTGTATCAAACAGAGCTGCCTGGCCTTTGTATTTTTATTAACCACACTAGCTTTTCTCTCCATACTTTCCCACTGGGACATGTTCAAAAAAAAAAAAAAACTTGATAAAGTGGTTAGTTTGTAGTTATTATATAAACATATTGCACAGAAATAAGTTTAACTTAAGTGTTCCTACAAACTTAAATAAAATACTGTATTTCACTTCACACACAAATTTAATGGGCACCATTTGCCTGCAGTGATTGTGTTGACAGCCGCATTCATTTTGAACTGAACAACACATTTAATTACATATATGTTCTAAATTAGGCATTATTCTATTAAAGTCTATAATATTAAATATTTTGTATTATTACCAACTGTTTATGTGCACTAACTTAACTTGTTTACATTTATTTACCAACTGTGTATTTAACCACATCAATACCGTAGGACGTCCTGGGCTTTAACCACTTTAGCCCCGGAAGATTTTGCTGCTCAATGACCAGGCCACTTTTTTTTCAACTTGGCACTGCATGACTTTTTCCCACAAACAGAGCTTTCTTTTGGTGGTATTTTATCATCTCTGCGCTTTTTATTTTTTGCGATATTAATTAAAAAAGAGCGAAAATTTTGCGGAAAATTTACATTTTCTACTTTGTCTGTTAAAAAATATCCAATAAATGCAATTTTTGTCATATATTTAGGCCAAAATGTTTAGCTTCATGTCTTTGACAAAAAAATTCTCAATGAAAGTATTTTAATCCACTTTAAGACCCGAAGATTTTACCCCTTCCTGGCCAGGCCATATTTTGCAATTCGGCACTGCGATACTTTAACGGACAATTGTGCGGTCATGCGATGCTGTACCCAAATGAAATTTACATCCTTTTCTTTCCCACAAATAGAGCTTTCTTTTGGTGGTATTTGATCACCTGTGTGATTTTTAAATTTTGAAAAAAAAAAAACAATATTTTTCCGCCAGCGGCGGAAGTTTACCATAGAGTTGGCCGTGGACCACATGGTCCCCAGCCATCTCTCTGAGCCTCAGAGGCCAAAAGTGACATTATGAGATTTTTTTTTTATCTCAGGCTTTTCAGCCTAGAGGAGAGATCTGGGTTTTATAGATAGGATATATAGGAATAAAAATGATCAAAAAAATAAATTGAAGGAAAGGAAAGTGTAAAAATAAAAAAATGTAAATAAAATAAACAATAAAAAAATACAGTGCCCCCGTTGCTCACACGGAGAAGCGAACGCAATATAGGTCGCACCTGCATATGTAAATTACGTTCAAACCACACATCTGAGGTATCGCCCTGAACAAGAGCAAGAGCAATAATTCTAGTGCAAGAGTGTGTGCAATTTTAAAGCCATTTACTCGACGTAACATTTTTTTCACATTATACATTATACAAAGAAAACTGGGCTAACTTTAGCATTTTTTTTTTATTTAATTTATTTTTTTTCATTCATCAAGTTTTTTTTTTTCTAAAAAAATCCTATTTACAAAATTGCTGTGCAAATACCATGTGACATAATGACATAAAAAATTGCAATGACCGCTATTTTATTCCCTAGGGTTTCTGCTAAAAAAATATATGGTATATAATGTTTGGGGGTTGCAGACTAAGCAAAAAAATGATGATTTTTACATGTAGGAGAGGAATGCCAGAATTTGCCCAGTATGGAAGCAATTAAAATGGTAGCTCTGCCATCAATCACAATATTTGAACTAATGATGTGCAGAAGTGTCATGTGGGATGCTTAAAGCGGAGTTCCGGGCACGAAAAGTTTTTTCAATAGACATACCCCCGGGACAGTCAGGGCTAGTACATTCCACAATGGCTAGCCTCTGATCTGTCCCGGTTCGCACTTACCTGCAAGAAGAAATACTCACTTATAAAATTTCTTCTCCAGCGTTGCCATCTCTCTTGTGGGCAGCTGAAGCCGGCGCGATCCTCTTCCGCGTCCTCTTCCGTGTCTTCTTCTCCCAGAATGCGCCTGCACCGGCCCCTCTCGTCACTTCCGGTGCGGCCCCGGAAGTGACGAGCGGGGCTGGTGCCGTCGCATTGATTCCTGGAAGCGATGACGTTCAGCTCCCAGGAATCATCGCAAAGGAGGAAGTGACGGCGGAGCCGCGGCACAGAGGGAGGAAGTGAAGAAGAGGTGAGTATTTTCTATCTACAATTACAAGGTGAGTAAAAAAAAAAAAATATACCTAACTATCCAATTCCTTTTCAGGTGAAGAAGATCCAGCGGATGGGCACAAAATCGATTAGGTCGATTTTGTGCCCGGAACTCCGCTTTAAGGGCTCTTTCACATGGAGCGGACCGTATTGCGATCCGCTCCGGCACTTTTTTTTTTCACGGACACAGATGACACTTGTGTCATCAGCTCCGTATGTCCGCATATCATCCCATCCATTTGCGGATGATATACGGACATAATGTATGTCTATCGGCATTGCGGATGTCAGCAGATGACACCAATGACATCCGATTTTGCATTCGTTCCGTTTTATAAACGGAACAAAAATAGGGTTCTGTTCCGTTCCAAAAAACGGAACAGAACTGAAAAGATGAAAATCGGATGTTAGCGGATGGTCATCCGCTGACATCCGAAATCCCATAGACCCGCAAACGGGTGGGGTGATTTACGGACATACGGAACGTCCATGTGAAAGAGCCCTAAGAAGACTGTAAAGAACTGTTTTGATAAATAATGTCCATGAATGTAAGCAAACATTGTTTTCATGTGTTTTGTTATTCAAAATGGTATTTACATTAAAATTATTTTTTAATCATGTGACCACCGATCGCTTCCTGTTTGTTTTAGCCCCCGTTCACACTGGGGCGACGCTACTTCGGACCGCGACCTCCGAAGTCGCGGTGCGAGCAGCGCGCCGCGACCTCGGAGCGGCCGCCACGGACTTCATAACATTGAAGTCTATGGCGGTCGCCTCCTGGTCGCCCCAAAGAAGCTCCGGACCCTTTTTCTGAGTCGGAGCGACTTGTGTCGCTCCTATCAGAACAGGTCCGCAGCTTCCCTATGGGAGGCGACCTGCGGCGACCTGTGAGGCGACCAGTTCGCCTCACAGGTCGCCCCAGTGTGAACGGGGGCTTACATAGACAAATGATAGTAACGATATTAAAGTGGATGTAAACCCTACTATCGTTTTTAGCCAAGGAAGCTGCCATCTTGGCCTCTGTTTGATCTACAACTGCCATGATGCTGCACATGTGATCAGTTATGACACCAGTCATTGGATGGTTTGACAGTTTGGTTGAGAGCACATCCAATGTGACAGTTACATTCCCGAAATGTGCCGGAAATGTAACTGTTAAATCTATGGGTTTACTTCCGCTTTAAACAACACGGCAAGGAGGAAGTGCTCGGCTGACAATCATGATCCTTGAACATGACGTGCAGGAGTGTCACATGGGATGGTCAAGGTAAAAAGTAGTTCACAGTTTCCTCACAATGATTTAGGAGCATATGCAGAATGAGTGGCAATGCCGAAGAGTGCAGAACACCAGCGATAGCATTGCCACTCTAAATATGGAAGTGACAGGATCGCCAGGTAATTGCAACAAAATAATAGAACTTTAAAATTAAACAACAGCACAGATAGTCAGATAAATTACTTTTACAGGTGAAGTTGAAATTTTTAGTTTGGTGTTTACTGACACTTTATTCTTGAAAATCAACCACCTACCAGCATTGGCCACTAAATTTTAAATGTAAACAGTATCTTGAACGCAGACATTATGATTTGGAAAATTAACATTTTTTTTCAAGGACAAGAGGACATCAGTTGCACAAGAAGAAAAGAAGATTTTAACATCAGTTTAGGAAGAAGTTGTTTTACAGTTAAGTTGTGAAATGCTCTACTATTTGAGCTAGTAAAGGTATTTAAAAAAAAGACAAAGGGGTCAATTCACTAACGTTTACCGCATGTGATAAGTGTATCATGTTACGTATGTGCATAAATTATCGCATTGAGTAAACTAAGTCCAATTCACAAAAAAAAAAAAAAAAAAATGATTGTGTGGTATTTACCAAAAAAAATAAAAATATGTTGGTAAATACAGCATAGAAAGCTCTTAAGTCCAATTTACAAACAGACTAGAGCGTTAAAGAGCATGCAACAATTACCACCGGGGTTAAGCTGGTGTTATCACATGCTGTATTTGTAAAAAACAAAAAACCCAGGCTGTTTTTTGACAAATCCCTGTCCGCTCCTTAGCATCTAGCTCAATGCGGTAAAATACCTTATTTAAATATGTGGCAATTATTGCTAAATCAACAAATACCGCATTTGGTATTTAACTGTAAATTCTTAGTGAATTAAATTTTCACAACTGATTGACCGCATGCGGTATTTTACTGCACTATATTTGTCGTTATTTAACTCTTAGTGGATCGACTCCTAAATGATGTTCTAAAAATTAAGGAGACCTACATCTATAACTATAAAACACGAGGATACTTTGTTTCAGGGAACATATCTGTGTTCCCTCATGGAATTAAGAAAGCTTCCAATGGGGTAAAGACGCCCTAGCGACAATTGTTTAAGAAGGGATTTACCTATCCTTCAATACATTTCTTTTTACTTCCTCTTTTGTCTGCAGGAAAGGAAGTGAAGGCAAATCTCCTAAATAGGACACAATTGGGAAAAACCCTAAAAAAGGATTTAACCCCTTCCGCACCAGCCGCCACAGTTGTACGGCGGCAGGCTGGCGCTCCCAGGCAAAGTGCCGTACATGTACGGCGCTCGCCCGGGTGGAGCTAGGGGGCGATCGCGCGCCGCCGGTGGTGTGCTCCCACCCCCGCTGGTCAGCCATCTGCCATTCTCCCTGAAGTAATCACAGAGGCTATGTGATCCTGCTATATAGGATCGCATGTCTCTGTGATTACTTCACAAACCACACCCCCTGACAGCTAGAATCACACCCCTAGGGACACATTTAACCCCTTGATCACCAGTACAGTTAACCCCTTCCCTGCCAGTGTCATTTTGACAGTAACAGTGCATATTTATAGCACTGATTATGGTAGAAATGTCACTGGTCTCCCTCAAAAGTGTCGAAAATGTCAGTTAGGGGTCCGATCTGTCCGCTGAAATGTCCCACAAAAAATATCGCAGATCGCCGCCATTACTAGTAAAAAAAAAAAAAAAAAACAATAAAATGACATAAATCTTTCCCGTAGTTAATAAACGCAATAACTTTTGCGCAAACTAATCAAAATATGCTTATTGCGATTTTTTTTACCAAAAATATGTAGCAGGAAACAAATTGGTCTAAAATGTTAAAACATTTTGATTTTTACTTTTTTTTTGAGAATTTAATATAAAAAAATGTGAAAAATATTGTTATTTTTTCAAAATTGTCGCTCTTTTTTTGTTTATAGCGCAAAAAATAAAAATCGCACAGGTGATCAAATACCACCAAAAGAAAGCTCTATTTGTGGGAAAAAAAGGACGTCAATTTAGTTTGGGTACAGTGTCGCACGACCGCGCTATTGTCCATTAAAATTATGTAGTGCCGAATCGCAAAATAGGGCCTGGTCATTGAGCAGTCAAATCCTCCGGTCTGAAAGTGGTTAACCTTTCCCTAACATATCCAAAATAAATAAAAGTGTTTGGTTTTTAACATATACAGTACTTTATGTACATTGAATAATGATGTGTGAATCTCTTATTTTCAGCTATAGAAGCAATCAACCATACACAGCCATGCTTTTATTGGCTGAATTACTCACAAATCTGCTTGATTAAAGTGAATCAGTAAAATGACCTTCCCATTGTACATCACATCATTTATACATTGTTGCCATTGTTTGGACTTGTAAGTCCCAATAAAGAAGTAGCATAGCTATGTATAATTTTGATGATGCAGTGATGAAATTGAACACACATAATGCCATGTGCATATTCAGTCATAACAGATGCCAGAATGGGACTGCAGTATGGAAGTCTTCCCTTACAACACATATTGTACACTGTACAACACAAAACACATAGAGGAAAATGTATCAAGCAGATAAACAACAATATTTGATGCAAATATGGCTCTGTCAACATTTTTTTATTTATTTGCTCAAACAGATTAATACACGTCATACAGAATTATCACTGAAGATCAGACAGATTTTCATGAAGATCAAACAATATTAAGAAGGGCTTTTTAGTCTGTTGTAGTGTTACTTTAGAGCAGCTGAGCATACATTTTTTTGAATCAAGCTGCCTGGTTATAATTAGGGGTGAGCTCAGGCATATTGGGATCATAGTTTGAGCCCACTCGAGCTATCCCAACAGGAAGCTATCACTGCACACTGCCAATTGAAGGCCCCCAAGGCATTCCTCGTCCTGAAGACACACATACACACGCTTTGTGTTTGTGCGGCTGCTGAGCAGGAAATGCCTTGGCTGCTTAATGGCAGTGTACAGCAACAGCTTCCTGGCAGTATAGCTCAGGTGAGTTTAGACTAGAATCCAAACATGCCTGAGCTCTATCCCTAAGTATAATAAATCTTTCTCACAGCTCATGCTTATTTTTGCCTTGCTGTGCAACAGAATTGTTAAATACCCCCCCATACAGTGGTTGGACTCTAGACAAATGTCTTTTTTTTTTGACAGTTAATGCAAATATTTCACCTTAATCCCAGTCCATATTATATTTAAAACTTAGGCAACACTTGCTTCTAGCTTAGTCCAATTTAGTGCTTCAGGGTGTGTTATGTTGTCTATGAGGAAATGCAAAGTGTGGGGCTTATCAGTATGTTACTGAATCCCTTCATGGCTTTACTTGTCTCACTGTAGGTGATGACTGCTCATAAAAAAAAAAAAAAAAAAAAATCACTATTTCAATACAGAAGGTGCCTGGAATTCTGTACATCATGGGGTGCCCAGCAGTAACAGATTGTGAAGTTATTTCAATTGACTGTAACTTGGCAGTACCTAGGCTTCTTGTAAGATTAGTTGTAGAAGGTCATCAAGGTGACAGGTATACTTCACACTAATGAAATCTACTTTCTTACCTCTGGTTATGAGGTAAAGTACTACACTGTTCATTGTGCCATGTTACTGTCTGAAGCTGCTAATGTCAAATGTCCAAGCAGAAAATTTTAAAAGCAGATTAAATATGTACTACACTTACATAATTGCAAATAATTCTGCACTAAATCATACACTCTTTTTAAAACATTTAACGTGAACCTGAAATCAAAAAGTTAAGATTTTCTATGCTACAGGGAGAATCTATAAAAGGAAAGTGTTGCTAAGCATTATCCTGAAAAATGTATCTATTATATTGAATTCCTCTAGAAAACTAACAGTACAATAACAATGGTTTTCAGTGCTTTTAAGCATTCCTATAGATCAGGGATCCTCAAACTACGGCCCTCCAGCTGTTGCAGAACTACACGTCCCATGAGGCATTGTAAACTCTGACATTCACAGACATGACTAGGCATGATGGGAATTGTAGTTCCTAAACAACTGGAGGGCCATAGTTTGAAGACCCCTGCTATAGATAGATGCACTTCTACCTTCGACTGCTAATCTCATGAGATTTGGTGATGTGCATCCACACAGAGACGTTATGCAGAGCATGACAATACTGGTGACTAGCCCTTTGCCTGGGTTTTTGGGTGCAACTTCCTGTGGTTAGTTCCTCTTTAAGAAACAGTAATCAATTTTATACATGTAATTACTGCATTTTAAAAACGTTCAGCTTTGATAAAGCAAGAACACATTTTCTGGAGTACTAAATTGCAAAATATGCATGACAGCAAAGGCTTACTGATCTAAAAACTGTTGGGGCCTCATTCAATTTAAGCATGAACTCCCAACAACTAAATGCACAGTTGAAATACATTTTGGCCTCATTCAAAGAGGCGCTGAGGCCCGTACAGCGTGTCTTGCGCAGACAGCCTATGTAACAGTGTTACACCAACCCACCCCTGAACACCTGTCAGATTAGGTTGAGTGGCTACGTCTGTATAGCCAGTGCCACCCCGCAGAGTTATGTAGGCTGTCTGAATGTGGCTCCAACCACATAAATAATCAGATCCTGTACTAAGCAGGGAAATCATGCGGTATTCTGATGCTGCGCACACATGACATGGAGTGCATGTGATTATGCATTTCTTCTCTCACTTGCGCTATACAGCATTAGAGTAATTTGCTGTTAAAAAATGACTTTCTCATCAAGATCTCACAGGATCTCAAGCGATCTCAGGGGAAGGATTTTTTTTAAAAGATGAGGGTAATATTGTACTGCACATGTGTAAGATGAGGCACATGATGTCCATTTCAAGATTTTCAAGACTGTGCAGGATTTTATCATTTTCAAAATGGCAGCACAGAAGCAGAGAAACCGGCTGCACAGAGGCAGTTTAAAAAAGGATCCACAAGATGTAAAAGCAGCGTGGACATAGGTAAGTGTGCTTTTTCTTATGTAATATATTATATATCATTGCCATTTTTTTTTCAGTTGGACGGGGAGATGGTCCTCTTAAACAATACTATTACCTACCTACCACCAATACACTCATGAGGCGCTACTCTGCACTCTCAATCTGTTCACAGACTCCCAGTGTTAGATTGGCACAGCATAGCACAGTAGAGCCCTAATTGATCCTCCACTCAATCTCTTAGCCTGCAATGTAGGGACTTACATGATGCTAATATGAAAACAGACATCTATTCATTCGATATGTAGTTTAAAAAACACATTTAATGCTGTTTAAATGTTCTTAACATACATAACTTGAATAAATGGTGCTTTTTATTTTTGTCTGTAGTTCAGCTCTTCATTCTTAAATTGGTCAAAAGCCACAAGAAGGATGGAGGTAATTTGCAACCCAAAAAACACCAGTTTTAAATACATACAATATAGGATTTGAACCTACCTACATCCATTTCACAATGACTGAACATGTATACAGGAGCATTATTAATTGAATTCATTTGTCATAGCAGTTGGCACTGAGTTTTCGCATGTTGTTATTTCATAAATCTCATTGCAAACTATGAATAAACTTAAAAAAGTAATAAGAAGGCATATAGTAATATTCTGAGTACAAATAAATAAAAGACAACATTACCTTTCCAAACAATACTTGTTGTCTATTCATAACTATTTTCTACACTGATAAATTCTTTTGATCGCAATTTTCCATTAAAATGCTTTAAAATTTTCAAACTCTGTTCTATTCTATTTTTCACACAGTTGTTGTAAAGCCCTAGGCCAGGGCACCCTGCTATGCTTTCCATGGAGAATTTAGAAAGCAAGATAGGCCAATTATTTTCATACCTAGTGTGTCTTAGTGCAAAAGAATATCAAAAACAAGCATTTATGTAGCCACACGAGGTGTCATTACATTTACCTTTAGCGAAAACTCACACATCTACATTCATAAATAATCTATAATCTGCAAGTGTCTGAAATGTAATGCAGCAGTTACAAAACAGAAGTTCTTAATAAACACTTCTACGATCTGCTTCATCCTTCTGAATTACTATCTTTGATCTCTTCTTAATTTCATTTTCACAGTCATGTTGACTTGGCTTTGATCTATCACATTCTAAGGATTTCCTTTAAAATAAAGAAAAGACTCCTGGATTGTTTGATGAAAGAAATTAATGTTTTAGTTTCCCCTTTTCTCTTTGGTCTCCAAAATGGGCAAAATGAAAAATGACGCAGCTACAGAATTATGAGTTATTACACTGAACATTGAAAGAATTTTATGTATGCTATAGAAAGTCTATGTCAGCTATTATTCATTTTAAGGAGTTTATTATCATTAGCTATTAAATACAAATTGTATATATATACATATGTATTATGTCCTTGCCACACCTTAAATATCAAACCCCAGCTGCTGTACAAAAAAATATTCCCTGATATTTATAATACATGATTGATAGAGATGATATAGTGCTGATTTCCCAAAGAAATTATCTGTGAACTTGTTAGAGTGTTACTAAACCCACAACAGTAAAATCAGTCTGTATATGCAGTAAAGCAGGCTTGTTATCCTTAATGTGAAACCTAAAGGGTTATTCCTCTGCATGGTGTAAAAAGCCTGTTTGATCATGTCTTCTCTGATCCTCCCCTTCCTCCACTGTCCCCAACCCATCTCCTGATACTACAGAGCATTTGAAGTCACTCTAACATGCTCATTTGGGTGTGTATTGCTAGAGGGTTTTTATTTTTTTGGGAGGGTGCATGTGATGAGCACAGGTCCAATTGGTACTGTCCAGACAGAGGGCCAAGGGTTCTTCAGCCTCTTAGGGCAGTCAGAGGAGAATGAAGACTACTCCTACAAGCTTTAACCAGTGCTCTGCTGGACGCTGTTAGAAGTCACAAGACTGCTATATACTGCGAATGAGAAAAGGTATTTAGCAGTTTACCTTTACTAAAATAATAGCATTTCTATGTTCTGCGTACTGTGGGAGACCAGATATAGTGAATGCTGGGTCCTCCGTTTAGTAACACTTTATTGTGCACTGTCCCTCTAAATTAAGGTGCTGAAACTCAGAGGTTGATTTACTAAAGTCAAATAGACTGTGCACTTTACGAAATTCAATTGCACTCTGCTCCAGAGTTTAGTAAATGAGCAGAAGCTCTACTGACTTCCATCAACCAATCATGTGCAAGCAAAAATGCATTTTTTTTCCTTGCATGGGTATTCTTATCAAAGTAAAGCTTTACCTCATGCACTAAGCTCTGGAGCAACTGCACTTGCAGAGAGTAACTGCACAGTCTTTTCCCCTTTAGTAAATCAACCCCTCAGTTCCTTGTGCTCTTTAAACCTCCTAAAACTTAATAATGTGCAATGTCCCTTTGAGTTAAAGTGCTAAAACTCAAAGTGATTTGTACTCTACAAACTTCTTAAAATTAAGTAGTGTTTTAAAGTGTTGTTAAAATTAAGTAGTGTTTAAAAGTTTAGACAGTGCACATTAAAAGAAAATGAAAAATGGTGTATCAGGTGCGCTAAACTGCTAAAATATGTGTCTAAAAGATACATATATTGATAAATCAACAAAAAATGGTGATCATTTGGGAAGACAAACCTATACAAAATTGAATAAAACAATTAATACTAAATCAGGTTTGACATCAATCTGTCAATCAAAAGGAGTGAGTCCATAAGGTGAAAGATAAATGTCCAAAATTGTGTTCAACTAACATGCATGTGAACAAAATCCAAAAGTGTGAAATCTAAAATAGATGTGAGCAGTGAAGCCTCCACCGTAATCGGATGTGCCCCTTACCAGATGAAAATAACACAAGGGTGTGTGTGTTATCAAGATCCAAATAAATACCAGGAAAATTAGGTACACCCACCGAATACTTTCACACAAGGAATTGGGTCAGCCTCTTACCAGATGACATGTTGCAGGCATGAAAGGGTGTTTAATATCTGCATTAGCAGCTTGCCGTATTCACTGGGATGGATGGATCTTTAAAGTTCTGGTCCTTCGGTACAGTGCCGCTCAGCTGATTTCCCGCTGCTCTTCCTTCTCTTCTCCCCCGCTGACAGCTGGAGGTCATGGAAGCACCGAGCTTAGTCCGGGAGCTGCAGTCATATTTATCTTTTAGACACATCTTTTAGCAGTTTAGCGCACCTGATACACCATTTTTCATTACACTTTTATTTTCTAAGGTTGCAGCTTTTCTGATTTTACAGTGCACTTTTTTTCTTATCACAGTGCACATTAAAAGGATCATGGAAAGTAGTTGGGAAAATCAGCGCTCTATCATCTGTATCACGCTTGTGTTACATAAAAATGGGAAACAGATAGACCACCGAAGTAGGCATTGATAGAAGCACACCCGTGCCCAGACTACGGTCATTTAAAATGTTACTAAACCCAGGTCCTTCGTTATATCTGGTCTCCCACAGTACACAGGAGATGGAAATGCAATCATTTTAGTAAATATAAACTGTTAACTGCTTTTCTCATCAGCAGTATATAGCAGTATTTGTGACTTCTATTAGTGTCCAGCCAAGCACTGGTAAAGCTTGTAGGAGGAGTTTTCCGATTGACCTTTGAGACTGCAAGACCCTGACTCTCTGTCTGGACAATGCTGATTGGCCCCGCGCTGATCACATGCATCCTCCCAAGGAAAAAAAAACCTCTCTATCAATACACACCAAACTGAGCATGTGCAGCCTGTCCCCAGGCTCTGTATTATAAGGAAATGTAGTTGAGACAGTGGAAGGAGGAGAGGATCAGAGGAGACAAGTTTAAACAGCCTTTTAACGCAATGCAGAGGATAAACCCCTTCGATTCCACAGTGAGTATAACAAGCATGCTTTAATGCATACACAGACTTTACTTTTGTGGATTTAGTAACACTTCAAGCTTTACATATTTAAAACAAGCCAGCCCTGACCTCTCTGATTGCATGTACTATGAAGCCATTCATTCTCAAAGATCCTCAAAGATCCCAACAGAAACTTTAAAGCAGTGGCTGTCAACTTGTGAGGTATAGGGGGCCTGAACTATGGCCCCTGATGTCACTAAAGAGCCACAGATTTACACCTTATCTGCCAGTAACTGTTCGAAGTATGGGCTACTGGAAATGTTCAAAACTGATAGATTGCCCCATGGATACTAAAGACCTGACATGAAAGAAGATGCAGTTTAATGGCAGCATTGGAGATTGTACAGTATATTGTCTTGCTACAATATTTTCTATCAGATGCCACATTACATAGGAATGCGACTCCACCTTGGAGGGCACAGTTTGTGGCAGACTAGGTTGCTCATAGCCAAAAGAGATGTTGGGCTGGTCATGAAATTACCTTGTTAAAATAAAATGGACCAATTATAGATAAGATAATTAGTATAAAAGTGACATGTAGACTATAAAGACAACCAGATTCTGAATGTCATATAGTTTATCTACATTTTCCTAATGTTTTTTTTTTTTTTTTTTTCCAGTACATAGACAAGCAATGCTGAAGAACAGAATGACAAAAATACAGTTCAATAAATATCTCTAATTTACAAAAATCATCAGCTTTAGCCAGTAGAGAGGCAACATCATATGTACATGTAGCACCCTACAGGTAGGTGCTAGGTAAAAGTATAATGGGCCTTGGCTGCCTAACAGCAGGGCCATGATTTCAGCTGGACTGTCATGTCTCCCAGGTGTGGTTACTGAGAGGGGAGTCTCCCCACTGGCTCTGTGAGAGGATTCTCTTTGGGCAGTGGAGGAAATCCAATCAGTGGCCCATTCAGGCTTGTATCTACCCCAATAAATGTGGAATAATATCAACGCTCAAAACCTATCGTTAAGCAGCTAAGCACTCAGGTTCAAATACAAAACCCATGGATAAAAACATGAAAAGAAAACAGTGTAGCGCTAAAATAAAAACTTCTCATAAAAACTTCTCATAAAAAAGTCCACAAACAGATCATAAAAAGTTCATAAAAAGATCAGGTAAAGGTCCATGCAGACAGCCCTCAAGTGTGTCATAGAAATCCTGATGAGACAAATAAAATGGAGCCAAGTGCAGATAGTGATAAGAGATGCTTCACACAGCCCTCCACCTTCCAAAGTGGCCTCTCACCTCAGCTCAAATAGAAACAGGCAACAGGATAATCACACTCCTCGGATAGAAGGCAAACCTCTAGGGCCAAGACTCATGAGCATGAGACACTTCCGGGCTAAATCTCCTCCATAGGCAATGGGAAGCATGAGAAACAAAAACAGCCCATAGTGTAAATCTGATATAACTTTATTAAATCATAATGGAAAAACAAAGTGGCCTCTTACTCTTAAGTATATTCAATGACAGCGTTGTAACAGCGTTGTAGTAAATAGCTCCGGCGGGAGCAGCGAGACCGGCTCGGTCCACGCCGGGATCCTCAGTATCAGTGGGTGACGTCAGAGGCTTCCTCCTACCCCCCGCGCGCGTATCGCTTCCGTGGGTGGAGGCTTCCTCAGCGGTCGTAAGGATAAGCCGACCGTCACCAGACTACATAGCCACCAGTATCCACTGATTGGCTGATCTCCGAACAAGTTCCCATAGCTACACAGACGCCGGAACCCGGAAGTGATAGGGGTACGGCTGCAGCTAAACTGGGAAGGAGACTACAACAATGATTTTAAAGAGGCAAAACTTCTAATAAGAAGAGGGCAAATATTATGCCACTAAACAGCTCATAATGGTGTGTAAAAACCTAATAAAATAATTAAAAAGCGGAATAAATCCTGCTACAATTGATATACATATACAAGAATAAAACTACTGTATATATAAAAACAGGAGTAGCGTGAAGATGCTGTAAACCCGCTGACACTTTGGATCTTATATAAAATTACAATACATAAATATTATAAGAGTAAATGTGGATAAAATATAAAATCGTCATAAAAGAGTGAATGGCTTGCAATCAATGACTATCATAAAAAAGAGTACATAACAAAACAGAGGACATTTATAAATACATTACAGCAATCAATGGTCTGAAATAAACCAATTTAGGTCAAAATCAGTGTTTAACCCTCGGGGAACGGCAACCTTCGTTTCAAAAATCCAAAAAGATTCTCTTTTACTCAATTGACGAATAAAATTGCTTCCCCTCCAGTGTTTTTTTACCTTCAATGCCCCAGAACTTGAGGTCTCTAGGGTCTTTATTGTGGTAGTTTTTAAAATGTTGATAAAGGTAATGGGGTGATTTAGCCTTTCTTGATACACCTAACATGCTCTGCTATGCGAATCTGCAATGCTCTGGAGGTCCTGCCCACACATGTAACCCGCAGTTACACTCCCTCCTATACACAACTCCAGTAGTGGAGCATGTGATAAGATCGCTGATAGTGTATTTCCTCTTTGTGGCATGAGCCGTGAATTCTTTGTGCCGCCTTAAATTATTCTTAGCAGTGCGGCACACTACACATTTACCGCATGCATAGAACCCAGAAAGGAAAGAGAACATTTTATTTTGGCTTTGTACTGGTGGGTCTACAACTCCAGGAGCCAATATATTCCTGAGAGTGGGAGCCTTTTTATAGACGAATCGGGGTCTCTCTGGCAAATGATTGCCCAGGATCTTATCCTGCAGCAAAATCGGCCAATGCTTATTAATGATCCTCTCTATCTTTTTATGTTGTATGCTGTAATCCAATATGATTCTAACTTCTTCCCCATTAGGGGCTTCACGTTTTGAACCACTTGACAACAGCATTTTTCTATCCACAGTTTGGACTGTTAGTATATCTTTCTCTAGTTTGCACTTATTGTAACCCTTTTGTGCAAACCGTTCAGAGAGGATACCAGCCTGTGCAATAAAATCGGCCTCAGTCTTACAAATTGCCCCTTTGGAATGTTACAAAGCCAGGAGGCGTGATGGCAACTGTCCAAAGGAATGTAAGAATTCCTATCCGTCGGCTTAGGAAAATTACTAGTGATGAACTCATTAGTGCCTTTTGATATAACAAGGTCAAGGAACACCACTCTTTCAGGACCAGTAGTCCACGAAAGGACAATTTTCTTGTTATTCCCATTAAGCTTATCCATAAATGACATTAGACCATCTGGTTTACCGTTCCACACCAAGAACAGGTCATCTATGTATCTTCTGTAACACACTAATTCAGGGGGGCGGTCACGAAACACAGCCTCTTCCTCCCAGTGGTCCATGAATAAATTGGCCACACTGGGAGCAAAACGCGCGCCCATGGCCACACCCCTGTTCTGTAAGTAGAAAGTGTTATTGTACCAGAAGTAGTTTCTTGATAGGCAGAAACACAAACTGCTCAAAAGTAAACTTCTCAATTTCCTTGGTAAATTGGAGGACCTGAAGGCCCATTTGACTGCCGCCTCTGCCTCATTATGATCTATGATAGTGTACAGCGAACCAACGTCCGCTGTAACTAAAATCGAGGCGGGAGTACATGGCAATTCTTGTAAAATTTTAATGATATGTTTCATATCCTTCAAATAGGCCTTAGAGATTACTAGCGGCTGAAGGTACACATCGATAAACTGACCCAACCTAGAAGTCACGGAATCTATGCCGTTGACTATGGGCCTACCTGGTGGACATTCTTTATCCTTATGAACCTTCGGCAGAAAGTAAATAATTGGGGTCCTACAAAAAAGGGGGTCTAAGTAAAGGGATTCCTTTTTATTGAGAACTCCTTTCACTTTACCAGAATCTACCAACTTACTCAATTCCCCCTTAAATTTGAGCAAAGGATCACCTTTCAAGACCTCATAGGTGTCACGGTCTGCCAGTAGGCGGCTCATCTCTTTTTTGTAATACTCAGAATTTAGGACTACCAAGCCTCCCCCCTTATCGGCAGGTCTGATCACTAAATGTTTATTATCTTCCAGGGATTTAATCCCTGCTTTAACAAACTGTGGATCTGACACCTTTTTGATCCTTAAGTTATCCAAGTCATTACATACCATGTTTTTGAACACATCCACAAACGTATTATTTTTATTAAGAGGGTTGAAAGTGGATTTGTTCCTCAGATTAGTACTAGGCATAACTGATCTGGGAGAACTAGTTAGTAGTGAGGAGCCTGTGTTATTAGCAGAATTCTTGACAATGGGGTCAGACAAACAGTATTTTTTAACGTCTATTATTATTTTTCATGTTTGTATCTACCCCAGAATGCAGATTCTGTGAGGGGGTATAAGTCTGCGGGGAGTGCATGACGCAGCATCTTTGGTGGGAAGCAGAGTCCCAGGAGGGAGAGTACAGATGTCTCTCCTCCTGTCAGAAGGATCAGTTGTTTTGGGTGGCTGCCTGGGTATCCAGAAGGGAGAGCTGAGCTGAGCTGCAGAGAGGATCCGGTGTGCCGAGGACCAGTGGAGAAATAGGGGTTCAGTTCCAGGAAAGTCTTCCAAGGTCGTGAGTACTGTGAACTGCCCCTGGGGTCTGCCTAGTGTAGAGGGGACCACTCCGGTGAAGGTCCCAGGGATCCTGGAGCCTGCAAGTGTAAAGGGGGCGCAACGCTTGGGCCCTGAAGAGTCAAATGTGCAGTGTTAAGAGTTGCAGCAGTACAAGCAGTTACAAGGAGCTACCTCAGTCAGTGAAGGGATGGAGGGAGTCATACACAGGACTTTTGAGCTAGACAGAGTGTCAAGAGTCAAGGATCATTACAGTCCTTGATCTTCTGAGTTAACCAAGGGTGTTAAAATCGAAGTTCTAGCACAAGTTCAGCATAACAGTATTTTCAAGCGCCAGGAAGCGTTGGTCGGCATTCAGCCGCTCTCAGGACAGCGCTAATGGGCATTTTTCTGTACAGTGTCCCAGTTAAACCTAGTCGAGCCAGAGGAGTATCCCACTAATTCCCTTCTCCCATCCCCATTATAAAATAAACAACACAAACAAAAGATGCCGGAATGGTCATTGTCTCACACTTGGGGTTTCAACTAAAATGTGTTGGAAGTGTTTCCAGTAACAATGGCAGACCCACCTCAGGCCCAATGCCTGGAAATATTGCTACATACAGAACTGTGCAATTTTGGTTGTACGGGGCATAATGATTGAACCTATCTGTACCATATTAAAGCCGAATGGACCAAACAAGTGTTATTCTGTATGCAGGAAGACAAACCACCATGTATGGCACAGAAATAAGCAGCTAAATTTTAAGGCATGTACAGAGGTCTTGGAACATTGTATCAATGCAATTTCTATTATGTTATATCTTCTCTTAAAGGAGAAGTGAGTGGGGGGCAGAGAAGACAGCGGTGACTGACAGTCACCAGCTCTCTGCTCAGAGTGCCCGATTACTCAGTTCTCAATGTTAGATCACTCGGTTCTCAAAGGTAGAGCCGACGGGGGACAAATGCAGCATCAGACCGATGCTACATCCACCTAGGTAAGTATGAATCTGCCAAAAAAGTTCATACTTCTTTTTTAAAGTTTATTGATGTTTATTTTCACAAAATAAACTAAGCAATGTGTGGAACTTATTTCTAAAAATATTTGTGCTCCCAGTGTGCTTGAATTGCACTTAGAGTCGGTTCACACTACCGCGACCTCTAAGTCGCCTCATAAGGGGCGACTTGTTAGAGCGACTTTCAGCGTGACTTCAGCGTGACTTAGCGCGACTTCAGCGTGACTTCAGCGTGACTTGTGAATTATTTTAAGCGACTTATAGGATAGACGACTTTGTACGACTT
This sequence comes from Pelophylax lessonae, assembly GCF_965119305.1. NCBI lineage: Eukaryota > Metazoa > Chordata > Amphibia > Anura > Ranidae > Pelophylax > Pelophylax lessonae. The sequence goes on from NC_138770.1 coordinate 336,603,705, forward strand.
TGTATTTGGCCAATCAGAATATGATGTGTTGTGACCTAATTCCAAAAGTTCTTAAAAATTGTCGTTTTTTGATAGAGAGCCAATTATTGAAAAAATGATTTAAAAAAAATTAGATTTCTTTGGATTTAGTGTCTGGGGGGTCTAAAAAGTTTACCTGTGAAGTTTCAGCTCTGTAGCATGTCCAGAACCAGAAAAAAAGATAATTTTTCTTAGAATTTTTATTAGCGCAGGGATGGGGCTTCGCTCCTGTCACACCTGGGCGTTTTTGTTTCAGGCATTTATTGGGCATTTTTTTGTGTGTCTTTGGAGGCAGGCATGACATCTGAACTTCTGTATAGGGGTATATATACACAAACACATATATATATATATATATATATATATATATATATATATATATATATACACATACACACATATAGGTGTGAAAGGAGGGTAACACCATCCCTGCAAATAATTTCAGTAGCGCAGGGATAGGGTATCAGTGCCATGAATCAGTGTCCACAAGTGCCACGTATCAGTGCCACGTATCAGTGCCACTAATCAGTGTCCACCAGTGCCACGTATCAGTGCCACGAATCAGTATCCACAAGTGCCATGTATCAGTGCCACGTATCATTGCCATGAATCAGTGTGCACCAGTGCCACGTATCAGTGCCACGAATCAGTGTCCACCAGTGCCACTGCCCACCAGTGCCACTTATCTGTGTCCACCAGTGCCACTCACACAGACCAGGCAGAGATAATGGTATATAGGAACTGTAGGCATAGCTGCAATGTGGGGAATGCCTGGTTAATTTTCCTTCTTCTTCCTGGAAAGTCGGATCACAAGTCGCTACAAATAAGATAAGGATCCGACTTGGAGGCGACTCCCATTGAAGTCTATTGGGACAAGTCGGATACAAGTCGCCTCAAAATAGTACAGGACCCTTTTCTGAAGTCGGAGCGACTTCAGTAGTGCCAATTAAGACGGCTCTCATTGATTTACATTTCTTTTGATCTGTTATGATCGTAATAGCGTTACTAGTAAGACTAACTACAGCGCTTGCTGAGTGTACCCCTAGTGGTAAGAAAATATAGTGCAGTGTGAAATACTTTGCTCAAAAGTAATTAAACTCTTAAGCTTAGCAAAGTGTTAGAGTGCAATAAATATCCTGACTGAACCAATAATTAATTAATAATTATAACAATAATATTGCTCAATAAACAATAAAAAACAGCGATAAAGGCTTAAAAGTGCACGTGGTCCATAGAGAATGTAAATATATATCAAGTCCAAATAAACTGACTGTAGTGACCAAAAAGTTCAAATAATATAAATCCTTGTGCATGTGTGCTTATCCAGTAAGCTCAAAGTGCAGGTGCTCAAATGTGGGTTTCCAATATTCCTTGTGACATTGATCTTTCCACCGTGGTATGGGTAAATTGAATAACTTACCAGATCCAGTGGGTCCTATATGCCTTATGGCATTAAGACCACTCGCGCTTTATTGGCCCCCCCGGGGGCAAGAATGGGTTGCCCCTTAACTCTCCAGTTGGATGGTGTGATGGTGCAGGATTCCTCCTTTCCTATCACCTCACGCCAGGGTATGGGCCAAAAAATATGTAGGAAAAAGGAAATGCTCAAGATGGTGTAGTAAGTTATAAATGTTTATTCATAAACAGTGGGTAAAAGCAAAAAGTAGCATAAAACAAATTAAAAGCCAATGTCGGACAGTCAAGAATACAGGTTGCACGTTCTCTGCAGAGTGGCCAGCAGAGGTTCGGGCTTGCTCTCCACCTGACGTGCCCTGACGTGACTCCGTTACGCTATGCGTTCCAATCTAATGCGTTTCGTCACTTCCTGTGATGTCTTCATTTTATTCATTATTCATTTTGACTCTACTGTACCTTTGAAGATTATCTTTTCTATTCTTGTAGTTTTACCAGACATAAAAACAACAGAAGTGTAAAGTGTGTGCACATGAACTGCACAGAAAAATTACATTTTATGAAACTGTGTCAAATTAGATCATGCAAATTGATTGACTAGTTAAGAACATTTTGGAGTCACATCTAAATGTATACAGTATTTAAAATATGTGTAAGTTCATACTAGACATAATTAGTAAAAAAAAAAAAAATCTAACATTTAATACTCAATTACTGAAAAGCTAAACAAAACGTCAATGTCTGAGGGATAACCATTTTAGTGAGATGTTACTTCCTGATCAATTTATCAAAGCAGTTTTGATACTCTATTCCTTCCTGTGGTTGGACTTCGGTTACATTTAAGATTGTGTCCTAGATTCTATCTATTTTTGGAAGTGTCCTTTAAAATGTGATTTTCTATTTCTCATTCTTCGCTTAAAAAGAAAGTGTTCAAATGCAGATTTTCACCATAGCCTTGCAGTAGGCTTGTCTGTGTATATATATCTTATTAATTTTTAAATAGGATATGATATAATTGGAGAAAGATTTATCTTTACCCCCATTGATTGAGCCATAGCTTTTACATTATTGCTCTGCAGCCAATATTCTGGATATATCAGGTATCAGTCTTGATCTAATTGGTAGTAATTCTCCCACTTCCAGTGCTGCTTTGTCTCAGAATGTGTACAGAGGATTCAAACCCTTCAGTAACATCAATACATCATTGCCTCCTGGTATTAAGCCTATCATGTGTTACAAAGCAAATCTCCTCCCAGAGTTATGTGTCTTTAATCATGTTTACACCTTTAAGTATAACTCAAGACAAAATCTTTTCTTTAGTTTTGGACAGAGTGGAGAGGAATTAGAAAAATGTCAGGTTTTTATTACTGTCTGTGACTAGGGATGATCGAACTTTTCAAAAGTTCGGTTCGGCCAGAACATTCGAACTTCCCGAAAGTTCGGCCTGGATTTCAGAACCCCATTGAAATCAATGGGACCCGAACTTCTGTAATCAAAAAACACCATTTTGAAGCCCTAAAACCCAATAAATGCCCCTAAAAAGTGCCTAGGGTTCTGGGCCATACCCCAGGGACTATTAATCACACAAAAAAAGTTCTTAAAATTGTCATTTTTGATAAAGAGCCAATTATTGGAAAAAAAAAATTCTTTGGATTTAGTATCTGGGGGGTCTAAAAAGTGTACCTGTGAAGTTTCAGCTCTGTAGCATGTCCAGAACCATAAAAAAAAGATCTTTGTATTAGGTCACTTATAGAACAGGATAGTGGCTTCTCTCTTTTCACACCTTGCCGGTTTAGTAGCAATAGTTTTTTTGGGCATTTTTTGGGGTCTTTTGAGGCAGGCAAAACATCTGAACTTGTGTATACGGGTATATATACACACATACTTATATGTATATATACACCTAGACATATATAGGTGTGATAGTAGCAGAAATATATGCTTGCGCTAATGAAATAATTAACACTAATATGGTTACGCTCCTATAACACCTATATATGTGTAAGTGTAAAATACATATAAGTATGTGTGTATATATACTGTACCACTATACACAAGTTCAGATGTTTTGCCTGCCTCCAAAGAACCCAAAAAAATGCCCAAAAAAACGCTAACGCCAAAAAAAAAAACGCCCAGGTGTGTTGTTGCAGGCATTTTTTGGGGGTTTTTGGAGGCAGGCAAAACATCTGAACTTGTGTATAGTGGTATATATACACACATACTTATATGTATTTTACACTTAAACATATATAGGTGTTATAGGAGCGTAACCATATTAGTGTTAATTATTTAATTAGCGCAAGCATATATTTCTGCTACTATCACACCTATATATGTCTAGGTGTATATATACATATAAGTATGTGTGTATATATACCCGTATACAGAAGTTCAGATGTTTTGCCTGCCTCCAAAGAACCCAAAAAAATGCCCAAAAAAACGCTAGTGCCAAAAAAAAACGCCCAGGTGTGTTGTTGCAGGCATTTTTTGGGGGTTTTTGGAGGCAGGCAAAACATGTGAACTTGTGTATAGTGGTATATATACACACATACTTTTATGTATTTTACACTTACACATATATAGGTGTTATAGGAGCGGAGCCATATTAGTGTTAATTATTTCATTAGAGCAAGCATATATTTCTGCTACTATCACACCTATATATGTCTAGGTGTATATATATACATATAAGTATGTGTGTATATATACCTGTATACAGAAGTTCAATGTTTTGCCTGCCTCCAAAGAACCAAAAAAAATGCTAGCGCCAAAAAAAAAAACGCCCAGGTGTGTTGTTGCAGGCATTTTTTTGGGGTTTTTGGAGGCAGGCAAAACATCTGAACTTGTGTATAGTGGTATATATATATACACACATACTTATTTACAGTATTTACTTATACTTTAATTAGCGCAAGCATATATTTTTGCTACTATCACACCTATATATGTCTAGGTGTATATGTACATATAAGTATGTGTGTATATATACCCGTATACACAAGTTCAGATGTTTTGCCTGCCTCAAAAAAACCCATAAAATGGCTGCAACAACACACCTGGGCATTTTTTTTGGCGCTAGCGTTTTTTTGGGCATTTTTTTGGGTTCTTTGGAGGCAGGCAAAACATCTGAACTTCTGTATACGGGTATATATACACACATACTTATATGTATATATACACCTAGACATATATAGGTGTGATAGTACCAGAAATATATGCTTGCGCTAATTAAATAATTAACACTAATATGGCTCCGCTCCTATAACACCTATATATGTGTAAGTGTAAAATACATATAAGTATGTGTGTATATATAATACTATACACAAGTTCAGATGTTTTGCCTGCCTCCAAAAACCCCCAAAAAATGCCTGCAACAACACACCTGGGCGTTTTTTTTGGCGCTAGCGTTTTTTTGGGCATTTTTTGGGTTCTTTGGAGGCAGGCAAAACATCTGAACTTGTGTATAGGGGTATATATATACACACACACTTATATGTATTTTACACATACACATAATGTAGGTGTGATAGGAGCGTAACTATATTGGTGTTAATTATTTAATTAGCGCAAGTAGTGTTTTCTGCTCCTTTCACACCTATATATGTGCAGGTGTATATATACATACATGGGTGTGTATATATACCCCCTATACACATGTTCAGATGTCATGCCTGACTCCAAACATGTGCTCAAAAAATCCCTATAAACGCCTGCAGCCAAAAAGCAAGCTGACCGGTGAGAAGCCATATTCCTGCACCGAATGTGACTTAAGAGAAACTATCTTTTCTCTATAGTGGTCACCCTGATATGGAAGGGTTTGGTCACCCTGCCATAGCAGTCAGTCTCAGTTAACCCTACACTACACTACAGTCCCCTTACACTTAACACTTTCCCTACAGAAACTAAATTTTTGCATCTAACTAAAGTGTAAAAGAGCACCCTAACTACACTAGATATCCCTTTCCTCACACTAATAAATGCTAAATGACACTTTTAAGGTAAAATTAACAGAACTGCTTCCACTTTCTTCCATGTCCCTGTATTACAATGCTAGGAATTTGGCGGGGGCTATCTTATATACTGGGGGGCGTATTCACTAATGATTGGCCTAGGGACCCCCTAGTCACTCCAATCACATTCCTAGCATTCTCCTGCCCCCTCAATTGGCTTTTGCTAATGGTTCTGGTCCAATCATGTGCTTTTAAAGCCCATTTCCTGTCCCAGTGCATTTTGGTCGGTTCTGGTTGCCGAATTCCAAACTTTTTCAGCAAAAAGTTCTAAATTCGGCCGAACCTCGAACAGTCAATGTTTGGGTCGAACCGATGGTCGACCCGAACCGTTTGATCATCCCTATCTGTGACCCCGTTAGGGATAGTCACCCTGTCTATTTGTCCTGTTTACCTTTATCACGGAAAGAAAAGGTAAAATAAATTCTCACATTTTAGGTTGTCCATACGACAGGAATAGAGGGTAAATCTTCCAATGGTAGCATTGGTTATAATGACCCTGGGAACAACCAGGGATTTCCACTCACTGCCTGTTAAAAGTTTTGCCTTTATTTCTGCTTTAACACTCTGTAGTGATCCCCCTTTCAAGCTGCATCCTTTGAAATAGGAAGCACCAATTTTGGAAGAAGAATGTACTTTAACATGTATTCTATACGTGAAGAACTTAATGCATGTATTGGGGGAGGATAGTGCCTCTACTGGACTACTTTTTTTTTGGTGCCTAGACAGCTTTGTAGATTACAGTATTAGAACTGGAGCTGCTAATGTTTTTTTTTTTTTATTAGTCCCTATGCATACAGTGGTAATGGGCCTGCTTTTATGTGTTATTTAAGTAGCAAATGCCTGGTGGAAGTGGAGGTATTGGAAGCATTATCTGTCTTTCCTTACTGTTTATGATTTAGCAAAAGGAGAATTAAAGTTAATACTATCATTAGTATTATGGAACGCTGAATAACCATGTTATGTCTTTATTTGTTCTCCTGGGTTACTGTTTGCATTCTTATTGTATCAACATAGTAGTTAAACACTTGGAACCACAATGAAAAAGTAGGTATTGTGACTCAGGGAAAAATATATTGTAGCTTGAAATACAAAAAACAAAATACTCAACAGGACAACATATATTAATGTACGAGCTTCAACATTTTACAGTCTTGGTTGCTAATTATGCTTTGTAGAGGTTACCAACAAAACTATAATGAGCATATATAAATGCCATACGTGCTTGTTATTCCATACAGAGATCTCCAGAATGTAAACTAGCCTGTATCACATCTATACTGCATATTGGAAAATTTGAAAGAACCTCTTTAGAGTTACGCATAGGGATGCAATCGTCCAGAGCTTGTGCATTGCCTAGAACTTGGAGTTATAAGGCTATGTCACTGCAATTATGGACAGTCAAGAAAGATTTCCTTGGAAAGGTCCACATGTAGACACCCAGTGAGAGTAAATGGTGGGCCATTGTGACTTCACCTTTAACAACCCCCCTTCCAGTAAGGCTAGGGGATCTACCAAATGTCGGTAGCAGACCCAAGGTAGATAAAGTCAAGACATACTGTGCAAAAAAGATGATACAAGATGGAAGGCACTTTAAAATCAGGACCAGTGGCAGACAGCTCGTGTAGTCAGATGGGCAAGCGGCAGACAAAGAAATATCCAAAAATGTTGCCAAGGTTAGCAACAGGATGAAAGAGACAAATAAATCAGGTTAACATGGTCAGCAGGTAATATAGGCACAGACTGATGAGGTTTAAATAAGGTGCCTCCTGTGTAAGGAGCCAATACCGGGGCTGGGGTGTACATATCGAAACTGGTTGCCCAGGAACTGACAAGGGATCTGAGGAAAATAAGTGCAGACATGAGTAAGCTCTTGGTGGAATTAGAAATGCATATCAATCAGGACGCTAGCTGCGGAAAGGATAGATGGCACTGCGTCCCATTGACACCAGCTGCAGTTGGGTGGAGAGATGCTGGATCCCATTACCTAGCAACTGGGTTCCAAGTAACCACTTGAATAGCCAGGAGCAGACAGCAAGGGAGGCCATCAGCAGAATGTAAGTAAGTAAGCTGCCTAACTTTCCTTTAATATCTAATGGAATGAAAATGTTCAGAAGTTTAAAGCAAAACTAATTAAACTCCTCTCCGGCATTGCAATGGTCACAAGGTCTCTTGCGGGTGCTGGCATTTTAGCCTGGTCTTCTTCTGGTTCTTTGTCTTCGGCCATCCTAATTGGCTGGGCCAAGATGATGTAACTTCCACACATGTGCACAGGAGTCACTTTATTTCAGCACCAAGGCATTCCAAGACTGTAGGAGGAGGAGCTGCTTGTGTACAGCTTAGTGTGCAAATAAAAAGGTTTCATAGCAGACAGGTTAGAAACATTTATTGTAGAAGAGACACAGGAGTTGATTTACTATAACTGGAGAGTGCTAAATCTGGTGCAGCTGTGCATGGTAGCCAATCAGCTTCTAATTTCAGCTTGTTCAATTACGTTTTGGCAAAAAATAAATGGAAGCTAATTAGTTACTATGCAGAGCTGCACCAGATTTTGTATTCTCTAATTTTTGTAAATCAACTCCATAGTATGTCTCATTTGCATCTTAACACCTTACTGCCCATTTTTTATTTTTTATTTGATAAATAAAATTTCACTTAAGGGAAAAAAGAAGAGGTATAGATTAATATTTACAGTATATTATTTAGGGGAAAACAGCCATTGGCACTGTTAAGTTGCTTAGTCTAAAGTGGTAGGTAGTAAAAAAGCACAGGGTAAATAGGAACAATGTTGAAGCTTGGTAAAAGATAATTTACATGCATATATGTGAAAGGAATTAACAACACTAAATTTACAAAGTAAGTAAATACATCAGCTATAGGGATGAGGTTTCCGGATCACCGAAGACTTTACTGTCAGACATTAAAAAACCACTTACCGCAAAGTGACGTAGCCCTCTGTTGGCAAATTTTGCGGTAGTATACCGGGATATACCGGTATACCGGGATGATGCCTCTAGCTGGTTTAGAGCCAACAGTCGGCTTTCCGTCAGTAACGACCGATGTGATCATCGCTCGATCGTTACCCGGGTGATCGGGAGGGGACATCCCCCCCTCCCGCCGCCTTCCGTGACTTTGCTCGGAGCCCCGAGCACCCAGCCGCCACGTCCACCGGCTGGATGGAGTCCCAATCAAAGCCGAAAACAGCTTTGATCGGGTCTCCGATGACGTAACCCGGAGGTGGCGTCCATGATGTCACTTCCGGGTTACTGTGCTGCAAAAAGTGGCAAATTTAAAAACCGGCTGTATGCAAAAACGCAGTTTTGCATACATGGAAGTGTAGTGGAGGGGTCTAGGGTCTTTTAGACCCTCGATCCCTCCATAAAGAGTACCTGTCACTGCATATTGGTGTCACATTGCTTGTGACAGCAATAAAAGTGATCAGATTTTTAAAAATAAAAATCTGTAATAAAGTTAAAAAAAATATAAAATAAATAGGAAAAAAAATAAAAAATTTTAGCCGCCCCCATCACCGTTAGCTCGCGCACAAAAAAAACGTACACGGAAGTCGAGCCGCGAATGAAATCGCTGTTCAAACCACACATTTGAGGTATCGCCGCGATTGCCAGAGCGTGGGCAATAATTTAAAAAAAAGAGCTACACTCTAACTCTAAACTGGTAACCGTTAAAAAAATTTAAAGCGTCATCTATTGACCGTAGTTTGTCGCCATCCCACGGGGGGGCGCAATTTTAAACCGTAACATGTTGGGTATCTATTTACTCGGCGTGACATCATCTTTCACAATATAAAAAAAATGGGCTAACTTTACTGTTTAGTATTTTTTCGATGCAGTGAAATGGGATTTTTCTAAATTTTTCCAAAAAAATGGCGTTTTAAAGACAGCTGCGCAAATACAGCGTGACAAAAAATATTGCAACGACCAACATTTTATTCTCCAGAGTCTTTGCTAAAAAAATATATATAATGTTTGGGGGTTCTAAGTAGTTTTCTAGGAAAAAATACTGGTTTTAACTTGTAAACAAAAAGTGTCCGAAATAGGGCTGAGGCTTCAGTGGTTAAGAAAGACCAAATATAAGTGGAGTTGATTTACTAAAGGCAAATTGGCTGTTCACTTTGCAAGTAAAGCTGCATTTTTATAACATATGTGTATATCGCCCTAAAGGTGATCCAAATGCAACAGATCAATCAGCATAGCAGCGCTATAATGAATACTCAGAGGATGCGTGTTTTTGCAAAAAGTCCATAAGAATGTAATCCTTGTGATAAGCAGGAAAGAGTCCTTCACCCATGATTTGAGGATAACAGCCTGCACCAAAACACCACCTCCAGTGTGGTCCCCTAGTAATACACACTCACCGGAAATGTACAGTGGTTAATGCGCCTTTATATTCCCAAAGGAAAGTTATCCCGCGTATTCCACGGCCAAACCACCCGGGTTACACTCCTCTTACGGCTATACCATTATTGGTCATATTCAATAGTATGTAGCCACACCAAATGCTCCTCAATAATTGGGAACCTCATGGGAATGACAAGGAGGGACACATAGGGTGATATTGCTAAAAGTTCAAGTTTATTCAAACCACAACATTCCCCATCCCCGCATCCAATGCACGTACACACGATTCAATAAATAAATGCATTCAGAAGGTGTACATGACAGTTTTGCAAGGATGCCGCTCACCGCTCTCAATTCCGCCGCTTAGACTCCAGCTGGTCAGAGATTCCGGGTCGCATCTCTCATCAAAGCGTCAGGTTGCTATGGTGACCGCGGGCTCACACTCTGACGTATTTTGTCATCACGACTTCAACTGAGAGTTTGTACTCTCCAATTTTTGTAAATGAACTCCATATTATGTCTCATTTGCATCTAAAAAACTTACTGCACATTTTTTTTTGATAAATAAAATGTCACTTAAGGGAAAAAAGAAGAGGTATTGATTAATATTTACAGTATATTATTTAGGGGAAAACAGCCATTGGCACTGTTAAGTTGCTTAGTCTAAAGTGGTGGGTCGTAAAAAAGCACAGGGTAAATAGGAACAATATTGAAGCTTGGTAAAAGATCATTTACATGCATATATGTGAAAGGAATTAACAACTCTAAATTTACAAAGTAAGTAAATACATCAGCTATAGGGATGAGGTTTCCCGGATCACCGAAGACTTTACTGTCAGACATTAAGAATGACCAAAAATAAGTGGAGTTGATTTACCAAAGGCAAACAGGCTGTTCACTTTGCAAGTAAAGCTGCATTTTGCAAGATAATTTGCACCTGAGCTTAAAGTGGTCGTAAAGCCTTAAGATTTTTCTACTTAAAGAGTTGTAAAGTCAGAATTTTTTTATCTTAGTGCATTCTATGCATTAGGATAAAAAAAACCTTCTGTGTGCAGCAGCTCCCACTCGGCTCCCCCTATTAATTACCTGAGGCCCCTCTCTGTCCATCGATGTCCATGAGAGAGCCAACCCAGATTCTCCCTCCTGATTGGCTGAGACACAGCAGCAGCGCCATTGGCTGCCACTGCCATCAATCAAAGTAAGCTAGCCAATCAGGAGAGGGAGCTGAGCCGGGTTGGGGCTCTGTGTCTGAATGGACACAGGGAGCTGTGACTCAGCTTGGGTTCCCCAGAGCAAGTTGCTTGCTGTGGGGGCACTGAACAGGAGGGATGGGTCAGGAGCACAGAAAAGGGACCCGAGAAGAGGAGGATCTGGGCTGCTCTGTGCAAATCCACCGCAAAAGAGCAGGTAAGTATAACGTATTTGTGATTTTTTTTTTTAGGAAAAAAAATGAGACCTTACATAGTTACATAGTTACATAGTAGGTGAGGTTGAATAAAGACAATAGTCCATCCAGTTCAACCTGTGTAGGTGTGTGTGGCTGTAATCATCTCACATACCCCTGAATGTTCTGATCCTTGAGATGTAAGTCTAAGAGTCTTTTGAAAGCCACCATACTACCCGCAGAAACCACCTCTTGTGGTAGAGAATTCCACAATCTTATAGCCTTAACAGTAAAGAACCCCCCACGTTGCCTGAGGTTAAAACGCTTCTCCTCTAATCGCATTGTATGCCCTCGAGTCCTCATGCAATCCCTTCGAATGAACAGCTTTTTTTCTAAGCTGGGATCCCCATTAAGATATTTATAAATTGCTATCATGTCCCCCCTCAACCTTACAATTGCATTCTATGCATTAAGGTGAAAAACCATCTGTGCTCCAGCGCCTCCCCGGAACCCCCCCCCCCTTTTATTACCTGAGTCAGATTCAATCCTACAATGTGCAAAAGCACAGCGGTTCCAGACGCTATCTCTCACCTCACGGGAGCGGATGGCAGGGCCGAGTTCTGTTGCCTGTGTCAATGGAAGCAGTGGGACTTGGGAGCCAGCCAGCACGGGTGCCCCCATGGAAAGCCCAAAGAAGAGGAGCAGCCTGGAACACCAGCAGGAACCCCAGAAGAAGAGGATCGGGGCAAAAAAAAAACTATTGCACAGAGTAGGTAAGTATAGGCATGTTTGTTTTTTTAATCCCCCCCCCCCAAAAAAAAAAAAAAAGGTTTACAACCACTTTATTGAATAAGATGGAGTGCTGATGACTTCCATTATCCAAACAACTGCAAGTAATAATAACCCACCCCCCTTTTCAAGCTTCCCATGCATGTTGTTTCTGAATAGCTTGTATATTAGCACTACAAGTGGCCAGAATCGAATAATAAGATCCCCTTATACATTACACTTTGATAAGGCTCATCAAAAAGTTTACAAATTTAAAACTTCAAGCAAGATTTGCAAAACTGTTTTTTAACTGAACCCTAGCAGAGTCACTAATCCTCCATCCAGCTAGCTAGTTTAAAGTATATGAATTTCTGACAAATATAGATCAGGTAAGATTCCTCACCAGTGATATTTTCACAAGTGAGAGCTTGACTATTGGAGCTGACCTAATGTATTTATTCTTATTAGGCTAGTGGAGGATATTGACCCTCAGGATCAGCACATTGCCAGCTTGTGGTAAATAAGAAGATATTTACATTGATTGTAACAGACCACCAGGACCCTTGGGTACTAATAATGTGGTTTCTACTCATTTACAGAAAATTGGATGCATTTGGTTTTCAACTAAATCTGCGTTGTCATGGATATACAAATAAAATGTTCAGTATATTAATCAACTGGAAAACCAAATCTGCTCAAAATGTCAATTTGTCAACATGGATAACATTTAAATAAAATTTGGTATTGTTAAAGCATCAATAATAAATTTGTGTATGTCAGAAAAAAGCTGTGATAAATAAAGCGCACAAGGCATTTTGAGAATGCTGCAGGCTTTAACCACATCAATTCCTAAGCTCTGCCCTGGGCTTTTAGGAATTATCAAATTCTTTGTTACAGTTATAGCTGAAATCTACAATAACCTCAATTGAGTACATACTGGCTTATTCACTACTGCAGTGTAAAGGAATATAATAGCACACTAACCTGCAGCACCCAATCACGCCTTCACCGTGTATATTCAAATCGAATTAGCTTTATACTTTACCAAAATGTATAGATTATCACTGCTTCTTGCACTACCTTATTCAGTAAGCCAATAAGTTTAGAGGTTAACATATTTCTAGGTACCTTTGTATTCAAACATTCATAGCAAAGCATGGGTGTATCAAATGTAGAGAGAATCAAAGAGTAGGTGAAATATTCCAAAGACGATGCCGATGTTTCCTAAGGGACTAGTTTCCGATGTGACCACTGCAACCCCCTGTCGCTACACCAGTTTTGCCTTAGCATTATCATTTTATACACCAAAATTATTAGAATTAGTGATGGGCTGAACACTTCCCCTGTTCGGTTTGCACAGAACATCTCGAACAGAGAAAAGTTCTAGCGAACATGCAAACTCTAATAAAGTATATGGAACACAAACATTAAAAATCAAAAGTTCTCATTTGAAAGGCTTATATGCAAGTTATTGGCATAAAAAGTGTATGGGGACCTGGGAATTGCCCTGGAGGACATGTATCAATGCAAAAAAAAATGTTTTAAAATGATCTTTTTTACAGGAGCAGTGATTTTATTAATGCTTAAAGTGAAGCAATAACAATTAAGATTTTCTTTAAATTTCGGGCCTGGGGGTCCCCTTAATGTGCCTGTAAAATGGCGCATCTGCAAAATGTATGTAGCCTGTTGCAGCAATACTGACATTTCTAAAGGAAAAAAATGTCATTTAAACTTGCTCGTGGCTGTAATGTATTGTCGGCTCCTGGCAATACAGATAAAAAAACCATGAAAGAAAATGCGTAGGGCCCCCCAACCCCCCCAGTCCAGGGGCCCCCCATATCCTGGCCCTCCCCCATGTGAAAAAAGGGTGATGAAAACAATATTTATTAATGTAGGATGGGAGAGCCATGGGGGTCCACTACTAGGGATCCCCCCGGACCCACCTATCAAAAATCAAATATACCCATTACCTTTTTCCTGAATCCTCAACCAGTGAGCACACTACAAACAAAAACACTCTCTTTTATAACCCTTACATTTTCCATAAATCCAAAGAGAGGAAAGAAAAAAAGGGGGGGATGACAAATATTTACTGGTGTAGGAAGAGAGAATCGGGGGCCCCCCCATACTGGGAATCTCCCCGGTTCCACTTATCCAAAGATCAAAATACCCACTCTCTTCCTTCCAAAATCTCCCATCCATGGACTCACTACAAACAAAAACACTCCCCCTATTAACCCTAGAACCCCTAAATACCTAAGAATTGTGAATTATTTATTTATTGGTAATTAATTAGGGGCTTAATCTCAAGATAACTACAAAGCTCATCACTCCAATTCCACTAAACATGTTCCCTACCCAAATTTAAACCACAATCACACTACTCTATTAAAGAGAGAAGAAAAAAGGAGGGAGGGAGGGGAAAGGGGGGGGGAGAGAGAGTGAGAGAGAAGTGGGGGGTAGAGGGGGAGCGGGGGATCAAGACATAGTTGGACAAAATTTAGTCCCTCGGTTTTCAATTATATTATTACCCCCTCAAGGGGTTCCCCCCACCCCCTCTTGAGAAGGGCTCTCTTCGCCCATATAACTCATATAAATTGAGGACTGTTTAAACTCAAGGCAACTTCTCCAAGTTCTATGAAATCTCAATCCAGAATAATTCTTCCATGAACCTAGTTCTATCCACTTCCCTAAACCAATCCTGCAATGTCTGTATTTTCTTTCATTTACAAAATTTCGGGATTAGTGCTTTCGCTGCATTTACCAGAAATTGAATAATAGCTACTCTATATTTTTTCCTTGATTCGCCTGTTTCATGGAACAGACTGCCAATGATCTTGCCTAATTTCTACATTGCTGATCTTTCTTTATTAAGCTCAATACTTCTTTCCAATATGGCTGAATGAAAGCACAGCATCACCCTATATGAGCGTGAGTTCCCTCACTCCCACAATCCCTTCAACATAGAGGTGATACATCTAAATCAATCCTATGTAGTTTTAACGGGAGTACCACATTGTTAATAGTTGATAATTCATTTATTTTATCCTTGTATCCAATGAGGTGGAAAGTGCAAAGTCTATGACCTTATATTTTAACTCTTCTGGTAAAGATTGGTTTAAT
Organism: Pelophylax lessonae; assembly: GCF_965119305.1. Lineage (NCBI taxonomy): Eukaryota > Metazoa > Chordata > Amphibia > Anura > Ranidae > Pelophylax > Pelophylax lessonae. The sequence goes on from NC_138770.1 coordinate 336,618,779, forward strand.
TGATGCTCCCAGCCCTCCAAAAGACCAGCTGGACCAGGATCAGATGGGGAAATCAACATTATATATATATATATATATATATATATATATATATATATATATTAGATATCTTATGTCTACTAATTCCCCCCTGGTCTACAAGTCTTTCCCATGGGCTGAGCTCACAAATGGAATGCAGTGGTAGGTCCTCCGCATAATGTCGGAGTTGTCTGTATCTCCAAACATTACATGATGAAGCACCATACCTATTTCATAGTTCTGATAAGGTGCAAAGGTCTGAGAAAGTCCATTTTAAAAACATTTTGTTCTCTTTACCTGGTGGAAAGTAATTTGAACCTGAAGAGGCATTAAAGGACTATTATATTGCCATAGCATACTTTTAAGAGGATTTTGGTCTAACCAGTGTCTTAAAAGCAATGTGAGGGCCTTTATGCTTCCATATAAATCTTTTAATTAATAATCTGAGAGTTTTAAAATAGGACTCTGGGGTATTTATAGGGAGGATTTAAAAGGTAAATGTATAGAAAAAAGGTGTGCTAACCTAAATAAATATGTGGCAGTACTAGAAGTGAAAAAGTAAATAGCAAATAGAAAATAGTGCACTCAACAAAATTTAGTACAAAAAATTGCACATATGTGAAATATCCAATCATCTAACAACATAAATAGTGTGATAGGCAATAAACCACACAAATAAACAGTATCACTATACTGTGCAGATGAAACAATAAAATCTCCCAAAGGGATACATAAGTGTGACAATGCAAAAATATGTAAATAAAGTATTTAAATAAAATAAATGAACGTGACTTCTTCAAATCTTGCAATTGTGAATCAAACAATCCGTGAGGCAAAACCAATTGAAGTGGCCCCTTACCAAATTGCAATGAATATCAAATATCATAGTGATAACACATTCCACTCGTGAACGTGTCTGGTGTCACCCAAGTAATAATACAGGCTTCTTACTAGAAATATATGAAGGGTGAGCTTTGAACCAATGTTGGTGTATGGATTCTATATAGAGACAGTGCACAGAATCGGCTACAATTCATGGGACATAAGACGTTCTTCCCTTCACTGAGGCGTATCGGACTCACATGTGTGGATGATGATATCTGTCACTTGTATAACTCCCCAGTTAGTGAACGGAATATCGCCCCACCATAAGGAAAGAAGTATCAATGTTATACCCCAGCGCTGCATGTTCATCCATAGCCCTGTTAGTCCATGATCCCCGGGTCCAGGGTCCAGCAGCTGGTGTATGGGGGAGCTCTGCAGCCTGTTATGGAGATGAACAGATGGAAAATAGGGTTTCCATCCGTCCAGATTTGACGGATCGGATCGGGTGTCAGCGGACATGTCTCTGCTGACATCCGATGCCCCATAGAGATGCATGGGGGGACCGTTCAGATCCGCCAAAAAAACTGACAGGCGGATCTGAACGGTCCGCCTGTGTGAAAGGGGCCTTAAAGGTAAAATCTTAACCCCTAGAGTGCAAGATTCTCCATGCCTCTACTAGTTGTTGTTGTTGATGTAACATCTGTTTAATTGCCCTGAGATGTCTAACCTTCAACCGTAATAAAATAGGTTGAATATCTAAGGCTGGGTCAAAAACAAAATGAAAGTCTTCTGCTATTATCACTTTCCCTTCTCTAAAACCTTCCAATTTTTTCATAACCCTCTTCAAAAAAAGGGAGGGGTGGGTATTTGTACAATATACATTGACCAACGTGCAAACAGTGTTAAATAGGGAACCTTTAATAAACAAGTATCGTCCTTCAGGGTCCGACTCTAACGCTTTCAATATGAATGGTGTATTCCTTTCTAACCCTATTTCTATTCCCTTAGATCTCTTACTACGAGAATAACCATGAAACCTGGAAAAATTATAGTGCCTAAGCTAATTTTTGATGATCATTTTAGATGAGTTTCTTGTAGAAATACTATAATGACTGAGTATCCTTTCAATTCCCGAGTAATCTGATGTCTCTTGCTAGGGCTATTTAAGCCTCTAACATTATAGGTTATTATTTCACAGGGGCCATACTTCAAAAAATAAATGTAATAGGAGTAAACTTCTACTCAAACTCTGGGAATACACCATTCTACATACCACAAGGTCACAGAGAAAACATATACCCCCCTATAAATCTTTGAAAGATTTTTTTTCTTTAATTTATAGTTTTGAAAAAAATCTTTCAAAGATTTATAGTTTGGAGCAGATGTATCTCTGTAATGCATTAATGTTAATGTCATTTGTATATTTTCCATGTACTACTGCTGTTACCTATCTGTTCCATTCTATATACAGATATGGTCTAATAACTCCAGATGAACATACCCCCAGAAGAAGGCCTATGGTCGAAACCCGTAGGGGTTCTTTATAGTGTTACCCTTGCCAAACTAAGTGGGACCAAAAGTTCTCTGTGAAATTTTTCTCTGTCTATGTTCTATGTTATACTCAAATTTATGCACTTTTTAACTGCACTTTTTAACTGCACTTTTTGTGTATATCTGTAATTGTCAGCTGCTATATCAGCATTATTTCAACCTAAAATAATTATTTTAAATTTAATTTGAATAAAAATATTAATTTTATCTACTTTGCATCCACACTTCCTATTATTACTACTAATACAATTTTCTGGCGTTGCAACGTCCCGTTCCCCATGTTTAATTCCTTTTCTGGAATTATCTTTCCATACACATTAATAATAAGTATATATTTGGATGAGAAATGTCATACTGAACGAACTAAGGTCATCCATGACCACATTAGCACATCCAGGAGGGATGATGGCTGTCAGATTTTCCCTGGGTGACACGTTTATCTAAGATATCCCGTGTCTAGTATCCCTGGATGCGAAATTACACGCTGAACGATAAATTATTAGTTTAAAGAATGTAACCAATACATATTTCAAGATATGAATGGTGGTATAAAACTGTCCAAAGAGGAGGGTCCTGATATTGTCATGAACTCAGGACAGCCCATGGCCACTCCATTTTATTGGTCAGGGGCATCTGTCAACACCCCTTTATTCCCAGAGAAAAAGGGAGACCCCTAACGAGTGGACAGTTCTCATTGTAACATCAAAGCAGGAACATCTATCAAGTTTGAGAACTGATCACACCTGGCTCATCGATTGAACTCTGATAATACCCAGAACATTTACTGCAAGTATTGCTCCTCCTCAATTCTACCTTATTTTTCTATTGCTGAATTATGTCTCTATTTCTTTGAAACACCTTTTTTCTGTAAATATTTTTTTTGCACCAACTTTGACCTTTTGATTATTAAAACCTTATTTTGAAAAGTGTTAACCTTTTCCCTAAGCTCGTAATGCAAGCTAACAAAGAACCTGTCTCTTGAAGAGCGCTACTGTATAGGATAAATCCTATGAACATACCTGTCTGTGGTGACAGTGTGTGTTACAGACGATTATTCTAAAATCCTAATTGGTATTTCTGAAATTACGAGCTTCCTCCCACTCGGACCAAACGGAGGTGGTGGCAGTTGAAGAGTTAATTGATTATTTAGCCCAGTGGCAATCGCTCTCAGCTTGCTGGCACCTAGATTGTGTTCCCGCAAGCTGGAAAATCTTTTGGCAGGGTGCAGCTGAGAGTGGATTTGTTACGTAAGTGACAGCGCGGTGTGAGATTGGCTGGTCCTTTTTCACAAGTTAGTGAGAAGGGCAGGTATCGGATACAGCTTCCGTCACAGTTTCTTTTCTCAATTCTCCAAGTTGATGCCTTGCAGGCTAAGTTTATTACAGAATTCCTTTAGGTCTTCTGGAAATCGCAGGGTTGCTGAAATGCCCTGGTGTTTAGCAGTCAGGCATGCAGGGAAGTCCCACCTGTAAGTAATGTCCTCTGCTTTTAACTGACTTGTTAACCACTTGCCAACTGCTCACAGTTTATTTACTGCGGCAGTCAGCCCCTCACAGGCAGAGCGACGTAGTACTACGTCGCTAGCCTGTGAGGGCTCTGGGCTCACGGACCCCCCCCCGCGCGTGTGACCGGTAGACCCGATGTCCACCGGTCACTCGGCGATCGTCGGTGGAGAGGGAGAAAGGCAGGCGGCTGATGTAAACAAGCCGCCTGTCATTCTCCCCGGTGTAGAAATAGTGATCATACGGTTCTACTATGTAGGACAGTTGACCACTGTTGCTACACCTCAAGCCACAGCCAATCACAGTTAGAATCACGCCCCTAGGGACACACATAACCCCTCCCTCTCAAAAAAAGTTAACCCCTTCACTGCCAGTGTAATTTTACAGTAACAGTGCATATTTATAGCACTGATTACTGTAGAAATGTCACTGGTAACCCCAAAAGTGTCAAAAATGTCAGTCAAGGGTCCGATCTGTCCGCCGCAATGTCGCAGTACCGCAAAAAAATCGCAGATCGCCGCCATTGCGCGTTTAAAAAAAAAACAACAAAAATGACAAAAATCTTTCCCTTTGTTAGTAAACGCGATAATTTTTGCGCAAACCAATCAAAATACGCTTTTTGCAATTTTTTTTGTACCAAACATATGTAGCATAAAACAAATTGGCCGAAAATGTTAAAACATTTTGATTTTTACATTTTTTTGGGGGAATTTCATATAAAAAATGTGAAAAATATTGTTATTTTTGCAAAATTGTCGCTATTTTTTTGTTTATAGCGCATGATCAAAAAATGGCACAGGTGATCAAATACCACCAAAAGAAAGCTCTGTTTGTGGGAAAAAAAGGACGTCAAATTAGTTTAGGTACAGCGTCGCACGACGCAATTGTCCGTTAAAGTCACGCAGTGCCGAATCGCAAAATAGGCCCTGGTCGGAATGGGGGTAAAATCTTCCGGGGCTTAAGTGGTTAAGGGTTTCAATGACCTTCTATGGGCTAATGTCTCAGGTGATAAATCTGTAAAGATGAGTAGCCTAAATCCTTTGAACTCAATAAATGCAGATTTTCTCATACCCTGTGCTACCTGCTCTTTTATTTCATAGTGATGAAATCTTGCTATTGTGTCCATAAGAGCGTCCGTTGAAGACTTACTTGATCTTTGTATTCTGTGAACTCTTTCAAACCGAATAGAAGAGAGGTAATTCTTTTTTCAAAATTTTAGTGAACACTTCATATACCACAGATTCTAAATCAATGTCCTTAATGGTCTAAGGTAGACCCCTAATCCTTAGATTGTTTTGTCTGCTTCGATTCTCTTAATCCTCGAGCCTATATCAGATGTTTCTAATTTCTAACCATTCCAATTCAGCATTTCTTCTACCCGTTCTTCTAGGACATTCTTTATGTTCATTCTTGTTGAATTTATTTCTCCCCTAATCATACATTCCAAATGAGACATCATAGCTGCCCTATCTTGCTTTGTGGGCAGTGCTTCTAAATTTTCAGAACCCTTTTCCAATATCTGCTGTTCTGTCTCCATCCAGAGTGATCGGGGGTGCCCGGTGAACATCGTGTCCGCCGGACCAAGCGATTGGCTCCCCCTGTGGCCAATCGGCGCATGTGCGCACCTCCAGCGGCGTGCACATTCCCCCACGTCGTTTTGTGGGACAGAGCCGATCTGCCGCAGTAAAAGTATGGCGGCTGGTCAGCAAGTGGTTAAGGTACTGCACTATCATTTCCTTTATAGGTAATTTTATGATAACTATAGAGGTTATGCATTGTAGCGATTTGTAGTGATTTCTTCAGAACAAAAAAAGGTAGGAATCTGCAACAAAGGTTGTTATAATCCTTGCAACGTACATACAGTATCTCACAAAAGTGAGTACACCCCTCACATTTTTGTAAATATTTTATTACATCTTTTCATGTGACAACACTGAAGAAATTACACTTTGCTACAATGTAAAGTAGTGAGTATACAGCTTGTATAACAGTGTAAATTTTCTGTCCCCTCAAAATAACTCAACACTCAATGTCTAAACCGCTGGCAACAAAAGTGAGTACACCCCTAAGCAAAATTGTCAAAATTAGGCCCAATTAGCCATTTTTCCTCCCTGATGTCACGTGACTCATTAATGTTACAAGGTCTCAGGTGTGAATGGGGAGCGGGTGTGTTAAATTTTGTGTATTGCTCTCACGCTCTCACACTGGTCACTGGAAATTTAATATGGCACCTCAAGGCAAAGAACTCTCTGAGCAGCTGAAAAAAAGAATTGTTGCTCTACATAAAGATGGCCTAGGCTATAAGAAGATTGCCAAGACCCTGAAACTGAGCTGCAGTACAGTGGCCAAGACCATACAGCGTTTTAACAGGACAAGTTCCACTCAGAACAGGCCTCGCCATGGTTGACCAAAGATGTTGAGTGCATATGCTCAGCCTCATATCCAAAGGCTGTCTTTGGGAAATAGACGTGTGAGTGCTGCCAGCATTGCTGCAGGGGTTGAAGGGGTGGGGGGGTCAGCCTGTCAGTGCTCAGACCATACGCCACATAGTGCATCAAATTGGTCTACATGGCTGTTGTCCCAGAAGGAATCCTCTTCTAAAGATGATGCACAAGAAAGCCAGCAAACAGTTTGCTGAAGACAAGCAGACTAAGGACATGGATTACTGGAACCATGTCCTGTGGTCTGATGAGGCCAAGATAAACTTATTTGGTTCAGATGGTTCAGATAGTGTCAAGCGTGTGTGTGGCTGTAACCAGGTGAGGAGTACAAAGACAAGTGTGTCTTGCCTACGGTCAAGCATGGTGGTGGGAGTGTCATGGTCTGGGGCTGCATTAATGCTGCCAGGACTGGGGAACTACAGTTCATTGAGGGAACCATGAATGCCAACATGTACTGTGACATACTGAAGCAGAGCATGAAACCCCCCTTCGGAGACTGGGCCGCAGGGCAGTAGTCCAACATGATAATGACCCCAAACACACAGACAAGCACAGCCTTGCTAAAGAAGCTCAGGGTAAAGGTGATGGACTGGCCAAGCATGTCTCCAGACCTAAACCCTATTGGGCACCCTTAAACGGAAGGTGGAGGAGCTCAAGATCTCTAACATCCACCGGCTCCATGATGTCATAATGGAGGAGTGGAAGAAGACTCCACTGGCAACCTGTGAAGCTCTGGTGAACTCCATGCTCAAAAGGCTTAAGGCAGTGCTGGAAAATAATGGTGGCCTCACAAAATATTGACACTTTGTGCCCAATTCGTACATTTTCACTCTTGTTGCAAGCGGTTTAGACATGGCTGTGTGTTACGTTATTTAGAGGGGATAGCATATTTACACTGGTATACAAGCTGTACACTCACTACTTTACATTGTAGCAAAGTGTTGTCACATGAAAAGATGTAATAAAATATTTACAAAAATGTGAGGGGTGTACTCACTTTTGTGAGATATTGTATGTACATTGCAGGGATTGTAACAACCTTTGTTGCACATTCCTACCTTTTGTTGTTCTGAAGAAATCACTTTGATCCTCTGTGGCCCTGCGCTGGGTGAGTCTAATGGGAGTGGTTTCATAATTATCAGTCAGCTGTGCACCTGCAGAGCACTAATGAGGAAACAATTGGGAGTATCTCACCAAAAATTAAATTTTTGTTCCAGGGGATGCCTGTATATTAAGCAGACTTCTGGGGAAATTGGTGAGCCAACCACATAAGCAGAAAATTATGTTCCTTTTCAATCTGCAGCCACTGTAATTTTGTAACAAATCTTTATGATATATGAGTTTCACTTTTTAATTGAATTACTGAAATAAATTAACTTTTTGATGATATTCTAATTTTTTGAGATGCACCTGTATATACATACATATGGACACAAAGGTACACACATATGCATAGAAATGAGGATAAAGGAACGTCAGATGGTTAATGATAATGTGTAACAAGTTCATTTTCTTACAATATATTTTGCAACAAAACTAAAAAAAAAAAAAAAAAAAAAAGAGATATGTGCTTTTAGATAGCCTTTTTAACCCATGGGTGCTTTTTTTTCAGACATCTGTGCAATATTGACAAATTTATTTTATTTTATTTTTTATTATTTTTGATTGTTTTATCTCTTGAGCATTAACTTTAGTTAAATGTACAAATTGTACAATGGTACTGTATGTATGAACCATGTAGCATTTGATAATATTAATTTCACTATCACTTACCATCTGATATCCCTTTATATTTATTTCTATGCATATACTATATGTGTAAATGTATAATGTTACCCATAACCGTTTATGTAGTCAATCTTATGATTATACCAATTACATCTATATTTATAATATATTCTGTTTGGTTTTACTCTTGATGAGGAGATGTTGTGAGCAACTCTTTTTTGTTTCATTATAGTCCTGACCAGACTTATGGGCGGAGCACCCCACTCTCCCACATCAAAGCCTCATTAGCACTGTCCACCTGTGAGTAGTTCCAGGTGTCCATTTATTGCAGTTCTAGCAGAGGAATCTGCAGCCTGCAAACTTCTCCCGTGACAGGAGTGAGTATTGCCCTATGGTTTTGAGAAGTGGGATTATCTTTCTCTATGAATAGTGTAGGACCCACTGAAAATGGGGTACTTTGACGTAGTGGTGGGCTTAAGCACAGTATGGCCATATGATTGGACCAAATCCCCATATTTACTTCATAAGAGCAGGTGTTTTTAAATAGCCTTGCAAGATTTGAAAACCAATTTTTTTCTGTGTATGTGTGCGCTATTATATTGTTCAAGTTGTGAGCAACCTAACCTGAACCAATTAGCTCTCAGAATGTTTTTTTCTCTCACTACTTTGTAGGAACTCAAATGAAAGTCCTATTTCCGCTTGGATGATTTTTTTTTCATTGGGGACAGTATTATGTATGTCATACTTGATAATAGAATACACACTGGGGAGATTTACTAAAACTGTTACGCTCAGAATCTTGTGCAGTTGTGCATAGTAGCCAATCCTCTTCTAACTTCAGCTTGTTCAATTAAGCTTTGGCAATAAAACCTGGAAGCTGATTGATTTCTATGCAGAGCTGCACAAGTTGTTGCATGCTCCAGTTTTAGTAAATAACCCCCACTGTATGTGACATAATAACCAGATAACACAGCTTCTTTTTTCAATGGGTACCAGAACATAAAGCTGTATGCTACAAGGAGCACCAGTATGTTATACTGAGCACCAGAATGTAGAGTTTTGTATTATATTGAGATAAAAAAAACAATTTTTACTAGGCATTAGTTTCTGCCCATTTATGGATCAGAAAATAATCCATATTAGAACCCCACTAAGAACTTGTGCTTGTCCATATTATTACTAAATCACTAATATAACCACAATAAAATCATTGCTCAAAATGTGTGAATAAATTATATAGATGGTATTACATTCTAGGTTACTTGTCTGCCTACCGTATTTTTTTTACACATTTTAATATATTTTTTTCATAGTGTCAGTTCCTGATAATTGAGAGAAGGATACATTCTGAATATAAATCAATTTTCAAGAACCTTTTAGAGCCCCGGAGAATAAAAAATGTATACTGCAGGAAGAAGGGGACAAAAAAGGAAATACTGGTATAATTATTTTATAACACTCTTGGCCACAACATTCCTACATTTCCTTAATGTTAAGGCTTTGGAAAAGGGCTCTGCAGCGTTATACATCTCAGTGTTTATTCTGGCAGACAACCAAGACTAAATATGTTTCTATTACACAGGCCATCAAAACATGACCCTTCTGCTCTATCTGATACAAAACAAGCTCCATAAAAAGATGAAGACTAGCACTTTTAAAAAAAAATACACTTGTTCTGTATGCTCCCTTTACCTGTACTTGTCTGTAATACATTTAATAAAAAGTGAAGAGATATTTTGATACTATAATAATCTCCAAGTTCTGACATCTCTACAGTGTTGCTGAAAAAAATATACCTTTTGCACTCATTTCTAAAATACAGTTATCATTTCTTTTGGTTGCCCTTTGGTCATTATCAGGCAAACCAAACCTTCACATTGAGGTTTGTTTACTAAAGGCATATAGCCTGCTTACAAAAGAGTACATTTTTTAACCTCCCTGGCGGTATGACTATGTCAGTAATTTTTTACCAAAAGCGGTACAATTTTTTGCGTGGAAATTTGGTGTTATATATTGTAGGCCTACAATTCTTAGTAATTACTTACTTAAACCTGACCAAAGAAGACTCTAGTAGACATTCCAGATGTGATAAAGTTTGAAACACAAAATCATAAATTATAATATAATAAATAACTATAAATAAGTTAAAATATAAGTCCAACAAAGAGTATATCCCAAAGGAAAGTTCTCTCTGTGAGTGATTATAGAAGGAGGATAGAGGAGGGCTCCCACTCCCAGGAAGTAATCTAAATCCAAAGGTCACTCCACCACAGTGCTCCGCAGAGACAAACTGCTTACCAGAACAATCTGACCCTCAAATTATAGAGTGGTCAGACAGGCATTTGGTGAGATTTTCCAGGTATCCATTCTGCATGTAGCGATCATCCGGCTCCTGATAGCCCAACCGCACATTCACAAATGATGATGGAATAACACCTTCATGATCCTCCTTGATGCTCGTCACCACGCATGCAAGTAGGCACACGCCGCGGCCATTTTTGTTGAGTCATGTCTGAATTCATCTGCCGACATGTGAGTGGTTATTATGTTTACTCTCTTTAAATAAAAGTTAAGTATTACACTATCGGAGTCCCCCTTTCTCTTGGAGGTCCTTTTCTAGTATGATTGCTGGTGTACCATAAGGAGGATACTGAAGGTGCTATTCCATCATCATTTGTGAATGTGCGGTTGGGCTATCTATCAGGAGCCATATGATTGCTACATGCAGAATGGATCCCTGGAAAATCTCACCACGTGCCTGTCTGACCACTCTATAATTTGAGGGTCAGATTGTTCTGGTAATCAGTTTGTCTCTGCGGAGCACTGTGGTGGAGTGACCCTTGGATTTAGATTCATTCCTGGGCGTGTGACCCCTCCTCTATCCTCCTTCTATATTTAACTCACAGAGAGAACATTCCTTTAGAATATACTCTTTCTTAGACTTATAGACTATATCTGGAAAGATGACATGTGCCTGAGCATTCACTATTCATATATTGATTGTTATGTACATCAGTTTGTGGCACTGTTTTTGTTTAGTACTAGACACTGCATATTGGTTTAGTAAACATCCCGGGTATGAACATTTTTGAAACATGGGACTGCACAAAGTCCGACATCACAATTGGGACAATAGAACATTGTTTACTTTCAAATTTTCCTTCCACTGTCATCTCGCTTCGAGCAACAAACCACGCACATCCTTGAAGGTGCTGACTTTTTCTCGTGCATGGGATGTAGTCCATGAAATGACGACCAGTCAGGCGTTCTGGGTTGACAACGCCAATAGCACAACGTCCAGCTCTATTTACAGCCATTATTGGTGTTTGTTGGTTCACAAAGGTGGTTCGGCAACTTTTCAAATGAAGTCAGAATGAATCACAGGCTTGTCACTTTTTTTTTTTTTAGCAGAATGTAGGCATTACACAAGCATTGCTCAAGAATATGTCTGAAGATCTTTTTGTAATAGCCATGATTTAGCAATGGCTCAATGAATGAAAGAACGGAAGGTGTTGCCATTCCATAGTTGCTGTATTTTGGATTGAATTTTGTTCCTTTTCCAGTGTATATGAGTTCCAAATGTAGCCAGTTGACTATTCGCACAGCATGTAGGATTTTACGCCAAATCGAGCCCTCTTTGATGTAATGTATTGTACCCAGCTGAGCCTTCCCTTGTAGGCCATTAGACTTTCATCTATGCTGATATCTCTTTCTGGCACATAGCTCTGTTGGAAATTCTTTAGAATCATTTGACATACTTCCCAAATATTCTTTAGTTTTGGTGCAGGATGAGTAGTTTCATTAAATTCTTTGTTGTTTTCGAAGTGTAAATATTTCATGATCAGGGAAAATCTGTACTCTGAAATAACCGTGCCAAAGAATGGAGTGGCAAGTAATGTATTAGTTGTTTAATACCACTTCTGCAGGGGCTTCCCCACCACTCACTGAAGTATTATTAGGCCCAGAAATTTCCAAATGTCCTCTTTGGTCACTGGTTCCCACTTTCTGCTTCTTGAAAACTTCTGATGCAGAGTAGCTAATTGTTGCTCTTTGTACCGGTTTGTCTCAGTAAAAATTTTTTCAATAACCTCATCTTTCAGAAATAAAGTAATTGTAAGTATGCCAAGGGGTTGTCGTGTTCAACATCTACTTTCATACCAGGTGCTCCAGTAAATGGGAATCTTGGGGGCACTGCCTGATCCATACTGCAGTCAATAGAGCACCAAGTTTGCACATCACTGAGCTCAGTCACAGAATCGCCGCTGTCGTCACTTTCAGTGTCCGATGACGAATTTCCCCACGAATCACTATCACTCAATTCTTCAAGTAATTCCAATTCACTATCGCTGTTTTCTAGCTGGTTTAAAACGGCTTTTGACCTAAAAGAACGCTTTTTAGACGCCATGGACGTTCTCAAGTTTCCAGGTAGAAAGAACAGTAAAACGGCACTGGACAAATCACTAGGGACAAAACTAAGGTGAAATGGTTTCAAACAGTAATGTAATCATGAAAGATTACAATGTGTTACAATGTGTGTGTGTGTTTTGTTTATTTTTTTTTAACTCCCATCGGGTTCCCGTCGCAGCGCTCTCAGGGAAGGGAACCCGGAAGATCCATGCCGGCATCGCCGGAGGACAGAGCAGGAGGACATCAGGGGATTGCAGGGACAAGGTAAGTAATCTCTACAGGGTAATCCCGAGTGTGGCTCGGGGTTACCGCTTTTGGTACTAAAAATGATCCCGAGTCACACTCGGAATTACCGCCAGGGAGGTTAAGCTTTGACAATAAAATCTGGAAGCTGATTTCTATGCAGAACTACACCAGATTTTGCACTATCCAGTTTATCAACCGCACTTCAAGCCCGGCTCGCTACAACTTGAAGAGCCCGGCGGTCAAACGACTTATGAAAGAAGCTCCAGAATTGAAGGATGCTACAGATCATTACCATGCTAAACCACTAGAGGATAATCTGTTTGAATGGCACTTTACTGTTCAGGGTCCTCCAGATTCTGATTTCGATGGTGGTATCTACCATGGTTGAATTGTTCTCCCCCCAGAGTATCCCATAAAACCCCCAAGTATCATTTTGTTAAAAGCTAATGGTAGGTTTGAAGTTGGAAAGAAAATTTGCTTAAGTATTTCTGGTCATCACCCCGAAACATGGCAGCCTTCCTGGAGCAGTCAATATACCGAGAGCGTGAACAGTATTAGATCCCAAGTAAATCATCAGCCCGGTCATCACAGAGGGAACCCGTAACAGAGGGAAGAGGAACCCCAGACAGGGAACTTATACAGGCTTTACTGCTTGGGCCATCTGGTAAGAGACCCACCCACCCCCCTTTCTTTGAAGGTGTGGGAAGATATCCTTATACAGTGGGTACGGAAAGTATTCAGACACCCTTAAATTTTTCACTCTTTGTTATATTGCAGCCATTTGCTAAAATCATTTAGGTTCATTCTTCTTCCTCATGAATGTACACATAGCACCCAATACTGACAGAAAAACACAGAATTGTTGACATTGTTGCAGATTTATTAAAAAAGAAAAACTGAAATATCACATGGTCCTAAGTATTCAGACCCTTTGCTCAGTATTTAGTAGAAGCCCCCTTTTGATCTAATACAGCCAGGAGTCTTTTTGGGAAAGATGCAACAAGTCTTTCACACCTGGATTTGGGGATCCTCTGCCATTCCTCCTTGCAGATCCTCTCCAGTTCTGTCAGGTTGGATGGTAAACGTTGGTGGACAGCCATTTTTAGGTCTCTCCAGAGATGCTCAATTGGGTTTAAGTCAGGGCTCTGGCTGGGCCATTCAAGAACAGTCACGGAGTTGTTGTGAAGCCACTCCGTCGTTATTTTAGCTGTGTGCTTAGGGTCATTGTCTTGTTGGAAGGTAAACCTTCGGCCCAGTCTGAGGTCCAGAGCACTCTGGAGAAGGTTTTTGTCCAGGATATCCCTGTACTTGGCCGCATTCATCTTTCCCTCGATTGCAACCAGTCGCCCTGCCCCTGCAGCTGAAAAACACCCCCACAGCATGATGCTGCCACCACCATGCTTCACTGTTGGGACTGTATTGGACAGGTGATGAGCAGTGCCTGGTTTTCTCCACACATACCGCTTAGAATTAAGGCCAAAAAGTTCTATTTTGGTCTCATCAGACCAGAGAATCTTATTTCTCACCATCTTGGAGTCCTTCAGGTGTTTTTTAGCAAACTCCATGCGGGCTTTCATGTGTCTTACACTGAGGAGAGGCTTCCGTCGGGACACTCTGCCATAAAGCCCAGACTGGTGGAGGGCTGCAGTGATGGTTGACTTTCTACAACTTTCTCCCATCTCCTGACTGCATCTCTGGAGCTCAGCCACAGTGATCTTTGGGTTCTTCTTTACCTCTCTCACCAAGGCTCTTCTCACCCGATAGCTCAGTTTGGCTGGATGGCCAGCTCTAGGAAGGGTTCTGGTCGTCCCAAACGTCTTCCATTTGAGGATTATGGAGGCCACTGTGCTCTTAGGAACCTTAAGTGCAGCAGAAATCTTTTTGTAACCTTGGCCAGATCTGTGCCTTGCCACAATTCTGTCTCTGAGCTCTTCAGGCAGTTCCTTTGACCTCATGATTCTCATTTGCTCTGACATGCATTGTGATCTGGAAGGTCTTATATAGACAGGTGTGTGGCTTTCCTAATCAAGTCCAATCAGTATAATCAAACACAGCTGGACTCAAATGAAGGTGTAGAACCATCTCAAGGATGATCAGAAGAAATGGAAAGCACCTGAGTTAAATATATGAGTGTCACAGCAAAGGGTCTGAATACTTAGGACCATGTGATATTTCAGTTTTTCTTTTTTAATAAATTTGCAACAATGTCAACAATTCTGTGTTTTTCTGTCAGTATGGGGTGCTATGTGTACATTCATGAGGAAGAAGAATGAACTTAAATGATTTTAGCAAATGGCTGCAATATAACAAAGAGTGAAAAATTTAAGGAGGTCTGAATACTTTCCGTACCCACTGTATCTCCCTCTCTTGCATGAGGATTCCATTCTGGATGTGGCTGTCTTTACACCCTTTCATATCTTCCTGTTGGTAAGAAGCAAACTCACACAGGTGGTGGGATACCAGACAATCAGATCTGTCTTCTGGCTGTTACCTGAATCACTTTTCTGATTTTTCCACGAGCACCACTTGGCAATTCACAAACTTTTGTCACCAAAATTTTTTTGGACTTTGATTATTTCATTTGGATGTTATATCATTGTTTACTTATATGCTTTGTTTGTTTATGGTTTTTAACACTTGCACATTTGTTTATATATCTACATATGCACTATTAGTTTGATGTGCCTTTGATGCAATTTCAAGTGTTTTTTACCTTTTGAAAGAACATATTATAATTTTAGCGCACCAGAATTTACTTTTACAATATACAATAAATGGATTTTGTTTATTCCGGTACACAGCCATTCCTTTTTACATAATGACATCACAGAGCCGGTGGATGTTAGAGACCTTGCGCTCCTCCACCTTCCATTTGAGGATGGCTCACAGATGCTCAATAGGGTTTAGGTCTGGAGACATGCTTGGGCAGTCCATCACCTTTACCCTCAGCTTCTTTAGCAAGGCAGTGGTTGTCTTGAATGTGCGTTTGGGGTCATTATCATGATGGAATTCTGCCCTGTGGCCCAGTCTCTGAACACAGTACATGTTGGCATTCATGGTTCCCTCAATGAACTGTAGCTCCCCAGTGCCAGCAGCACTCATGCAGCCCCAGACCATGACACTCCCATCACCATGCTTGACTGTAGGCAAGACACACTTGTCTTTGTGCTCCTCACATGACTGCCACCACACACACTTGACACCATCTGAACCAAATAAGTTTATCTTGGTCACATCAGACCACAGGACATGGTTCTAGTAATCCATGTCCTTAGTCTGCTTGTCTTTAGCAAACTGTTTGCGGGCTTTCTGGTGTTAATCGTCTTTAGAAGAGGTTTCCTTCTGGGATGACATCCATGCAGACCAATTTGACGCAGTGTGCGGCCTATGGTCTGACCGCTGACAGGCTGACCCCCCTCACCCCTTCAATCCCTGCAGCAATGCTGGCAACACTCATATGTCTATTAGGGATGATCGAACGGTTCGGGTCCACCATCGGTTCGACCCGAACATTGGGTGTTCGAGGTTCAGCCGAATTTAGAACTTTTTGCCCAAAAAGTTTGGAATTCGGCAACCAGAACCGCCCAAAATGCAATGCTTCAGGAAATGGGCTTTAAAGGCCCGTGATTGGACCAGAACCATTAGCAAAAGCCAATTGAGGGGCCAGGAGAATGCTAGGAATGTGATTGGAGTGACTAGGGGTTCCCTAGACCAATCATTAGTGAATACGCCCCCCAGTATATAAGATCGCCCCCGCCATATTCCTAGCATTGTTATACTGGACATGGAAGAGAATGGAAGCAGTTCTGTTAATTTTACTTTAAAAGTGTCATTTAGCTATTTTTAGTGTGAGGAAAGGGATAGCTAGTGTAGTTAGAGTGCTCCTTTACACTTAAGTTAGCTTAAAAAATTGAGTTTCTGTAGGGAAAGTGTTAAGTGTAAGGGGACCGTAGTGTAGTGTAGGGTTAACTGGCAGTGACTGCTATGGCAGGGTGACAAAACCCTTCCATAGCAGGGTGCCCGCTATAGAGAAATGATCATTTCTCTGAATAGCTTCGTAACTGGAATATGGCTTCTCACCAGCCAAGCATTTTTTATGCTGCAGGGGCTGCCACTGCCAGTGCTTTTTTGAGGACATGTTTGATGTCAGACATGACATCTGAACATGTGTATAGGGGGTATATATAGACATATATGTCTGAATATATACCCCTAGACATATATAGGTGTGATAGTAGCAGAAATAAATGCTTGCGCTAATGAAATCATTTACAGGAATATATTTCTGCTACTATCACACCTATATATGTCTAGGGGTATATATTCAGACATATATGTGTATATATACCCCCTATACACATGTTCAGATGTTTTGCCTGCCTCAAAAGAACCCAAAAAAATGCCAAAAAAAACGCTAGCATCAAAAAAAAAATGCCCAGGTGTGTTTTTGCTGGCATTTTTTGGGGGGTTTTGGAGGCAAGCAAAACATCTGAACATGTGTATAGGGGTATATATAGACATATATGTCTGAATATATACCCCTAGACATATATAGGTGTGATAGTAGCAGACATAAATGCTTGCGCTAATGAAATCATTTACAGTAATATATTTCCTGGCAGTCTCCATGGCAGCCTACGTGTGGGTTAACCCCGCCTCTTCTCCAATGGTATAGGACCCCCCTCTATAAATTTCAGCTTGCAGGCACAGCCAGTGTTCCTTTTTTGTCCTCCTCCAAGGATCAACTATTTGGATTATTTCCTGTTGGAATTTGGTCGGCTTACCTCAGAATGAAAAGTCGGTGTCTATGTCCAGGGCCCAGCCATGGGCGGGTGAGTGACATTTCAAAATCCCCTTTGGCTGATAACTGTGCGGTGCTTCGGATGGCCGACGGATATCCTGACAGGGTCTGAAGATTTGTCTCCTCCATGGCAGTGTTTTTGTTATGTTTGTTTGTCTCCAAACTATCTTTCTTTGCTATCCCTGGTGGCCCAATGGCGGCTGGAACGCTCCGTGCGTTCCAGCCATCTCCTTTCTGCTTCCCCTCCGCTCAGTCCGGCGGACGCATGCGCTGTGTGGTAATGGAGCTCCGCTCGCTGCCTGCGCATGCGCACTTCGCCGCGATCGGAAGCGAGGCCTGGTCCGCGCATGCGCACTTGCGATCACGGCCGGCCATCGCTGACGTCATCCTGGCGCGAAAATTTAAACGCCTGTCAGCTCCAGAGCATTTGGGAATGCACTGTGGGCATAGCGACGTCTTCCCGGTACCTTGTCCGTTTGTTTACCAGGTATGTGGGGACCGGATGCTGCATACCTTTTTGTGGTATGCAGGGGGGGGGGGAGAGCGGTTCGATGCATATTAGGACAACACCTGAATGTTCCTTATTGCTTTGTAGTGATCCCTGTATGCTCTACTTCCTAGTGAGTTTGTGGTTTTGCCTGAAACATGGATCCTGCTTCACCGCCCTCTTGTGGCCAGCCCTCTCACAACAGGTGAGTGCTGGTACATTTAGAGGGATATGAAGGGAGGGATGCTGGCTCATGATTCATGGCTAAATCCTGTGTCTCCCTGGATTTCTCTTTCTCCCAGCTCCTCCAGGTCTGGTCAAGAAAGAGACCCTGTCAGGCCACGAAGAGAATCATCTTCAAGGTCAAGACGCCGTGAGTCTCCATCAGGGAGCAGACATGAGAGGAGACGCTCACATTCCTCCTCCAGACACCGCACACACCGCCACAGTAGCCATACGGCCCAGAGAGCCTGTTGGGGTTGTGGGGCGCATGTCCCGGAGGACAAGTCCCTTTGCGAGCCCTGTTTCGCTCGTGCAGCTGGTGAAAGAGAGTCTGAAGATCAGAGATTGGAATCCCTGGTGAAACGGATTGTCCAACAATCCATGAAGGAGTGGAATGCTAGTCCCACACCTGGATCTGCTACTCCCAGCTCTCCTGCTGATGCTCCTGAAGAGCAAGGTCCCTCTCAGCCAAGCTTCACTTCCGGGAAATCCTCAGAGAGCGATTCGGAAGAAGAGGAAGGTGCAGTTGGGGGTTTTGATTTTGCCCTTGTTGCACCTCTCATAAGAGCAGTCAAAGAGGCTCTGAAATGGGAAGATCCCAGTACCCCACAGGTAAAACAGAGAAGGTTTTTCAAACATTTGGGGAAAGAGCGGCTAAACTTTCCGCTCCTGTCAGAATTGAAGGATGTCATCCTAGAAGAGTGGAGTAAAGGGGACAGCAAGACCTCCTTATCCTCCAAACTGTCCAAGTTGTATCCTTTTAAATCGGAAGAAGTCAGTCACCTGGAATCAGCTCCTCTGGTTGATGCTGCAGTTTCCAGACTGGCTAAACACGTTACACTCCCGCTGGATAATGCGGTGTCCTTTAAAGACCCTCTGGATAGGAAGATGGACTTGGATTTAAAAAGAATTTATGTCACAGGCGGTGCGGCTTGTAAACCTGTGCTAGCACTAGCAGCCATGTCTAAGGCCATGGAAACCTGGGTTTCTGATGTTGAACTAAAATTAAGAAGTGTGTCTGAAGATGCAGTAGAAAACTCTCCTGTTCAGGAACTGAAGTTAGCTTCTGTGTTTCTTGGAGAAGCATCCATTGATGTGTTACGTCTCTTATCCAGATCCATGTTGGCTTCTGTCACAGCCAAACGGGCCCTGGGGTTGCGTCCCTGGCTGGCAGACCCAGCCTCTAAACAGGCTTGGTGCAAAATCCCTTTTGAAGGTTCCTCTTTATTTGGAAACAAATTGGATAATGCAATTACTAAAGTGACGGGTGGAAAGTCAGGTCTCCTTCCCCAAGATAGGCGCCTCTTTGGCCCTAAGAAGCAGCAACCAAGAAAGCAGTTTGCAGAGCGATCAAAGGATGCCCGCACATATAGGCCTGGGCGAGATTACAGGAGAAATTGGAAGAGCAGCCAAGCATCCTCTCGTAAGCCGGTCAGAGGCTCAGCACCTTCCGGTCAAGAAACCTCGAAGTCCTTTTGAGATTGGGCCCGTTCAGACATGCCAGGTGGGGGCACGCCTGCTCCACTTTCAGCGTGTCTGGGCGGCCTCAATCTCAGACTTCTGGACCATCAGGACAGTGTCCACAGGACACACATGGACTTTCTCAACAGATCCCGTGTCCAGATTTATTCCCACTCGCTTGCCTTCTCAGGACGAGAAAAGAAACGTTTTGCTCGACTATGTAAGCACTTTGGTAGCTCAGGGCGCAATAATTCCGGTGCCCGTGCAGGAAAGATTCCAAGGCGTGTACTCGCCCCTCTTTCTAGTACAGAAGAAGAATGAATCCTGGCGCCCTGTGATAGATCTCACCTATCTCAACAGGTTCATCAAGAACGAAAAGTTCAAAATGGAAACCTTATCTACTATCCAGAAAGCAGTACTTCCAGGAGACTGGCTAGTGTCAATAGATCTCAAAGACGCGTATTTCCATGTGCCTATAGCAGTAAACTTCCACAAGTACCTTCGTTTCGCGGTAGAACATCAACACTTCCAGTTCATCTGCCTTCCTTTTGGCCTGTCCACATCCCCAAGGGTGTTTTCCAAGGTCCTTCTAGCTGTGGTGGCTCTAATCAGAACAAAGGGTGTACGTCTACATCACTACTTGGACGATCTTCTACTGTTGTCACAAGACCGGGATCAACTTTTGTTCCACAGGGACCTGGTCACTGCAACTCTCATGGAGTTCGGGTGGTTGTTGAATCTTCAAAAAAGTCATCTGGAGCCCTCTCAACATCTGGTCTATCTAGGGGCTCAATTCAACACCGTTCAGAATACACTTTCTCTGCCTCTAGAGAAAATCCCGGTGGTTCGGGAGAGGATCCTTCCAGCCCTCTCATCCTCTTTTCTGACGGCATCCCAGTGTCTCAAGATCATCGGCACAATGCTCTCGACGGCCCCTATGGTCAAGTGGGCACTGTGGCGAATGCGGCCCTTTCAGAGGGGCTTCCTTCGGCAGTGGAATCCGGAAGATCACGATCAGCATATCTTTATTTCCCACAGCATGAGGAGCAGCTTATTTTGGTGGCTCCAACGCAAGAACCTGCTCAATTGCCATTCTCTAGTCCCCATCACATGGGTCATCATTACAACCGACGCCAGCAACTCTGGCTGGGGAGCCCATTGCATGACAGAGGTGGCTCAAGGGAAATGGCCCCCGCAAGCCCACTCCCCGGTTTCCAACGTCCTGGAGCTTCGTGCGGCTTTTCTAGCTCTTCAAGCTTTCCATCCTCTAATAGAAGGCAAATCCGTACTTCTTCGAATGGACAACACCACGGCAGTGGCTTATGTGAAAAGACAGGGCGGTACCAGGAGTCTCTCCCTTCTTCAAGAAGTAGACCCAATCATGACATGGGCCCAAGCCCATCTGTCCAACATCTCGGCGGCCTACATTCCGGGGCCACAGAATGTTCAGGCAGATTTCCTTTCCAGAGTTCAGTTGAATCACAACGAGTGGTCTCTCCACATAGACTCATTCAAGTGGATTCTGTCCCTAGGGGTCTCACCAGAAGTAGACCTGTTTGCATCTCCATGCAACCACAAGCTAGTCCGGTACTTCACACGCAGCAAGTGTCACCAAGCATGCGGAACGGATACTCTGACCGACAGATGGGAATTCAGCAGGGCATATGCTTTTCCCCCATTTCCCATCATCCTCAGATTTCTTCAGAGACTCCAAGCGGAAGATGTGGAGATCGTCATGGTAGCCCCTCACTGGCCGAACAGGCCCTGGTTCCCACTTCTCCTGCAACTCAGCTATCGGAGCCCGATTCCCCTGCCCATCAAACCAGACCTTCTCTCGCAGGGAACAACATTACACCCCTGCCCCGCCTTGCTCAGGTTAACGGTCTGGTTCTTGAGAGGGAGAGGTTGGAGTCACTCGGATGCCCTCCTGGGGCAATCCCTACTTTAATGAACTCTAGGAGACCTAGCACGAACAGAGTTTACTGTAGAGTCTGGTCTAGATTCTTGGAATTCACGTACCCGGAGGGAAATCATTCCCTGAATTTCGGAGTTCAAGAAGTCCTGAAGTTCCTTCAAGCAGGTCTGGATAAGTCCCTATCAGTTGGGACTCTCAGGGTGCAAATATCAGCCTTATCGGTGTTCTCAGGGTTCTCCTGGGCCAAGCATATACTCATACAACAATTCTTCAAAGGTGCGGTCAGACTCAGACCTCAGAGGAAGCCAAGGTTCCCAAAATGGGACCTTCCCCTTGTCCTTAACGTCCTTTCAAGATCTAGTTTGTCGGACTCCATTAAAGATCTTACCATTAAAACAGCCTTTTTAGTAGCAATCACTTCAGCTAAAAGAGTTTCTGAGATCAGTTCTCTTGGTTATAAAGAACCTTTTCTCACGTTTTTCCCGGACCGAGTAGACCCTAATTCCGATGCTCAATTCCAATCCGAAGGTATCATCGGTTTTTCATGAGAACCAGGTGATTGTACTTCCTACCTTTCGTTCTTCAGAGGATAATGAACCTCATCCCTTGGATGTAGGGAAAACTCTTATGGAATATCTCCAGTCAACGTCTTCTTTCAGACAATCGGATAATCTCTTCGTCCTTTTCTCAGGCAAGAATAGAGGGAAACGGGCCTCGTCAAGGTCCATTGCGGCCTGGATTGTGTCTGCCATTCAGCGAGCTTACTGTGTAGAGGGTTTGGCTCCTCCGGAGGCGGTGACAGCCCACTCGACGAGAAGCATCTCAACGTCCTGGGCGGCTTCACATCATGTTGCACCAGAAGTAGTCTGCAGAGCAGCTTCATGGTCTTCTGTAAATACGTTCATGACACATTATTGTGTGGAGCCAGCCTCCTTATCTTCAGTTAATTTTGGCTTGACTGTTTTGTCTGCTAATAATTTGAAGTAAAATTTGATTTGAAACATTCCCACCCGTGTGGTTTGGGCTAGTTATTTCCCACACGTAGGCTGCCATGGAGACTGCCAGGAAAACGGAAAATTCCTATCATACTTACCGTAATTTTCCTTTCCTGGTGGTCTCCATGGCAGCCGGAGTTCCCACCCTCTGGTCTTGGATTCGGCTAAGATATGGAACACTGGCTGTGCCTGCAAGCTGAAATTTATAGAGGGGGGTCCTATACCATTGGAGAGGAGGCGGGGTTAACCCACACGTAGGCTGCCATGGAGACCACCAGGAAAGGAAAATTACGGTAAGTATGATAGGAATTTTCCGTTTTCTGCTACTATCACACCTATATATGTCTAGGGGTATATATTCAGACATATATGTGTATATATACCCCCTATACACATGTTCAGATGTTTTGCCTGCCTCAAAAGAACCCAACAAAATGCCAAAAAAACGCTAGCGTCAAAAAAAAAAATGCCCAGGTGTGTTTTTGCTGGCATTTTTTGGGGGGTTTTGGAGGCAGGCAAAACATCTGAACTTGTGCACAGTACCACTATACACAAGTTCAGATGTTTTTCCTGACTGCAAAGATCCCAAAAAAAATGCCTTCTATTAAACCGGCAAGGTGTTACAGGAGCAAAGCAAACCCCCTGTCAGAAAGTTTTCTAATACAAACGATCTTTTTTTTATGGTTCTGGACATGCTACAGAGCTGAAACTTCACATGTACACTTTTTTTAGACCCCCCAGATCAAAGTAAAAATCAAAAAATCTCTTTTTTTTTTTTTTCAATAATTGGCTTTTTTTATCAAAAATGACAATTTTTAAGAACTTTTTTTGTGTGATTTTGTGTCTGGGGGGGTCTAAAAGGTGTACATGTGAAGTTTCAGCTCTGTAGCATGTCCAGAACCAGAAAAAAAGATCATATAGGTGTTAAAGTTAAAGGAGGGTCCCGACCCACATCCCTGTTCTACTGTAAAATTATCTTTTTTTTCATGGTTCTGGACATGCTACAGAGCTGAAACTTCACATGCACACCTTTTAGACCCCCCAGATACGAAATCCAAAGTAAAAATCAAAAAATCTCTTTTTTTTTATCAAAAATGACAATTTTTAAGAACTTTTTTTGTGTGATTATTAGTTAATGGGGCATGACCCAGAACCCTAGGCACTTTTTAGGGGCATTTATTGGGTTTTAGGGCTTCAAAATGGTGTTTTTTGATTACTGAAGTTCGGGTCCCATTGATTTCAATAGGGTTCTGAAATCCGAACCAAACTTTTGGAAAATTCGGGTGTTCTGGTCGAACCGAACTTTTCAAAAGTTCGATCATCCTTAATGTCTATTTCCCAAAGACATTCTCTGGATATGACGCTGAGAATGTGCACTCATGGCTAGACCTGTTCTGAGTAAAAACCTGTCCTGTTAAACCGCTGTATTGTCTTGGCCGCCATGCTGCAGCTCAGTTTCAGGGTCTTGGCACTCTTCTTATAGCCTAGACCATCTTTATGTAGATCAACAATTCTTTTTTTCAGATTCTCAGACATTTCTTTGCCATGAGGTGCCATGTTGAACTTCCAGTGACCAGTATGAGAGAGTAACACCAAATGTAACACACCTGCTCCCCATTCACACCTGAGACCTTATAATACTAACGAGTCACATGATACTGGGGAGGGAAAATGGCTGTGTGAGCCCAATTTGGACATGTTCACTTAGGGGTGTACTCACTTTTGTTGCCAGCTGTTTAGACATTAATGGCTGTGTGTTGAGTTATTTTGAGGGGACAACAATACTTTCATATTATAGCAATGTTTCATTTCTTCAGTGTTGTCACATGAATAGATATAATAAAATATTTACAAAAATGTGAGGGGTGTACTCACTTTTGTGAGATGTATATATATATATATATATATATATATATATATATATATATATATATATATATATATAATGTTTGGGGAAGTAATTTTCCAGCAAAAAAAATAGCTGTTTATTTCACCAGACTGATCACAAACTCATTCTGAAAGGGAGACACTGGTTCATAATAATCAGCTGGTGCACTGGGAAGAAAGCTACAGTGTTTGCATCCCTTTAGAAGTAATTAACCCTTAGGGAGTATCCCATCAAATCTTACATTTCTATTATGAGGGTGCCTAAAATCTTACCTGTATCTTAGTGCAGACTTCTAGGAAAATCAGTAAGCCAATCACACAAGCAGGAAATTATATTTTTGGAGGCTTTCTTTACACAAATGGTGTACAGAACACATCCAGGTTTCCAGATTGCATTAAATGTTATAACAAAATGACAGCAAATTGAAAAATAAATGTAATTTTAATAACATTAAATAGTTTGTGTAGCAATTATATAAGCTATATTATTTTTTGTACTTGCTATTTTTTTTCTCCATGAAATGGAGTTATCCTTTAATAAACTTTGATTTTATTTCTACGGCATACAACAGTGGACTGGATTCTTCTATCACAAACCCCAATGCCAACAAGGCTTGCAAGGAGATAAATAACCCTATTTATGCAATGACCAATAATACAGTTGAAAAATAAAAGTTTAGCACACAATTTATGCTTTTATGATGGCTCTGTTTTTATGCATGAATATCATTTTTGCCAATTTTTCTGCTTAAAAACATTCTTACACAGGTAACAAAAATATCTAAATGGTGAACTTATCCTTTAAAGAATAAGCATACATCAATGCATAAAATAAAAGCTCTATTCATGCGTGCCCAGCATTTTACATGTCAACACATAGTTGATAAAATTCTATTAGCTCACAATTTATGCTTTTATAATGGCTCAGTTTTTACGCATGAATATCATTTTTGACAATTTTTCTGCTGAAAAACATTCTTGAACAGGTAAAAAAAATAAATGGGTTCCCTATAATATCACTTTAGATATTTTAACCCTTGAATTTTCTCTTTTGTAAAATATTACATTTCAAAGCCTGCATAAAATTGAGCTTAAAATTGAACTTTTCCTGTATGCTGTTTTAGCATTCATATGTGTTCATTTTTGTTCTAATATGCTGAGATGGTATGTATGTGAGTATTTGCATGAATGAGTAAGGGTCCTTTCACACGAGCGGTGCGCTCGGCGGACTCCGTTTTTCTCAGCGGGGATCGATCCGCTGATCCCCTCTGAGCAGGTGGATGACAGCTCTGTCTCCGCTTACTTTGCAAAGACAGACCTCTAAGGTATATTGGATAAAAACTGACCGCCTGTCCATTTTCATCTGATCCTATCCGATCCGATCCTCCAGACAGATTGAAAATAGGGTTTCCATCCGTCCGGATTTCATGGACTGGATCAGATCGGATAGTAGCAGGTGTCAGCGGAGATGTCTCCACTGACATCCGCTGCTCCATAGAGGTACATGTAGCATCCGATCAGATCTGCCTGAAAAACTGACAGGCGGACTGGATCGGAAAGCCTGTGTGAAAGACGTCAAAGGCCCCTTTGACACATACCGTTCATTTCATCAGTTTTTTTCAGTCAACATCAGTTTTTCATCCGTTTTTCATCCTTTTTTCATCCATTTTCATCCGTTGTCATCCTTTGTCATCAGTTTGTCATCCCTTTTTCATCCTTTGTCATCCATTGTTATCCATTGTCATCCATTTTCATCCGTTGTCATCCGTTTTCATCCGTTTTCATCTGTTGTCATCTGTTTTTCATTAGTTTTTTCATCCACTTTCATCCGCTTTCATCCGTTTGTCATGCGTTTTTCATCCACTTTCATTCGTTTTTCATCTGCTTTCATCCATTTTTAACGGGTGAAAAATAGGGCTTTCATCCACTCATAAAAACGAATGTTGACAGAAGCGGATGAAAACTGATGTAAATGAATGATCATCCATTTACATCAGTTTTTCCATAGAAATGCATTGATGTCCGTTTTTCATCCGTCAACAGGTGGATGATAAACGGACGAACTGTCCGTATGTGTGAAAGGGGCCTTAATAATATGTGCTCAAAACAATTGACTTCCATGGATGACAACTCCACTTCCCTCTCATTCCCTCCAGTCCATAATATTTCTACAAACACCTAATAAGAAATTACAGATGTAACTGAATTAGGCACTGTATATCATATAACCAGTTTCGGCTAGGCAAATGCTTGAATGAAAAATGATAATCATTTGAAATTGCTAAAGCTATCTGTCAGCTTTTCAAGGTTCACATTTGTAAAAAAAATCCCATGATCACATAAGGGCTATTGAGAAAGCCATTTGTAGTCGCATGGCAATTCCTAATTAGTCTTCCACTGTGATTAACATACTGTTCTTTGACAAAAGGCCCCTCAGCCATTGTGCTAGAATAGAAATACAAGGATCAGAATGTTCACAAATGCTGAAGGAGCTGTTACTTGAAAAATGTGCATGATATGCCCTAAGTTTTCAGGTAATTGATAGAGAATGTGAAATATATACTTTGAGATCAGCCGTGGGTGGGAGGTTATATATGTCAAAGGATGCATGGCGCTATCTTAGCATTCAGGCATATG
Source organism: Pelophylax lessonae (assembly GCF_965119305.1). Classification (NCBI taxonomy): domain Eukaryota; kingdom Metazoa; phylum Chordata; class Amphibia; order Anura; family Ranidae; genus Pelophylax; species Pelophylax lessonae. Next base: position 336,645,902 of record NC_138770.1, read on the forward strand.
TCACTGGTAGCATACAAAATAATGCAAAACAGATTAAAACCTTCCTCCCCTCAGCGGAACAGTCTTTTAAATTATTAAAATGTTCCTTGACAGATCCTGGGCCACGTTTTGTTAAAATGTTGAAAGTACCAGCATTAATAACCTTATTTAAAGCAGCTCTCTCAGTTTTGCAGTCATTTCCTACAGTGCCTCAATTATCGCTCTGCTAGGCATGCCCTTTTCTTCTAGTTACTCTATTTATAACTTACAGGACTTGCAAGATCACACCTCTACCACATCAGTTCTAAGAAGATGTAAAGCTGCCCACCTATCAAAAGGGAAGAAATATATGCATCACTAGATTTCTACTATGTCTTCAGCTTGAGTTTAGATGGGTTACAATAGAAAAAGGAGCCTGAAGGTGACTGTCATTTTTTTTTTACTGAGATACCAACAAGTGACCTATTTAGGCTCCTTTCACATTTATGCGACCTAAAAGTCACACGATTTTGCGCCGCGATTTTGACGCAAGTTTAGATCGTTACATAGTTAGTCAGGTTGAAAAAAGACACATCTGGCTCAACCAATAAAAAACAAAAAACAGTAGAGAAAACCCAACCATACAATCCCATATACACAATCCTATACCCGCAGTTGATCCAGAGGAAGGCGAAAAACCCCAGCAAAGCATGATCCAATTTGCTACAGCAGGGGAAAAAATCCCTTCCTGATCCCCCGAGAGGCAATCGGATATTCCCTGGATCAACTTTACCTATAAATATTAGTACCCATTTATATTATGTACACCCAGGAAAGATTCCAGGCCTTTTTAAAACAATCTAGTGAACTAGCCAGAACCACCTCTGGAGGGAGTCTGTTCCACATTTTCACAGCTCTTACTGTGAAGAAACCTTTCCGTATTTGGAGATGAAATCTGTTTTCCTCTAGATATAAAGAGTGCCCCCTTGTCCTCTGTGATGACCTTAACCACTTTATGACCGCCCATCGCAGTTATACTGCGGCAGGCAGCCGTTCCTGCAGGAACTGCCGTAGGTATACGTCGGTCACGCGCAGGCAGCTAGGGAGCGAGCTTGCGCCACCGGCGGCATGCTCCCGGCCCCGCTCATCAGCGGGGAAGCCAATTCATGGGGCAGGCGACTCCGATTGCCGTCTGACACCCACAATCGCTCCCCGCTGAGAGAGAAGAACGGTCGGCTGTTGTAAACACATCTGACTGTTCTTCTCCCTGGAATGATAACAGAGCTCATGTGATCCTTCTATATAGGAACACAGGTCTCTGTGATCATTTCGCAAGCCTCACACCCCCACAGTTAGAAACATGCCCCTAGGTACACATTTAACCCCTTGATCACCAACAGTGTTAACCCCTTCCCTGCCAGTGTCATTATTACAGTAACAGTGCATATTTTTAGCACTGATTACTGTAGTAATGTCACTGGTCCCCCCAAAAGTGTCAAAAATGTCAGTCATGTGTCCAATCTGTCCACCGCAATGTCGCAGTCCCACAAAAAATCGCAGATTGCCGCCATTCCTAGTAAAAAATATGTAGCAAGAAACAAATTGGCCTAAAATGGTAAAACATTTTGATTTTTAAATTTTTTTTTGGGGGGGGGGGATTTTATATAGCAGAATGTAAACAAAATATTGTTTTTTTTTCAGAATTTTCACTCTCATTTGTTCATATCCAGCATGTCAGTGTACTTAAACCCAAATTCCTTTAATCACTTGTCAATGAGCTGCCATAGTTTTACAGTGGAACAAAGTACCTTTACCTGTAACAGATAGTAGGGGCACGCACACACCGCCGGAGGCACGCACACGATTGGCTAGAGGGGGAGCAAATTAGCAGCTCCAGCAGACATGATGTCCGCCGGGCTCCCGCGATTGCTCCCTATGGAGACAGAATGGCAGTCTGCCGATGTAAACAAGGAGGACCTCTGTTCTGTCAGTGATGAACACAGGGATCCTGTGTTCCTCCTATTTAGGAACACAGGTCTCTGTGTTCATCCAGTCAGTACAACCCCCACACAGTTAGAAAGCATCCCCTAGGGACATCCCCTAGGGAATCACCCCTGGTGTTAACCCCTTCCCTGCCAGTGTCATTAGTACAGAAACAGTGTATATTTTTAGCACTGATTACTGTAGTAATGTCACTGGTCCCCTAAAAAGTGTCATAAGTGTCAGTTAGGTGTCCGATCTGTCCGCCACAATGTCGCAGTCCTGCTAACAATGGCTGATCGCTGCCATTACTAGTAAAAAAAAAAGACAAACTCTTCCCTAGTTTGTAGACGCTATAACTTTTGCGCAAACCAATCAATATACACTTATTGGGATTATTTTTACCAAAAATATGTAGCGGAATATACATTGGCCTAAATTGATGAAAAAATAGATTTTTTAATTTTTTTATATTGGTAATGTTTTATAACAGAAAGTACAATATATTGTTTTTTGTTTGTTTTTTTCAGAATTGTCCCTCTTTTTTTTATTTATAGTGCAAAAAAATAAAAACTGCAGAGGTGATCAAATACTACCAAAACTCTATTTGTGGGGAAAAAAAAGACATCAATTTTATTTGGGTACAGCGTCGCACGACGGCGCAATTGTCAATTAAAGTAACGCAGTGCTGTATCGCAAAAAATGGCCTGGTCATTAAGGGGGTAAATCCTTCCGGTGCTTAAGTAGTTAAACAATATATATAGGGAGATTGTTACTTTTGGTCTAAATTCATATCAGCCCACACAAAAATATTGGATAAATATTTTACCTAATTTGTATGGAATAGAGTTCTGACACGTGTTGAAAAAAGACACCATGGGTCACCATGGATATCCTGACAAGGAGAAGATCCTCGTTACAGTTGTTAACCCTAATATTCCTATAGAAAGGGGAATTTATCCATATTTAGATTTATATAGCCCAAGTGTCTCCATATTTTACATACTTAAGAGCTAATAACACAGACTTTGATAATCCACTGAAGACGAAAAACTGCTCTATGCACCCAAAGCCAAAAACAGCCGTTCATAACACGTAAGTTCCATATCTTAAGTCTAGGATATTGCATTTGTATTCCTATAAAGAGGCACAGATAGAGAGTCATGGATGAAAAAGATTGCCCCAATGTCAAGTTCCCAATTCTCAAAAAGCCTGCTTACCCTCAATCCTTCCACCCAAGGGAATATGTGTCGTTCTGCCACAACGGACAGAGGACACAATGAGAGATGCATTTATTCCCCACGAACGCCGCAGATGCCGCCCAGCTCCAATTTTGGCGACAGCTAATGATGTCACGGTGTGGCGTGTGCCCCATTACCGCGTATGCTCAAAATGGTGCTGATCATGGTGAGGCATCTCCCATTATGTGGATGCCCAAACCCAACCAAGTGTGGGCAACCACAAAACCCAGATTTCTCCTAAATAGGATCATACGGATAAATGGAATACGAGACCATACCAATCAGTATCCCAGAAGGGAACTGATATGGGAAACATGTGTCCGCCCATCAGAAAGGACATATAGCACATCTCACCACAATGCATGATGGCTATAAAGAGAAACATATATACATACAAGCATACATTATACATGCATCTTAATTATTACATGTTACATGTGTTCAATTTACTAATCTAGAGTTGTCACAATATGATATCCGTGACAGAGAGAGCCCCATAATCTATATGGGACATTATGGGAATATATAAAAGCATTGCAATTTGTGGAGGTCATTCTGCTATTTCCACGGTCAATAGTAACATCTCTAGGAGGGCAAGTATACTAGCCCTGTATTAGTCCACAGAAATATCTATCTTATAGAGGAGGTAGGTTGTTATGATCATAGTTTACACTTGCAATGCATCAGTGCCGCCCATCAGCATTCCTCTATTTACTCCTGACAGGACATGAGTAGAGGAGAGCCGATAAGCGGCTCTCCTGACAGGGGGGGAGGGGTCTGCCCTGATAATCAGAGTATTGATTATTTGCAGCCCCATCAGCAATGCCTGCCGGTGCCCCCCAGTGATGCCCATCTGTGCCCAAAAGTGATGCACACCTGTGTCCACCAGTGATGCCCATCAGTGATGCAAAGCAGTGCCCATGGTTGATGCCAGTGCCCATCAGTGCTGCCTTTCAGTGTCCATCAGTGATGCCTGTCAGTGCTTGCTCATCAGTGCCACCTATCAGTGCAATCTTTCAGTGTTCATCAGTGCTACCCATCAGTGCCAATCAGTGCCACATATCAGTGCCCATCAGTGATGCATATCTGTGCTGCCTATCAGTGCCCATCATTGCTGCATATTAGTGCTTCCTCATCAGTGCCTATCAGTGCCATCTCATCAGTGCTATCTCCTCAGTGCCCATCAGTGCAGCATATCAGTTAATCCTTGGTTAATTCTTCCTGTTTCTGTGTTCCTGTTAGTAAACTGACCATGCTATTCATGGCTCCACGACAGAGTGGTCAGTTTATATATTTCATCATCTAGCTCTCTGTGCAGCCTATCTGTATCCTCCCCTTCCTCCCTGCCATTTCCATGGTCTGTGTGAAGCCAAACATCTCCCCCCGGCCCTCCCCTCTGGTGGGGAGACTTGGAAGGGGAGAGAGGAAGATACAGACAGAGAATTCCTCTTATGATGTAATTACATATGTCAGTGAGGATTATCAGCCCCTCCTACAGGAGTCCCCAGGAATGACAAGGGGAAAAAACACATGACTGCACACAATCAGGTAAAAGTTATATATACTGCATATATTTTAAAGGTATTTACCAACATTATTGGAAAAAAAAAAAGACAATGCTATCTATTACTATTACCCTAAAAGAGAAAGTATAATATGAGTTTACTGTTGAGACTTTACAACTACTTTAATAGGATCTGGCTACAAAATATTTGAAATACTGTACAATGTGCAAATGAATATATGATTTTACATTCTGACCATAGATGTGTCTTTTTAATGCAATAATTCAGTGAGACATACCATCCAGAAATTCTCATCGTTTAATTAGGAATTTACACTATGTAATTCATAGACCAACATATTTCACTTAGGAAATAAAGAAATCAATTACTAGGAAAACACATAAGAAAGAAATGATAGCACAGGGAAATAAAGAGAATAATAAATGCATCAGATCCACTGTAGGCAAGTGTTTATGTGGGTGGATGCTGAAGCAGAAGTTATAAGAGGAATCTGTCTGACCTTGTGTACCAACGATCATTTGATGAAGATATGATCTCAGGTACAACATTGTGAATCAAAAGGTTGCAGAGAACAACTACTACTTCTAATCAGTGCTACCATCATCCAGTAAATGACATCTCATGACATTTCACTAAATTATCATACTTTCCTGTGGCTAGTTTAAGATTTAATTGTCACCTTTGGCCTCCTAAATGCTATAATTTAAGGTATCTAATGTCTTTTAATTTTACCTTAGAATCTATTTTAAAAATAGTCTTATTTACAGTGGGTACGGAAAGTATTCAGACCCCCTTAAATTTTTCACTCTTTGTTATATTGCAGCCATTTGCTAAAATCATTTAAGTTCATTCTTCTTCCTCATGAATGTACACATAGCACCCCATACTGACAGAAAAACACAGAATTGTTGACATTGTTGCAGATTTATTGAAAAAGAAAAACTGAAATATCACATGGTCCTAGGTATTCAGACCCTTTGCTCAGTATTTAGTAGAAGCCCCCTTTTGATCTAATACAGCCAGGAGTCTTTTTGGGAAAGATGCAACAAGTCTTTCACACCTGGATTTGGGGATCCTCTGCCATTCCTCCTAGCAGATCCTCTCCAGTTCTGTCAGGTTGGATGGTAAACGTTGATGGACAGCCATTTTTAGGTCTCTCCAGAGATGCTCAATTGGGTTTAAGTCAGGGCTCTGGCTGGGCCATTCAAGAACAGTCACGGAGTTGTTGTGAAGCCACTCCTTCGTTATTTTAGCTGTGTGCTTAGGGTCATTGTCTTGTTGGAAGGTAAACCTTCGGCCCAGTCTGACGTCCAGAGCACTCTGGAGAAGGTTTTTGTCCAGGATATCCGTGTACTTGGCCGCATTCATCCTTCCCTCGATTGCAACCAGTCGTCCTGTCCCTGCAGCTGAAAAACACCCCCACAGCATGATGCTGCCACCACCATGCTTCACTGTTGGGACTGTATTGGACAGGTGATGAGCAGTGCCTGGTTTTCTCCACACATACCGCTTAGAATTAAGGCCAAAAAGTTCTATTTTGGTCTCATCAGACCAGAGAATCTTATTTCTCACCATCTTGGAGTCCTTCAGGTGTTTTTTAGCAAACTCCATGCGGGCTTTCATGTGTCTTACACTGAGGAGAGGCTTCCGTCGGGCCACTCTGCCATAAAGCCCCGACTGGTGGAGGGCTGCAGTGATGGTTGACTTTCTACAACTTTCTCCCATCTCCTGACTGCATCTTTGGAGCTCAACCACAGTGATCTTTGGGTTCTTCTTTACCTCTCTCACCAAGGCTCTTCTCCCCCGATAGCTCAGTTTGGCCGGATGGCCAGCTCTAGGAAGGGTTCTGGTCGTCCCAAACATCTTCCATTTGAGGATTATGGAGGCCACTGTGCTCTTAGGAACCTTAAGTGCAGCAGAAATCTTTTTGTAACCTTGGCCAGATCTGTGCCTTGCCACAATTCTGTCTCTGAGCTCTTCAGGCAGTTCCTTTGACCTCATGATTCTCATTTGCTCTGACATGCATTGTGATCTGGAAGGTCTTATACAGACAGGTGTGTGGCTTTCCTAATCAAGTCCAATCAGTATAATCAAACACAGCTGGACTCAAATGAAGGTGTAGAACCATCTCAAGGATGATCAGAAGAAATGGAAAGCACCTGAGTTAAATATATGAGTGTCACAGCAAAGGGTCTGAATACTTAGGACCATGTGATATTTCAATTTTTCTTTTTTAATAAATCTGCAACAATGTCAACAATTCTGTGTTTTTCTGTCAGTATGGGGTGCTATGTGTACATTCATGAGGAAGAAGAATGAACTTAAATGATTTTAGCAAATGGCTGCAATATAACAAAGAGTGAAAAATTTAAGGTGGTCTGAATAGTTTCCGTACCCACTGTACACTAGAAAAATGAAAAAGTAATCTTACTAATTTCTGTGACTTCTTTCAGACACTTCAATATATAAGACTCTTTGCTGCCAAAGCTGTTTTTGAGTTTTTTGCAGACTTGTAAAAAAAAAATCATTTTAGATCTCAAGAATAGTTAAAACTGTAACGGCTACCCAGGTGGTGAGAGGGTATCAGCCGTTGGAGACGTCCTTTTTCCCGGCAAGTCCCTGTGTAGTAATGGAGTAGTATAATCCCAACCATAAGATCCAAGAGGAGAGTCAGGTTCAGCTGTTAAACGACCGGGTAATAATGCAGTAAAATCCCCCTCCAGGAACGAGACGAAGCTACGTTTTGAAGGGTCAAGAAAAACTTTTTATTGAAACAACAATACCGGCTTTTATACACCTGGGGAGTATATCAGACACTCCTTAAACAATGGCCCGACATCCACCCAGACAAATAGGTAGGGTCATTACCACACTTAACAAAAGCTGCCTCAGCCCAAATCAACATAATGTAGACAAAAGCACATCGTTAATCAGCAGACATTCCGTCTCTAGGCTGGCCATACCTTGACTTCATGGAATGTCCATATAAGGAGTCACTTCCTGGGGCTCACAGTGCAAAGAGAGATATGATAGCAGGGAGTGTAAATAACCGAATGGTTGCTGGGAAATCCTTCACACACATGAACCAGGTAAGCACAAATATTCTCTGTCAAAGGTAAGGTTCTGTTACAAAAACCTCCAAAACATTATATATTTTATGAAAGCAGACACACTGGAACCCCATCCCTGTGCTAATGAAATTATTTGCAGGGATGGGGTTGTGCTCCTATAACACCTATATGTGTGTATGTGTATATATACATATATGTGTGTGTGTATATATACCCATATACAGAAGTTCGGATGTTATGCCTGCCTCCAAAGACGCCCAAAAAATGCCCAATAAATGCCTGCAACAACACACCTGGGCGTTTTTGTTGCAGAGGTTTATTGGGCATATTTTGGGCGTCTTTGGAGGCAGGCATAACATCTGAACTTCTGTATAGGGGTATATATACACACACACATATATGTATATATACACATACACACATACAGGTGTGATAGGAGCGGAACCCCATCCCTGCAAATAATTTCATTAGCGCAGGGATGGGGTTCCGCTACTTTCATACCTATATGTGTATGTGTATATATACATATATGTGTGTGTGTGTGTATATATACCCCTATTGCTTTTCTGTAACCCCCAGATACTGACATGTGCTAGTATTACCTGGAGTATCAAAGCTGTGTCCCATGACCAGGAAACCTTTGTAAACTGGAGCAAGAGATGCTGTTTCTGTGCCAGTGTACCCAAGCTCCATCCAACATACCAGTCTGCCTACTACAAACACTACCAGTTAGTCCACTAAAGTCTGCTACCAGTCTGCCTTCTACAGTCATGACCAGTCAGTCCTGTTATAGTCACTCTGCTGCCATCCATGCAACCAAATACCTGCCCTGCACTGCCACCTCTCTAGTTTCACAGGCGCCTACTCACCTGTGCGTCCATGAGTGTCTGTTGGGTGAAATGGGGGTACAGTAGCTTGCAGCTGAACATAAACTCCCATGATAGTGTCCTGGCAGAACACCAGCTATCAACTCCACCCTCAGGGGAAATGGTTGTAGCAAGGTTGGGGTTGTCTCCCATGTTTCGTGATCTCTGAGGTAAGGGTGGTCTACACTGCTTCTGACACCCAGGTTCTAGGACAGAGTCTGGTTTTTGAGTGAGCTAGTATGCTGTCCAAAGAACTCTTTCACTTATTCAAGATACATGCCAGGTGTATTTCTAACAACTACCTAGTGTGTTGAATTGCAGCTTCTGCTGTATCCATTTATCCTCATCACTGGTAAGGGAAGGAAACTTCTAAAAAAAAAAAAGCTACAGATTTAAACCATTGATGAAATGCAAGAGGCCCTTCTTCCAAAATTAATTTGTATTATAGTACACTGCATGTTTCAAATATACAGGTGTGCTTAAATAACTAGGTCTGTCTAAAATTACACATTTCAATTTTCGCATAAGTGAAACTGAACTGTGTGCATAGTTTTTTGGTAGTAGAAACTATGGAGCTGAATTACTAAAGGCAATGAGACATTGCATTTTGCAAAGTATAGTTGCTTCAGAGCTTAGTAAATGAACAGAAGCTATTCTGACTTCCATCATCCAATCACGTACAAGCAAAAATGCTGTTTCTTTTTTTCTTTTCCTTGCATGTGATTGGGTATTTTTTGCAAAGGGAAGCTTTACTTCATTTACTAGGCTCTGGAGCAGCTGCACAGTCTATTTGCCTTTAGTAAATCCACCCCTTTGCATGTCTTATCTGTCAATAAAAAAAACTCCCTTACATTTTGCTAGTAATATAATTTTTTTAACACCAATTGTGCAGTGCAATGTATATTTCTTATATCTGTCAGATGCCAACAAGTAGAGCCTAGTGCCAGGATGGTGCAACCACAAAATGCATTGAAGTTGCACCATTGCTGGCCATCCTTTTTATAAACAAAGAAGATGCCAGCAACAAGAGAGGCCTTCAAGAAGATAGAAGTGGTGGCTGTGGAGTGGCGAGGGAGAGCACATAGTTGTCAATGCTGAAAGGAAAATCTTGCCCTTTATATCCAGTTCACATACCACAACCCCTCCTGTCCATTATATTTCACTTTAAGAACCTTCTGCATACTATGTTTATCAGATCAACAAAAAACATCACTTCCTATATTATTTCTCTTGATTTCAAACTGATTAGGGCTGCCAAGCATCCCTTCTGAATGCTCCATAATGGGACACAGATGAGAACCCAAAGGGTAAATTGAAGTTGTGTTGGTTAAGAAAAGTGGATGCCCCGCTTTTCAAAATTTCAATCTTGATTATATGTATACAGTACATTTAAGGCTCCATGTACACAGGACGTTGTTAAAAGTCCCTTTGAATGCTGGAATTTTTAGGACATTTGAAACGTCCGTTCGGTCGTGTTTGTACCCGCGTTTAGCGGGCGTTTAGCGGCGTTTAGCGGCGTTTGCGGGCGTTTGCGTTTAGAAGCTTTCCTAGAGGTAAAAAAAATGATTCCCCTTTAAAATGGAAAAACGCGAACACTAAACACGGGTCATCGCGTTCGGACGCGTTCGGGCGCGTTCAGACGCGTTTGTGCGTTTGAAACGCCGGGAAACACACGTTCGAACGCAAATAATTGCGTTCTAAAAACAGTCCCTGAACGCAACTGCCTGCAAATGACTGTAAACGACCTGGTGTACATGGACAGATAAGATAAAATGTAGATGGGTTCAGGGGCTTCTGAAAAAAACGCCCAACTGCTCCTAAACGGCCATTTCCAGCGTCCCGTGTACATGGAGCCTAAAACGTCTGCTGGATAGATAACAAAGTAGCAACGTTTTGCTATTAAGTATTAAACTTTACATTTAAAAAATGTATGTGATCATTCTACAAATTCATGTTAGCCAACTTTGGCAACTGAAAATTATTTCTTACATCTAAGGTTTTAACTATTAGTGACTAAATTATTGTATGTTTCTAGATATGATTTTTTGGATACAGTAAGGAACAATTAGAACCTCTGTCTGTTTTCCTCCTAGAGTCACACATGTGGGCATATATCCCTCTCTCCTCCATGTCCTCCTATTGTTAAACATTATGGAGGTGGGATATAGTATGTTTATTGATTACATTCACTTACAAGAAACTTACAAAAAAGCCGAATATTATTATAAATCAGTATTAAATATATCTAGTATAATTGCTAATAACGGTAAAAGAGCCTTGGATGCAGATGCCATCTGAACTACCATCATGGTGTCATAGGAGGAACAACAACAATTTACACTTATTACTCTAAGCTATAAATAATTTACTATGACTCACAGACTTGCATTGGTATGAATGGCCGAGGTCTTTTATTTTAAATTTACAGAATAACATAGTTCAGCCATAGAGCTCGAACTAAACTAATAGTACACACTTACACTCAAATATGTAACTTAGCCATAAAGCCCAAGTTACCCATAACTACTTAATATATAAATAAAAAACAACCCCAGCAACAAAGTCATCATATATAAAACAATCTTAAAAGAAAAGAATGACATAGAGGCCGGGTGGGAGGGACAAAGTCTCGGTCTGCTCCCACTGACTGAAACTGCTAACGAATTTGCCTTGTTTTTATAGGGAACTGTTAGGATTCAAGGTGGCCAAATTCTAAATTTTAAACCAATCCCCTATAAGTTTTAGCTAACTGTCCAATTATCTAAATTTATTTAACTGACCTATCAGCATTATATGCTTAACTGGCCAATCACTGATTACCCTTATTGTTGTCCTGCCATGGCCCCATACATCTATTGATCACTAATGACCCAGACCTAATCTCGGAGGTAAGAGTCCAGGACAACCTGGGCTCTAGCGATCACAGGATGATCACATTTAGATAAATAACAATATAAGAAGGCAAGAGGGGAACATAAGAACCCTAAACTTCAGAAAGGCAAACTTTCCAAAATTGTACTCATTGATGGAAAAGGTAAACTGGGACCAAACCCTGGGATCACTGACCACAGAGGAAAAATGGGAATGCTTTAGGAACATATTAAGCAAATGTATCTTGCAGTGCATGCCTATGGGAAATACATTTAGAAGAGACAAAGCCAATAAGAAAAGAATAAGAAATAAGAAAAGTAAACACAAAATCAAAATGGCTAAAATCAACTTTGAGAGACAAATAGTGGAGGATAGTAAAAAAAAACCCAAAGAAATTCTTTAAATATATCAACAGCAAAAAAACTATGGCAGAGCATATTGCACACATAATTAACGATGATGGGAGGATGGCTACAGAGGACACTGAAAAAGCAACCGTGCTGAATGCTTTTTTCTCGTCAGTCTTTACACAGGAAACGGAGGTGTACACTGACCATGACTGTATGGTTAGTAGTAATACACAGGACTTGCCACTATGGCTAACAGAGGGTGAAATCAGGGAAAGGCTGGATAAACTTAACACAAACAAATCACCAGGCCCGGATGGCGTACATCCGAGAGTACTCAAGGAACTCAGTAAGGTTATATCTAGACCAATGTTCCTGATCTTTGCTGACAGTATTAGGACAGGAGATGTACCAGGGGATTGGAGGAAAGCTAACGTGATTCCGATATTCAAAAAGGGGCAGAGGCATATCCCGGGAAATTATAGGCCTGTCAGTTTGACATCAATAGTATGTAAACTTCTGGAGGGGATGATAAGGGACTATATCGTAGAGTTTGCTAAAGACAACAACATCAGCAGCAGTAATCAGCACAGGTTTACAAATGGGTGTTCTTGTCAAACCAATCTCTTAACATTCTACGAGGAGGTGAGCTGTGAGCTAGATAGGGGCAGACCAGTGGATGTGGTGTACCTGGATTTCGCTAAGGTGTTTGATACAGTTCCCCACAAGAGCTTAATCTACAAAATAAGGTCTGCAGGTATCGACAGCAGGGTTTGCACTTGGATACGGAACTGGCTAAAAGGGCGTGTCCAAAGGGTGGTAATAAACAGCGCATACTCAGACTGGTCTGAGGGGGTAAACGGGGTCCCCCAGGGCTCAGTCCTGGGACCAACCGTGTTCAATTTATTCATAAACAGCATTGAGGACGGGATCAGTAGTTCTATATCAGTTTTTGCAGACGACACAAAATTGGGCAGGGCAATAACTACAAAGCATGAAGCAGATATCTACAGAATGACATGGACAAAATAACGGAGTGGGCAACGACGTGGCAAATGAGGTTTAATGTAGAGAAGTGTAAGGTTTTGCACTTGGGGACTAAAAACATAAAAGCACAATACACGTTAGGGGGGGAACCCTTGGGGGAATCAAAAATGGAGAAAGATCTGGGAGTCCTGGTGGATGATAGATTAGGCAATAGCATGCAATGTCAAGCGGCAGATGCCAAAGAATATTAGCATGCATAAAGAAAGCGATGTATTCCAGAGAAAAGACTATAATCCTTCCACTTTATAAAACTCTGGTCCGACCACATCTGGAGTACTCTGTCCAGTTCTGGTCGCCAGTCCTCAGGAGGGATGTGTTGGAGCTGGAGAGAGTCCAGAGAAGGGCAACTAAACTGATTAGGGGATTGGAGGACCTTAATTATGAAGAGCGTCTGCAATCGCTTGATTTATTCTCCCTGGAAAAGAGACGCCAGAGGGGGGACATGATAGCAATTTATAAATATCTCAATGGGGATCTCGGCATAGAAAAACAGCTATTCAATCGAAGGGATTGCATGAGGACTCGAGGGCATACAATGCGATTAGAGGAGAAGCGTTTTAACCTCAGGCAACGTGGGGGGTTCTTTACTGTTAGGGCTACAAGATTGTGGAATTCTCTACCACAAGAGGTGGTTTCTGCGGGAAGTATGGTGGCTTTCAAAAGACTCTTGGATGTACATCTCAAGGATCAGAACATACAGGGCTATGTGAGATGATTACAGCCACACACACACCTGTACAGGTTGAACTGGATGGACTATTGTCTTTATTCAACCTCACCTACTATGTAACTATGTAACATGCATGGCAAGTATTTCAACATCGCCCTGCATTTTCAATCTTCTTTGACTATGCCTACACCAAATCAATGCACAAAAAATACACATTTAATGTTAAATAACTACCTATAGGGAGCTGTAAAACAGTTTGTTGATATTTATAATTTAAATAGTTTTTTTTTCCTGTGACTGTAATAACACCAATCAGGACTGGCCAGACACAGAATCACACTAAAGAGAGCAGACATTACCGAGTAATAGAAGCCCCTCCCAAAGATCTTTCCCAGCAGATGTCAAAGAACAAAGCAAGATCATGTGACCACACAACAGTACTGCAGAAATAAGGCACTTGAAAATAAATACAGCACAATAAAATAAATGATTTAGGTGAATGAACTATGGCAATTAACACTACTCTGTTTAGTATCACTTTGCAAAAGTATACTAAGCTTGTGCTAGCCAGCATCCTGTACAAAAAGAAGATGGCACCTAAAGAAAAAGGTTGGCAAGGAATACAGTGGCACTGAGCTCTTAGAAGTCACTAGTAGAAGTAAACTAATTTAGAAAGTAGCAAAATAAAGTGACTTTATTTTAACAGTACTTAGATTGTATTTACTAAGCACTATTATAAGTTATTAAATTATTTACTAAGCACTATTATAAGTTATTAAAGTATTAAATTAAAACTAGAATGTTTCTTGGTCAGTTTGCTTGTTTTCTTGGTTGCAGGTTTAACATTTTATCTTTAATGTCATTGTTTTAATTACATGTATAAAATATTCTGTTTAGAAATAAACATTTATTACAGTGCGCTTCCAATAAACTGTATTCACTGAATATTTTAACTTTTTTATAGGAGAAAGCTGCTGATTTCTGGACTGTCTCTAGCAAACTGGGGAGGGAAGATTGTGTCACGCCTATATTATTTTATTATTTACAATAGCCCTAAAACATAATACATGAAATACGTTCTTTAACTTTTTAACAGGTAAATGTCTCAGTTATGTAAAAAAATTAATTATACTAGAATACAACATAATATTCAGTTGACAAAATAAATGTTCACTTCCATTAACCAGTCAAGACAAAATTCATTCATTTTTTTTTTTTAATTCCTCTACAGATGGCCCATCTTTTTCACTATGCTTATTAAAAGTTACTTTATCTACAAAAAAAAAAATGTGTTGCACTGTTTCTTTAAATAAAACAAATATATAATTCACAAATCCAAAGTAAATATAACCATGCACATGTACAACTTGCAGAATACTATGAAATAATACATTATATAAAGTGACATAAAAAGGCCCCATCAAATAAAATATAAGTGTTGTCTTCAGTGTCACAATAACTCTAGTGCTTCTGTGCTCCAACAGTGCCAAAACAAAATTAAGTGCTCCAACACCTCCACATAAAGCCACTTACCAGAAGCCTAGACCTCACTATATAGAAGGTCTAACAGCGCTTTATGAGGAACAACATGGATGGATTTCTCCCTCATCTCGCACGTCAATAATAGCTTGCAATATGGCTCAATGGCACACAAGGAAGCGCAAGAGGAACCGCATAATGTAGCAACTAAGGTCAGTATTCACAAAGATCAGCATGATTCAAACAAATCACAATGCCGCCACTTATCTGAGCAGATGTGATGATGTCACCCTCCCTAAGCTCCCCTAACGCGTTTCATATGTTAGCCCTCCTATGTAGTAAAGTTTTAGATTCTGGTAAACACTTTGCGTGGAGGTGTTGGAGCACTTGATTTTTTTTAGCCACTTTAGGAGCAAAGAAGCACTGGCGTTACTGTGAGACTGAAGACAACACTTGTTTTCACTTGATGGGGACTTTTTATATCACTTTTATGCCATTTAATATTTTATAGGATTGCATAAATTGAACAAGTGATTGTATTTGCCTTTGGATTGCTAAATTTTTCATTTTATTTGTTAAAGAAACAGAACAACACATTATATATATATATATATATATATATACTGTATGTGTGTATATATATATATATATATATATATATATATATATATCATTTCTGATATGTATGTATTCTGGTATTCAGTGAGTGCTGCTGTTTGTCCACACTTTTTATTTTATTTGTTGTGTAAACATTTACTTCATGAAGTGAACATTCTCTACTTTCTATATTAAACCACCTCCCCGTTCACATAGGGGCGATCCAACTTCGGGTGGCGACCTCCGAGGTCGCGGTGCAAGCAGCGCGCCGCAACCTTGGAGCGGCCGCCACGGACTTCATAACATTGAAGTCTATGGCGGTCGCCTCCGGGTCGCCCCAAAGAAGCTCCGGACCCTTTTTCTAAGTCGGAGCGACTTGTGTCGCTCCTATTAGAACGGATCCGCAGCTTCCCTATGGAAGGCGACCTACGGCGACCTGTGAGGCGACCAGGTTTTTGTTGGCTTGTGTAAAATAAATAGTAGACAAATATGCTTTGCAGCAAAATATTTTACACTAGTTAAATGGAGGAGACAAGTATCTCAACTTACGTACCCTTTGCAATGTCATACTTTTGATACCAGACCAGTGATACCATTAAAAGTGTGTGATTGCCTGTGGCATAACTATTACTGAACTATCTAGTTACCGCTCTGATTTTCAATGCCAGCCTTCAAGTAGATCTAGTTTAAAGTGAATATATTATCAGCATATTTCCAGAAAACCTAGTAATTTGGACAGATTTACTTAGTTAATAATATATATATATATATATATATATATATATATATATATATATATATATATATATATATATATATATATAATTTATATTATTATTATCATACAGGATTTATATAGTGCCAATGGTTTGTGAAGCACTTTCCTGAAGAAGCTTGAATGGGTAAAACATGTTTAATACCATGCGTGATGAATGATATTATATGACTGTTCAGTATGCCTCTTATCCTTTAATCTGTTTTTTTTTTTTTTTTTGTAATTAAATAAAATTAAATACAATTTTGTAACAAATAATTTTTATGCAAAATATTTCTCTGTGTATTTATGTGTCCATGCACCTGAAAAGTCACATATTTCCCCCATTTTCTTTTAGTTCTTTACTAAGGGATGTTGATGCCTCTGATTTTGTGTAAGTCCATGCGATTCCCATATATAAATATACTATATATATATATATATATTATTTATAATATTATTATTATCCTACAGGATTTATATAGCGCCAATATTTTGTGAAGCACTTTACAACATGAGATATATATATATATATACAGCTATATGTAGAAAATGATTTCTATAGGAATCATACATATACTATTTAAAGGGCACAGCATATTCAACTTTACTCCAACATCAGCTGCCTGGTGCTGGTATAAAGGGAAGCAAATCAGATACAAAGATATACATCTGTAGGGGTTTACCCAAGCTTGGGGAAATACTGTAAGCCATGAAACCTAGGATATATGGACTCCTGTTACATGACATGGTCCCTTTAAACTACCTTCTACTATACATAATTGAATCTTAAATGTAAAGTATATACTGTATATAATATATATTGTATTATTAATGTTTGGCTGTATGTTTTTATGTTGTGATGGGGGATAACAATACATAGAAATGCTTTTAATATATCATCCTTGGAATAATCTATGAAAATCAAAATATCTTTAATTGTATGGATTGCAGTCAGCAGCTGCAAAAGACAACAGTAGCCTAATGCCATTTTTTAAAATTATTTGACAGTATACAGTATGCCAATAAATCAGCATTTTTTGACACTATATATACAGTCATGTTTAAATAAAAATTGCAATATCATTTTATCAAAAGAAAAAAGAATATCAAAAGAAACATAATAAAATGAATGCACTATTGTTGTCTATAAAACGGTATAATATGCACTATGTATAAATGTTTACTAGCCATATACTTAGACAAGTGTAGTCATACTGAACTGGAAAAAATGTTTTATGTGTATTATAAAACATGATCCCCTCAAGTTTCTAGTGTTTACATCTTTGCGTTTTGTATATAGAATCATCTGCTCTGCCTAAGCTGACAAGTGCTTGTGTATGATTTGCAGATAACACATGCTCCCCCTGCTGGCAAAATAAAAAACATGATCAAATTTCCACCTTGATACAAACACAGACAGATGTGGGTAAGCAATGTACAATGATCAGATAGTCAACACCGTTTGAACCCTTTTAATACATGAGATGCAAGGGAAATCTATCATGTTGTCAACTTATGTGAAGTTTACTTATTCTTTCATACAGTATATGTTTGGTGTGTTTTCCTTTTTCCTTCAAATGACTTTCAATTAAAACATTAGTATATATTAAAGAAGTTAGTAAGAACAGACAATTTTGGTGGGATATGCAATATAAAAGTTACATTTAATATACATATTCAATAAACAGGTCCAAAGCACAAGTAAGACTTAGTAACACAAGTCAAATAAATCAAATTTCATTATACTGCAACCACATATGTAACAAAAGAAGACTTTGATGTTTGCTATGAATAAATGCACTTTACAAAGCCATTTTACTTTACACATTGCCTTACATACAAATTTAATAAGGAGACGCACAATTAATCGGAAATCCTCATTCACTGCTTTGACTCTTGAATTTAGAATTCTGATTATCATTGATTATTAGTGGGTTATTTCACTTGGCACATTATCATTTCTCTTTGAGTTGTGTCATAGAGGATTACAATAGTTCAGATCCAGATAATGCTCAAAGCACAATAAGAAAATGCCAACACTCTAAAGTAATGAAACTTTTATGTCAGAAGTAGAACAAAATCATTGTTTCATGTACTCTTTTAAAGTGCTCATCCAAAATATTTGCAACAAAAACTGAAACACTATCACAATACTAGATAATTATTACTTTCTTTCTGCAGCTTGGGTTTATTAAAACCATTTACGGTAACTTTGCAAATGCAAAAAAAGACTCCAATCACACGTGTTATTACCATAATGGGGAAGTCACCTGCAATGAAGTTTAACTGGTTGCCAAATACCCAAAGGTACATACATACCTGTGCAGCATTTAGGATTTTGTTATAGATGTACATAACCAAAACACATAGGTCTGACCTTTAATACTGAAAATTATATTACAGACCTTCTTCCACGTGCTTTAGATGCAAGCAAGAAATTGTGCTTAGGCACTCTAGTGTGAATGGGCCATTAAGATTTGTTGCAGGGGCTGTAGGCACTCTAGTGTGAATGGGCCATTAAGATTTGTTGCAGGTGCTGTAGGTACTCTAGTGTGAATGGGCTATTAAGATTTGTTGCAGGTGCTGTAGGCACTCTAGTGCGAATGGGCTATTAAGATTTGTTGCAGGTGCTGTAGGTACTCTAGTGTGAATGGGCCATTAAGATTTGTTGCAGGTGCTGTAGGTACTCTAGTGTGAATGGGCTATTAAGATTTGTTGCAGGTGCTGTAGGTACTCTAGTGTGAATGGGCCATTAAGATTTAATGCAGGTGCTGTAGGCACTCTAGTGTGAATGGACCATCAAAGATTTGTTGCAGGTGCTGTAGGTACTCTAGTGTGAATGGGCCATTAAGATTTAATGCAGGTGCTGTAGGCACTCTAGTGTGAATGGACCATCAAAGATTTGTTGCAGGTGCTGTAGGTACTCTAGTGTGAATGGGCCATTAAGATTTGTTGCAGGTGCTGTAGGTACTCTAGTGTGAATGGGCCATTAAGATTAGTTGCAGGGGCTGTAGGTACTCTAGTGTGAATGGGCCATTAGGATTTTTGGCAGGTGCTGTAGGTACTCTAGTGTGAATGCGCCATTAAGATTTGTTGCAGGTGCTGTAGGGACTCTAGTGTGAATGGGCCATTAAGATTTTTTGCAGGTGCTGTAGGGACTCTAGTGTGAATGGGCCATTAAGATTTTTTGCAGGTGCTGTAGGTACTCTAGTGTGAATGGGCCAAAAAAATTTGTTGCAGGTGCTGTAGGTACTCTAGTGTGAATGGGCCAATAAGATTTGTTGCAGGTGCTGTAGGTACTCTAGTGTGAATGGGCCATTAAGATTTGTTGCAGGTGCTGTAGGTACTCTAGTGTGAATGGGCCATTAAGATTAGTTGCAGGGGCTGTAGGTACTCTAGTGTGAATGGGCCATTAGGATTTTTGGCAGGTGCTGTAGGTACTCTAGTGTGAATGCGCCATTAAGATTTGTTGCAGGTGCTGTAGGGACTCTAGTGTGAATGGGCCATTAAGATTTTTTGCAGGTGCTGTAGGGACTCTAGTGTGAATGGGCCATTAAGATTTTTTGCAGGTGCTGTAGGTACTCTAGTGTGAATGGGCCATTAAGATTAGTTGCAGGGGCTGTAGGTACTCTAGTGTGAATGGGCCATTAAGATTTGTTGCAGGTGCTGTAGGTACTCTAGTGTGAATGGGCCAAAAAAATTTGTTGCAGGTGCTGTAGGTACTCTAGTGTGAATGGGCCAATAAGATTTGTTGCAGGTGCTGTAGGTACTCTAGTGTGAATGGGCCATTAAGATTTGTTACAGGTGATGTAGGTACTCTAGTGTAAATGGGCCATTAAGATTTGTTGCAGGTTCTGTAGGCACTCTAGTGTGAATGGGCCATTAAGATTTGTTGCAGGTGCTGTAGGTACTCTAGTGTGAATGGGCCATTAAGATTTGTTACAGGTGATGTAGGTACTCTAGTGTGAATGGGCCAATAAGATTTGTTGCAGGTGCTGTAGGTACTCTAGTGTGAATGGGCCATTAAGATTTGTTGCAGGTGCTGTAGGTACTCTAGTGTGAATGGGCCATTAAGATTTGTTGCAGGTGCTGTAGGTACTCTAGTGTGAATGGGCCATTAAGATTTGTTGCAGGTTCTGTAGGCACTCTAGTGTGAATGGGCCATTAAGATTTGTTGCAGGTTCTGTAGGCACTCTAGTGTGAATGGGGCATTAAGATTTGTTGCAGGTTCTGTAGGCACTCTAGTGTGAATGGGCAATTAAGATTTGTTGTAGGTGCTGTAGGTACTCTAGTGTGAATGGGCCATTAAGATTTGTTACAGGTGATGTAGGTACTCTAGTGTGAATGGGCCAATAAGATTTGTTGCAGGTGCTGTAGGTACTCTAGTGTGAATGGGCCATTAAGATTTGTTGCAGGTGCTGTAGGTACTCTAGTGTGAATGGGCCATTAAGATTTGTTGCAGGTGCTGTAGGTACTCTAGTGTGAATGGGCCATTAAGATTTGTTGCAGGTTCTGTAGGCACTCTAGTGTGAATGGGCCATTAAGATTTGTTGCAGGTTCTGTAGGCACTCTAGTGTGAATGGGCCATTAAGATTTGTTGCAGGTGCTGTAGGTACTCTAGTGTGAATGGGCCATTAAGATTTGTTGCAGGTGCTGTAGGTACTCTAGTGTGAATGGGCCATTAAGATTTATTGCAGGTTCTGTAGGCACTCTAGTGTGAATGGGCCATTAAGATTTGTTGCAGGTTCTGTAGGCACTCTAGTGTGAATGGGGCATTAAGATTTGTTGCAGGTTCTGTAGGCACTCTAGTGTGAATGGGCAATTAAGATTTGTTGTAGGTGCTGCATTCACTTCAAAGAAGTGCATTCTCATTTTTCCTGCATGGGGATATAATAGTGGGTACATAGGGGACCAAAAACAGGTGTCAGCAGTGAGATCTGCTATCAGGTCCACAGGAATGTTTACATGCTATGTCTAGTCAATAACTGGGACATGCTTGTGCTTGTGATCTTGGCCACGCAATGAATACCCCATGCATATCTGTGCCTTTATTCTGAAACAGTCCCGATATTACCATTGTGCAACTGTCGCTTATAAGCCCCTTAATCATTTACAGAAAAGTAAGAGGAGACTATAAGAATTCCATCCTGCATCCAAGTCAAAGCCCTGATGGGTACTTTGTCAGACTTAAACCCTGCAAAGATAATTCCTTAGAGCAAAGCTTTAAAACCTTGGACTGTCCCTGAAAAGAAGGTATCAGAAACAGCTAGGCAAAAATAAAATATACAGTATATTTCATGCTCTTAGAGAGAAACAATGTAACAACAAAGGACAATCACAATACACAGGTAAAAAAAGCAAATATTTGTATGGATGAATGGATGAGTTTTTAAGACAACAGGATTAAATGTAGGTTATTTCAATATGTGAAATAAAGACCAAGTGTTTTTTTTTTAAACTTTGCCAGTCTCTAATAATAGAGATGGCATGTTGTCTTCAATTACCTGCATTCTATATATCAGATTGGTGACCTAGCTCTCTAGAAATGCTGTACCCCTCTTTACAATTGCTCAGTCTCTTGCAGAAGTCTTTCATCTGTACCATGATCAGTATCATTGCATTAAGGCAGATATGGAGGCAGTGATAACACCACAGGTAGACCTCTTACCTTCAGCCAGAAGGCGCATTGCATGAACAAAAGATGGATCCAGGCTATCTTTCTCTGCCATCATCTCTGGCAAGTATTTCTCCTGCTCCATAACACTGCTTACAACTGACAGTGTTAGGCTGAACCGCAAAGCTCTCAGCTGAGCTGGTTACAACGCCCTTGATATATGAGAAGTCCTAGTGCTTTGGATGAAATAGGACCAGCAGTGCCAGAGCACTGAGACACTTGGCCCAACAATACTCCAGATTGTACACACAATGCCACACGATGTTCAGGAGCGATTCTAACACTTTCCTGTCTCCTCTCCCCTTGCAATGTGTTATATGAAAGCATGCATCCCTAGCATCCCTTTAGATGAGTACAATCCTTGCGGATCCCCGCCTGCACTTAATGTTCTACCAGTCAAGATCACAGTGCAAAAAAAAAAAAAGCTCCATAGTCACCTTATTATTGACTATGCTTGCTATTATGAAATAGACATTTGACCTATATCGTATCTGTAGCAACATGGGTAATCGGCCCAGGGAGTAACTGTAACTTGCAGTTTACTAAAAAAAAAAGTGCAAAGTTAGAATCATTAAAGAGGTTATAATCCCATAAAATTATTTGTTTTTTCAACCTGAAAGAGAAACACATAATGAACTAGTGTGCATCGCGTACTAGCTCATTATGAAATACTTACCTTAGAACGAGCCCCCGCCGTTCCGCCTGCTTACCTGTATGAGGGGCGACATGTTCAGTCGCCCGTCTTCCAGGATCGCGGCATCCGGCCATCTGATTGGCCGGAGCCGCGGTGACGTCACTCCCTTATCATAGGCTTACCTATAGGTAACAGTTGCAGAGGAGGGTTTACTTCCCCTTTTCTGCAGTGTCAGAATGTTAAACTACATACATACATTGCAGAATAATACAAGACAGATTATGAAAGCTGCACAAACATGGACTCTTCACAACAATGTCTCTGACTCATTCAGGGTAACATGTGGCATCATAATGCAAAACAGAGTCAGAATGTTAAACTACATACATACACTGCAGAATAATACAAGACAGATTATGAAAGCTGCACAAACATGGACTCTTCACAACAATGTCTCTGGCTCATTCAGGGTAACGTGTGGCATCATATTGCAAAACAAGATCAGAATTTTAAACTACATGCAAACACTGCAAGATAATACAAAATAGATTATGAAAGCTACATAAAAATGGACTCTTCACAGCAATGTCTCTGGTTAATTCAGGGCAACATGTAGCATCATAATGCAAAACAGGGTCAGATGTTAAACTACATACATACACTGCAGAATAATACAAAACAGATTATGAAAGCTGCACAAACATAGATTATTCACAACAATGTCTCTGGCTTATTCAGGGTAACATGTGGCATCATAATGCAAAACAGGGTCAGAATGTTAAACTACATGGATAATTGAACAAAACTAATACGCCAACACTATTGCAGCATAAATAGGGGCGCAGCAAAATAGCAAGATCATGTGCCACATCCTCAAATGTCAAATTTGGAAAAAACAAAAGAAAAATGGACTTTCTAGGCACAGTAAATTAAAAATGAAACACTTTTATTTTTGATTAGCATAAAATCAGAGGAAAGACGAACCCCCTAGGGGGCGATACTGGTAGGTCAAAGTACACATAGCACAATAAAATATACCTTGCCAAGGAGGCATAAGCAGGCAAAAATAGTTTACAAAAATTGTATTTAGAAAACAAGATGGTAAATGAGGACGCTATACGTTACATCCAACAAGACTTGAAACCAAAGTCAAGGGCAACACAGAGCGTCCTCAGATGGAGTAGATACAGCTTGCACATAGGGAAGGTTCATGTAGCCAGATGCCCTACATGTTCCGCTTAAAATTCAAGCTTCTTCCGGAGCTATTAGGATACAAGTTCCCTATAAAGGCAGATGTGGTATTCACAGTAGCCAGAATTTAGGCAAAAACGAGGTAGACAAAAAAAGGGCAAGTATGAACGGGGGATGACCTGCAGAGGTAAATCTGATGGACATACTGCTATAACCAGGTTAGGCAGGATATTTGTCTAGATAAAAGGACAAACAGTGGTAACCAATAAGGAACAGAGACAAGCTTAGATGGCTTGGTCCAAAATAGTCCCTCTGATAGGAAAAAAACATGCAGTATGTCTTCAGTAGATGCCTCATACGCCGCAGGTCGAATCCCCCGGATGGGGATGAACCGCCATGGCAGTATGTCCATCAGATTTACCTCTGCAGGTCATCCCCCGTTCATACTTGCCCTTTTTTTGTCTACCTCGTTTTCCACTGCTATTCTTTGGCATAACAACATTATCTTTGACCTCCTTCTGACCTGCGTATGACCTGCTTCAAGCTAGAAGTGAACACAACTCCATTGGCACAGGATTTAAAGAAATACCTTTTGAGTCTGTTCTTGATTATACATACCCTCTTAGGATGTGACAATTTTCTCCCAGTTGTACCCTAGTGTAGTCACCTGTCACATGTGCTCATGGTGGAGACTAAAGGTGCCAATACATATTACACAGACACAGGGCCGGCGTTAGGGGGGGGGGCAACCTGGGCAACTGCCCAGGGCCCCCGAATGTCCAGGGGCCCCGTGTCACTGTCAGCAGCGGGCTCCAGGGCCGGACTGGCCGCTTTAAGACCAGTCCGCCCGCAGCGCCGCTTTAAGCATTGATCGCCGCTGCAATGATTGGGGCCGCTCGTCGGTCGCCGCTGATGATGGTTGCTGCCCCGCCCCCTCCCCCCGCTGGGCTCCGTCTCTTCTACGTCAGCCGCTGTGAGCGGCGTGACGTCACGAGGCGGCTGCCCCTGCGCGGCGGTGCTGGTGCATCATGCGTGAGGCGAGCTGACTGGCTGTGGCGGCTGCTGAAGAATGTCTGTCACTGCGCCGACAAGATGATCCCTCCTCCTGTGACACAGACGATACGTCACGCGCCAGCATGTGATGTGATCGCAGGTGAGGGGGCTTACTGAGGGGGTCTGTCTGTACTGGGAAGGGCTTACTAAGGGGTCTGTAGACTGTACTGGGAGGGGCTTACTAAGGGTTCTGTACTGGGAGGGGCTTACTAAGGGGTCTGTAGTGGGAGGGGGGCTTACTGGGGGGGGTCTCTACTGGGAGGGAGGCTTACTGAAGGGTCTGTCTGTACTGGGAGGGGGGCTTACTAAGGGGGTCTGTAGACTGTACTGGGAAAGGCTTACTAAGGGGTCTGTACTGGGAGGGGCTTATTAAGGGGTCTGTACTGGGAGGGGCTTATTAAGGGGTCTGTAGTGGGAGGGGGGCTTACTGGGGGGTCTGTACTGGGAGGGGGGCTTACTGGGGGGTCTGTACTGGGAGGGGGGCTTACTGAGGGGTCTGTCTGTACTGGGAGGGGGGCTTACTAAGGGGTCTGTACTGGGAGGGGGGCTTGCTGAGGGGTCTGTACTGGGAGGGGGGCTTGCTGAGGGGTCTGTACTGGGAGGGGGGCTTGCTGGGGGGTCTGTACTGGGAGGGGGGCTTATTGAGGGGTCTGTACTGGGAGGGGGGCTTACTGGGGGTCTATACTGGGAGGGGGGCTTACTGAGGGGTCTGTACTGGTAGGGGGGCTTACTGAGGGGTCTGTACTGGTAGGGGGGCTTACTAAGGGGTCTGTACTGGGAGGGGGGCTGACTGAGGGGTCTGTACTGGGAGGGGGTCTGTACTGGGAGGGGGGCTTACTGGGGGTCTGTACTGAGAGGGGGGCTTGCTGAGGGGTCTGTACTGGGAGGGGGGCTTACTGGGAGGGGAGCTTACTGAGGGGGTCTGTACTGGTAGGGGGGCTTACTAAGGGGTCTGTACTGGGAGGGGGGCTTACTAAGGGGTCTGTACTGAGAGGGGGCTTACTGGGGGGGTCTATACTGGTAGGGGGGCTTACTGGGGGTCTATACTGGTAGGGGGTCTTACTGAGGGGTCTGTACTGGGAGGGGGGCTTACTGAGGGGTCTGTACTGGGAGGGGGCTGACTGAGGGGTCTGTACTGGGAGGGGGGCTGACTGAGGGGTCTGTACTGGGAGGGGGGCTGCCGGAGGGCCTGTCCTGGGAGGGGGGCTTACTGAGGGGTCTGTACTGAGAGGGGGGCTTACTGAGGGGTCTGTACTGAGAGGGGGGCTTGCTGAGGGGTCTGTACTGGGAGGGGGGCTTGCTGAGGGGTCTGTACTGGGAGGGGGTCTGTACTGGGCGGGGGGCTTGCTGGGGGGTCTGTACTGGGAGGGGGGCTTACTGAGGGGTCTGTACTGGGAGGGGGGCTTACTGGGGGTCTATACTGGGAGGGGGGCTTACTAAGGGGTCTGTACTGGGAGGGGGGCTTACTGAGGGGTCTGTACTGGGAGGGGGGCTTACTGGGGGTCTATACTGGGAGGGGGGCTTACTGGGGGTCTATACTGGGAGGGGGGCTGACTGAGGGGTCTGTACTGGGAGGGGGCTGACTGAGGGGTCTGTACTGGGAGGGGGCTTACTGAGGGGTCTGTACTGGGAGGGGGGCTTGCTGAGGGGTCTGTACTGGGAGAGGGGCTTGCTGAGGGGTCTGTACTGGGAGGGGGGCTTACTGAGGGGTCTGTACTGGGAGGGGGGCTTGCTGAGGGGTCTGTACTGGGAGGGGGGCTTGCTGGGGGGGTCTATACTGGGAGGGGGGCTTACTGGGGTGGTCTATACTGGTAGGGGGGCTTACTGGGGGTCTATACTGGGAGGGTGGCTTACTGAGGGGTCTGTACTGGGAGGGGGGCTGCCGGAGGGCCTGTCCTGGGAGGGGGGCTTACTAAGGGGTCTGTACTGGGAGGGGGGCTTACTGAGGGGTCTGTACTGAGAGGGGGGCTTGCTGAGGGGTCTGTGCTGGGAGGGGGGCTTACTAAGGGGTCTGTACTGGGAGGGGGGCTTACTGAGGGGTCTGTACTGAGAGGGGGGCTTGCTGAGGGGTCTGTGCTGGGAGGGGGCTTGCTGAGGGGTCTGTACTGGGAGGGGGTCTGTACTGGGCGGGGGGCTTACTGGGGGGTCTGTACTGGGAGGAGGGCTTGCTGAGGGGTCTGTACTGGGAGGGGGGCTTGCTGAGGGGTCTGTACTGGGAGGGGGGCTTACTGGGGGTCTATACTGGGAGGGGGGCTTACTGAGGGGTCTGTACTGGTAGGGGGGCTTACTGAGGGGTCTGTACTGGTAGGGGGTCTGTACTTGGAGGGGGTCTGTACTGGGAGGGGGGCTTACTGGGGGGTCTGTACTGGGAGGGGGGCTTGCTGAGGGGTCTGTACTGGGAGGGGGGCTTACTGAGGGGTCTGTACTGGTAGGGGGTCTGTACTGGGAGGGGGTCTGTACTGGGAGGGGGGCTTACTGGGGGGTCTGTACTGGGAGGGGGGCTTGCTGAGGGGTCTGTACTGGGAGGGGGGCTTGCTGAGGGGTCTGTACTGGGAGGGGGGCTTGCTGGGGGGTCTGTACTGGGAGGGGGGCTTGCTGAGGGGTCTGTACTGGGAGGGAGGCTTACTAAGGGGTCTGTATTGTATTAGGGATAGGGGGGAAACAGCATTGTATTAGGGGGAGGGGGGATCAGCATTGAATTAGGGGGAGGGGGATCAGCATTGTATTAGGGGGAGGGACGTTGCGCTGAAAATGACGTTGCGCTGGTATAATGACGCAATGCTATGGGGCTGGCCATTTTTCCAGGGCTGGTTTTCATACCCAGTCCGGCCCTGGGGCCCCACATTTAGGTTTGCCCAGGGCCACACTTTGTCTAAAACCGGCCCTGCACAGACATGGTCCATCATTGTCACTGTCAGGAAGCTTACACTGAAGTGAGTGCATATAGATAGGAAACAAGTGAGAGAAGCTAAAGGAGATCAGCAGCACAGATATGGAAAAAGAAAAGAATGAATAAAAAGTAAAAACAGTATTTTATGAAGGAATCTTGGCAGCTGTTTATGATACAAATTGCTTTAGCAAACTAAATGTGATCCAGCAAGCATTTAGATGTACTTTCACCTTATGAATAGCCATGCTTATGAATAGAAAACTTTCATAACAAAACTGTTGTATTTACTGAATTCAATGTGATAACTCTTTTCTTGCAGCCTATTTTAGTTCTATTATATTTTCACTGGGATTCAAAATTGATATTATATAAAATAAACTTTGACAATGAAGGCATAGTCACCATTTAAAAAAAATGTAATACATATACCCATACAATAAAATAAAAAAAAATACATTTATAAAATGTTTGCATTGAAGCCCGCAGAGCATTGAAACTGTGAACAGTGCAATGTGGATGCGATGCACAGGCTCCAAGTCCTATGTTGTTTACTTCTAGCCCCAGATCTGTATGGGGGTAATGATCTTCTGTTATAGGACTGGAGGAAGTAACTAAGGAACTGTAAAGTGTTACTAAGCCCACAACAGTAAAATCAGTCTGTATATGCAGTAAAGCTTACTCGTTATACGCACTGTAGAACCTAAGGTGTCAATTCTCTGCATTGTGTTAAAAGGCTGTTTGATCCCGTCTTCTCTGATCATCCCCTTCTTCCACTGTCCCTAATCCATTTCCGGATAAGACAGAGCCTTTTGAATCACTTTGCACATTTTCAGTTTGGTGTATATTGCTAGAGAGCTTTTTTTTTCTTAGGAGAGTGCATGTGATCAGCACGCCACATGGCCAATCAGCACTGTCCAAACAGAGGGTCAGGGGCCTCAAATGGTCAGAGGAGAATGAAATCTCCTCCTACAAGATTTAACCAGACACTGATAGAAGTCATAAGACTGCTATATACTGCTGATTAGAAAAGGTATTTATCAGTTTATATTTTACTAAAATTAATGTTCTGTGTACTGTGGGAAACCAGATATAGTGGATGAAAGGTCCTGGGTTAACACTTTTGCTTTCAATATTTTTATTGAAATTTTTCCAGAAAACCCAATGAAACAGATAAAAGACATAGAAAAGAGAGAGCTGAAAATGTTGAACATTGTAAAACAGTAAGGGTCCTTTCACACGGCCGCTCCGTGTGTCCGCAAATCATCCTATTTTTTTGCGGATGATTTGCGGACATAATGTAAGTGAATGGCACTGCGGATGTCAGAGGAATACCATCCGCTGACATCCGATTTTCTTCCTTTCAGTTCTGTTCCGTTTCTTGGAATGGAACAGAACCCTATTTTTTCATCCGTGTAAAAAACGGAAAGGAAGGAAAATCGGATGTCAGCGGTGTCATCCGCCATATACTTACATTATGTCTGCATATCATCCGCAAACGGATGGGATGATATACGGGCACACGGAGCAGGTGACACAAAGGTCATCCGCTCCGTGAAAAAGAAAAAAAAAAAAGTCCCGCAGCGGACTAAAGCAGCGGAGCGGCCGTGTGAAAGAAGCCTAAGGGTAGACATAAATGTAAATACAGCAGAGCTTACATTATAACAAACATGGGCATTAGCAGCTGTAGTGCGTATTGGTAATAAGGTGAAGGGAATTGTCCAATGCCCCCTGACACCCCAGCTGGGATCAAATTGTGTCACAGGGCCCAGGGGAGAATGATAACACTCCATGCTTTCACCTCCTTTCAACAGAATAAAAGCCCTGCAGGACAGAGGTGACCACAAATAATGTAGAAAAGCATAGGATTGATTTTACCCATAACACCAAGAGGAGTAAGAAAAAGAAGAGAGCAGACAGAACCAAGAAGCCTGATTTGACTCTTAATTTATGAACCTTGAGTCCTCTGGGGTTATTAAGGAAGGAGAAAGCAAAGGGGTCAGAGAGGACGTGAGGAGAAGACAAGGAGGATAAAAGGGTGGAAAGATTCCAGATAGTAAAGATAGGAAACCAGGGTGGAATGAACAAGTTTTAGGACATGGTGAGCTGATGTTTCTACAGGGAGATCGGTATTTTCATATACTTTGCCCATGGTTCCCAAGTCGCCTCAAACTTCTCCGAGAAGTTTAAGAGCTTGCTAATCATCTTCTCCTGGGCCATAATCCAGGAGATTTTTCTCTTAGCTCTAGTGAAGGAAACATATAGTTGCTTCCATGCGCTAGCAATGGTCAGTTTAGCTCCCTTTAATATGCATAAAATGAGTTGTTGAAGTCTTTTAGTGGGAGAGGCTATTGGGAAATTGAGCAGCGCAATATGAGGGGATTTTGTGATAGATAAGTTAGAGATCTTTTAGACAGTGGCGTAGCGTGGGGGGTGCAGGGGGGGCCGGCCGCACCGGGCGCAACATCTGGGGGGGGGGCGCATCCGCTCCGCACATGAAGTTCAGTTGTCAGTCACTCACACTCTTTCTGTGATAGCCTAGGCTGGCTGCCGCTGCCCTGCTAACGATGGCTAGTATTGTCCTCGCCCCCTCTTACTATGTATTGGTTCAGTGCGGCGTGTGTCCCCGCCCCCCTACGGTGCCGATTGGCTGGCATGACTGTTATCATCTGAAGCATGTCGCTTCTGTTTTACCAATGTAGAATATCTTTGTCCTAGCCCCCTGTCACTAGGTATTGGTTTGGGTCAATATGTGTCCCCGCCCCCTTTCGTGCCGATTGGCTGGCAGGATCAGCATTATCACCTCTCTAGTAGTATTCTGATGAACTGAAGTTTTCTCCGCCCTTTCCTATACGATTGGCTGCTGGAGATTGTCCCCGCCCCCCGTATCTCAGTAAGACGATGCAGATTAGTTTTTTATGTGTTATCTGCTGTTTAAACTCCACCCTGAATCTAGGAGTAGCTATAGAGGGAGGACACTTTTGTCACAGCTGGTCATTACGTGCAATACGTCTTTGATTGTTGTCTCTATTTAATGCGTGTTAAAGCTGTAGGAAGTTACCTCAGATGACGGCTGATTGGCCGAAATGCATCAGGTGACCTTCCTGCAGTTTCCAGGACACGCTCTTTGATTGTATACCATGGTTTTCCTCTGTACATCTGCTGATTTTACAAGTTTTACATGTAAGTGACTGCAATAAATGTAAGTGAGTTTTAAATACTGCACCATGAGCCTCTTTCCTCTCTTTTGGTATTGAAACCCCCATGGTGGAACTGCTCATCTGAATGTTAGACCATCCTCCACATGAGATCCCTTTGCCATTGAGAATCTTGCTGGATCCCTGTAATCTGCATTGATTCTTAATGAAAGTATCTGGTAAGCAGCCCATTTATCTACAGGTGATTTCTTGCTATACACAAGGAATTTGGTGGTGGTCTCTCATTAGAAACTGGTCTGCTGTTTACAACATACTACACTATATTCAACCCCTTTTTTTTCCCCCCATTTTTTGAGTTTACTTGTGAAGCTGTTGAGACTTGATTGCTTTGGAGTTTGGCCATCGGAAGTGAAGAGAAGGTTGTTATAACAGCGTACTGTTTCACTTAAATCTGGTAAGCAGCCTGTGTGACCATCAGTGTTTCATGATTTCAATGAGATTCTGGTGACGGTCTTTCAATTATCATCTTTCTGGTGAGCGGCCCTCTTTTTCCATTTATTGAGGGGCTTCTCTAGCTCTTGGTGGCGGGTCTTTGCTCCTGTATCAACAGTTGGGATATACTGCACCATGAGATGTTTTTTCTGTTTATTTGCATATTTCCTGACATTCACACCGATTTGATTGAGCCAAGCTGAATCATCAAGCCAAGTCGGATTATTGAGATTTCGCATCTACTTTACCTATTGACAGGTTTATTGTATTCCTTCATCTGGTAAGCAGATTGGATTGTCCCTATTTCTTCACTAAGGACTATTATCTGAGTGCCGCAAACCCATTACATAATTTATTTGATCTGAGTCGTCTTTACCAGAAATTGCTGGCAGCCACCCATTTTTGGACTGTATCATTAAAACCTGAGCGCGGATTTCCTTTCCTTTATCACAATCGCAGCTCTCTGCCCCTGGCCAGGCTGGCTCACTCACTCTCAATGGCTGTGCGCAGCTCGGCTCCCGAATCCGATCCGAGCTGCCGGGTCGCCCACTGAGGAGGAGGAGGGGGGGGTTTGGAGAGACAGTCCCTGCATGCCTGGCTTATCTGGGGGGGGAGGGACTAAGGTGCAGCGGCCGCCCAGCGCAGCGCTGAGTGCGGGACAGGAGAGGAGAGAACCATCAGGCCAGGCAGCAGCAGAAGAAGCAGTGGCGGCAGGTGAGAGGAGAGAGCCGACGTCAGACGGTGCTGCAGGAGGAAAACCTTGCCTGCTGTGATCGGGTCCGGGACAGTGAAAAAAAAGGTAGGAGTCCCTGTCAGGACTGGACTGGAGTAGTACTGGGCTGGCTGTGCCTGTGCTAGTAGTAGTGACTGACTGAGTGTGAGAAGAACACTGAAAAGAATAGTAATGCAACTATATGTGGTGGACATAAAAGTCACAGAAGAGTGTATTTAGATGGAACTCATAGAGGATCCTCAGAGGGGATCTATGTTATGGGGAACCTGGCCTGCTGTAAGGGGGGAGATCTAAATGGGGGGTGGGACCTCACCTCACCCTGGCCTGCTGTAAGGGGGGGATCTATATGGGGGACATGATCCCCCTTTACAGCAGGCCAGGGTGAAGTTAGGTCACTCTGGGGTCCCCCATATAGATCCCCCCTACAGCATTCCAGGGTCCGGACCTCACCTCACCCTGGCCTGCTGTAAGGGGGGAGATCTATATGGGGGACCTGCCCTGGCCTGCTCTAAAGGGGGATCTATAGGGATCCTGCTCTAAAGGGGATCCCCCCTTTAAAGCAGGATCCCCATAGATCCCATTTAGAGGAGGCCAGGGTCCCCATAGATCCCCCTTTAGAGCAGGATCCCCATAGATCCCCTTTAGAGCAGGCCAGGGTCCCCATAGATCCCCTTTAGAGCAGGCCAGGGTCCCCATAGATCACCCTTTAGAGCAGGATCCCCATAGATCCCCTTTAGAGGAGGCCAGGGTCCCCATAGATCACCCTTTAGAGCAGGGTCCCCATAGATTCCCCACTTTAGAGAAATGGTGATCTATGGGGACCCTTCTCTAAAGGAGGTTCTATGGGGGACCCTGCTCTAAAGGGGATCTATGGGGACCCTGGCCTGCTCTATAGGGGGATCTATGGGGGACCCTGCTCTAAAGTAGGATCTTTGGGGACCCTTCTGTAAAGGGGGATCTATGGGGACCCTGCTCTAAATGGGATCTATGGTATACATTGATAATTGTTTAATTAAAAATGTTTTAATACCGCTTAAATGTTTGTTTACATTTATTTATAAAAGTGTGTGTGTATATATTCATATAGGGCTTAGGGGTAAGGGTTTCTTTTAACTAATCTAGTGGAAGAGACTCGAGTGCTAAAATCCACAGGTTAGGGGGCGCAAATTACTTGCCTTGCCCCGAGTGCTGACAACCCACGCTACGCCACTGCTTTCAGAACATGTTAAAGACTTTGTTCCAAAAGCTTCTTATTTTGGAACAACTCCAGGTTTAGTAACACTTTAAGTGCGATGATGTCTGCGAGTTCTTCTGCCATAGTGGCAGATAAGACTTGTAGCATTTCCATTCACAGTTCCCTGTGAATGGATGACACAGCTGTGTGTCACTCACAGTATAAAAATTTGACAAATTTATTCAGTCAAAAAAGGCCCCAAAATATCCATATCATACATCTTTTTTACATCACCTATACTGAGCTAATACATGCTATCCCATTTTAGTAATAAAGCGGAACTAAACTCACCTTCTCTTGAGTGTTGCGGTGTCCCAGAGCCAACCACCAGCCGCTGCCATCTTCAGCAAGGTTGGCTTTCAGATACCAATCTTCGCCTTTTTCTTTGGCCTGGCCAACATAATGTTGCTCCTGCATGCCCGGGAGTTCATTTATGTC
This sequence comes from Pelophylax lessonae, assembly GCF_965119305.1. Taxonomy (NCBI): domain Eukaryota; kingdom Metazoa; phylum Chordata; class Amphibia; order Anura; family Ranidae; genus Pelophylax; species Pelophylax lessonae. The sequence goes on from NC_138770.1 coordinate 336,679,806, forward strand.
TGCATTGCTGAAATGTCTACACTGAGCTGTCCATGCACAGGGCATACAGGCAGGTAATGGTACTTTAATGCAGGAGAGACATAGGGGCAGATTTACTAAAACCGGAGAGTGCAAAATCTGGTGCAGCTGTGCATTGTAGCCAATCAGCTTCTATTTTAGCTTATTCAATTAGGGTTTGGCAATAAACTCCAGAAGCTGATTGGTTTCTATGCAAAGTTTCTCCAGATTTTGCACTCTCTAATTTTAGTAAATCAATGTCATAGTATGTCTCATCTGCACTGAAAATCCTGCCTGTGAATCCTACCCAGTGAAGTGACTGGCCTCAGATGATACACAGCGATTAAAAAAATCCTCCTACACAAGTTTTACTCTTCCCTACATCCCTTCCAAAGGGCAGAATCATGTTCCTTCTCCTTCTGTTAGTAACACAGAGGGGGGGGGGGGGAGGAAGCAGTTAAAGTGTGTGAGAGCTGAAGAGCTGATTGAAGAAAAGGCACAAACCCCCTGTCAAACAGCAAAACTGTGTTGTGAGAATAGACAAGCTCTGTTCTGAGCTCCCTCCCTGACACAAATTTTATCTCATGTGTCGAGAAAACTGCTCAGAAAGGACTCATGCTGATAACAGAGGAAAGAAGCATCAGAGAAAAACAACACTTTGATCTTTGGAGAGAGAAAAGTAAACACTACAGATATATGTGCTTTGTTAAGATTTCATGACTGAGGTTTACAACCACTTTAAAGTTACACTTTAAATTCCATGCATACTTTGTCCCTGCCAGCTGAGTGGGCATTTCTGCAAAAAACAATATACTGAGGATGTTATCAACCACAGAAGATGTGGTAAGATGCCATAAATCACAAGATCAACAATATATCACAGGTGAATAGTAGGCATCTCCTTTACCCTCTCACATTTGTTTGGAATGAGCAGTCATGTGCACTCTACAAATCCTTTAGTCCTAGTCCATCTCAGGTGTGGAAAAAAGAGGGTGACTGCATATTTACTTTCTATTGCAAAGAATACTGCGCTGTTAGGTTAAGGAATTGAAGCTGCTAGCACTACAATTGACAAACCATTGTGCAAAGAATGAAGGAAAAGGGGAATGCCTATTTTAAAGCTCCCCTTCCCTATGGGACTGTGCCAGTTAAGAGGTATTGAGGCTCCCTTGAGTGAGTGAGGGGGTCAGGGGTCTCTTGTCCCTCCTTTCTCTTTAGGGGATTCTTGGGGTGTTTTAAATTTTAAGACCCCCTGCTCACATGTAAGGACATGTGTGGAGCCTTCTAGAAGGGGTACCTCATTGGTATTTTGAATTTTCCAGGGGGTTACATGACTGGAACATTTTGGGGGGGCTATATAAAGGGGGTTCCAACCCCAAGAGCTCACTTTCCGCAAGAGGAATCTCTGTGGTGCTCCCCTTCCTCCCGTCCCAATTTGTCACAGCCTATTATTATGTGGTTGGGTCACCTTTTTGTTAAAGGGGGACTTTGTTTTTTAGGATTTTCCAGCTGGAGGTTTATGACTGAGCTGGCATGTTAAATTGAGCCTATGAGCATTTTGTTATGGGATAGTTTAAATTTGCTAGGATAGTTATGGCTTGAGCCATAGTGGCTCAGTCAATGTTTAAGTGACAAATATTTGAAATGTTATTGTTTGAATAAATAAAGTGTTTTATTTAAACCAATAATAAAAATGGTCATGGCCAAGTTTACTTCCAAAAAAGGCCGTATTGGTGTTTTATTTATTCGAAATAGTCCCATAAATATAATACAAGTGCCACACTTTTTAGAAGCGATATAGTATATGTGAACCATATAAATCAAAATATGCATAATCAAAATATAAAACATTAGTAAATTTTAGTACATTATTTAAAAAAGTGCAACATGCATACAAAAAGAAAATAATAATAATATATAACTGTGATAGTCCAAATGAATAGTAAAAAAGTCAAATTATTAAACCCCAATGTTATTCCAAGAGTTGTAGAAAGCAGCCACGAATATCCATGTGCAAATCACCAAGATTTGATGATTATCCACCACCAGAGGAGGGTAAATGCACATACCAAAAACCGTGGACTCAGATACCAGCAGTACTGAGTCAAATTAGTTGACATAAGCATACAATATATCTCCAGGGAGATAATCCATGGGGCAACTCCAAGTGTTTCACACCTTAATGCTATGGTAGGTTCCCCACTCTCTTGGTTGCATCATACGATCCAAACATCCATAACAATAAAATATCTCCACAAACCGCAATTGTCAAATTTTCTTTAAAAGTAAAGAACACTTACATCCAGTTTGAAGCTACAACTCTTATCAACTCATCCAATGGGTATGGTTACAAAAGACATGTAGCATGCAATGGTCTGGATAGGATACATATTTACTTTACTGTGGAACCATGGAGAATGAACATAACCACCCTCTAGATTGAATTTGGATCACAGCAGCAAAAAAACTTGAAGATTAGGAGGTGACTGAAAGCTAAAGAAAGTACTTTTTTAAGTTATACTGTAATTCTTCTAACCAAAGTTTAGTGTCATTTTAAAGTTGGTACTTTAACATAAAGAAACCCTGTTGTTGGGCTATTTATGTTAACAACAATATATATATATATTTGCATTTAACATATTTTAGGTATGTTCTTTACCTGTAAAAGCCTCTTTTGTGTAGGCATCCAACAGCTGTCATTCAAGTGACACTCTACAATATATTACTTTGTTTCACCCCTGACTGCTACATAAAATGTCACATGGGTAAGGAATGGCAGATGAACTAAGCCATCACAGACAGCAATTAGACACTCCTAGAAGAGGAGAGGGCTATGAAGTGCAAGGAGGGAGCAGGCTGTGATAGGAAATTGACTCTTCCTGAAGTAATCCATTTTTCTAGCAAATTTAGAGACAAGTACATAAAAAAAATATTCATGGAATAAAAAGCACAGCAAATAAGCATTTAAAAACTCGTATTCTTTGGGTAGTAAAACATCCTGGGCAGGGATTATGTCCTTCCATGCCTCTGTAATGCAGATGTATATGGAATACCATATTTTGTGTAACGTAAGAACTTTTGGCAGATGCTTTATATTACAGAGGAAGACATAAATCACAGGAAATATCATACATCTTTGGAATGACATATTCTACTGCTTGTCCTTGCCTTTGCTTTCCAGGGATGCAGCATTTCAAAGGGAATAGTGTAGGATGCCACACTACATATGCATTTCCATAAATCACAAGAGAATTCCGTGTATTAATGTACACCCTGGGCTGGATTTATGATAAGTAATATTATGCTTGTGCCTGCTGTAACCATTGTTAAAACCTGCCCAAGGGTCCCCTCTTCATTGTGTCAGTTTACCATCTGGCAGTACACTCAGCAGCTACCAGCAGCTAAAGGAGTTGTAAAGGCAGAATGATTTTTAATGCATTCTATGTATTACGATAAAAAGCCTTCTGTGTGTAGCAGCCCCCCTCACCCCCCTAATACTTACCTGAGCCCCATCTCTATCCAGCGATGTACACAAGTCCCTCGGCAGTCTGGGAATCTCCCTCCTGATTGGCTGAGACACAGCAGTGGCACCATTGGCTCTCACAGCTGTCAATCAAAGTCAGTTAGCCAATCAGGAGAGGTAGGGGGGTGAGCCCGAATGGCAGCTCTATGTCTGAATAGACACACGGAGCTGCAGCTCGGCTTGGGTGCCCCCATAGAAAGCTGCTTGCTGTGGGTGCACTCAAAAGGAGAGAGAGGCCAAGAGCACCGAAGAGGGACCTGAGAATAGGAGGATCCGGGCTGCTCTGTGCAAAACCACTTCACAGGGCAGGTAAGTATAACAAGTTTGTTATTAATTAATAAAAATAAAAAAAACATGAGACTTTACAATCACTTTAATATCTCATAATTTTTGTGAGTACTGTATAACTGTACATACACCAGGGGATGGGATTTGTAGCTCCAACTCAACTCATGTCCAAAGATTAAAAGAAGTCTATGGTCACAGACAGCATACACGTTCATTTTATAACATCCGCATTGTAATATAATAGGTTACAAACTTTAGGATCATACAGGGTAATAGGAGCAGGCTATAAATAATTTAAATACAATGTGGAAATGATTATATGATTTTTGCATTTTGACCCTAGATATGCTTTAACCACTTTAATACCATACACTTTTACCCCCTTTCTGCCCAGGCCAATTTTCAGCTTTCAGCGCTGTCACACTTTGAATGACAGTTACTCAGACATGCAACACTGTACCCAAAAGAAATGTTTACCATTTTTTTTAGACAGATATAGCTTTCTTTTGGTGGTATTTAATCACTACTTGTGTTTTTTTTTTTTGCTAAATAAACAAAAAAAGATCAATAACTTTGAAAAAATGATCGTGTTTTTCTTCATTTCCGTAATAAAATTTTAGAAATAAATAATCTTTCTTCATAAATTTAGGCCAAAATGTATACTACTACACTTTTTTGGTAAAAATAACCCAAATCAGTATATATTATTTAGTCTGAGTGAAAATCCACAAACTATGATATATATATATATATATATATATATATATATATATATATATACACACACAAATATATATATATATATATTTGTAAATTAATCAGTCACAAATACCCCCAAAAAACAGCTTTGTACAGTAGACAGTCCAAGGTATTTAGTAAGAAGCATGGCAAGTTTTTTGGAGTTGTAATTTTTTGTTATACATTTTTGGAAAATGAAGAAATTAACTTTCACCAGTGCAGTACAGCATCATCATTTAACTGGTGTAGCGGTGATCAGGGGCACTAACTGGTTACAGTATGTAAAAAATTATAAAAATAATAATAATAATAATAATATTTTTTAGATTTTGTAAAAAAAAAAAAAAAAACTTTTTTATCACAACCTTTTTCTTTTTTTTTTTACATTTTTGTACATACTGTGATAAGAGCAGTACAGTGTTGTCATAGTAATACTGTACTACTCCAGGAAGGTGATCAGGATTTTTTGTACACTGTGATTATTACAGTGATAATTACTGTTATAAGCAATTATTTTTTTATGAATGGCATCCTTCATCCAGTGTTTACTATTGTAAAGCTGTGATTTGCCACATCTATCACATGGTACAGATGCACTGTGATTGGTCCAGTCTGTATCATGTGATCACTGTGACCAATCACAGAAATAAACAAAATAGCACACAACGAATAGCTATTAATAGAACCCATTAATTGTGTACAATTGCCATGCGATCTGCTGTGATTGGTCACAGCAATCACATGGTACTGGCAGTGTCCCAGTACAATGATTTGTCATCCGCTGTGTCCACTGGATACAACGTGTGAAAGATCATGCTGCAGCGAGGCCTGTGGGGTGCGAGATCCTGGGAGGATGTCAAATGATGTCTTCCCAGGATGAGAGTGCTATCGCTTGGCCGTCATTGTGCTATAGGTAGGGCAAGAAGCACTAAAGGTCAGCCAATGAATCTTTCTTTTATGAAGCTGATTAAACAAATGTTGTTGTGTTTCTACCCCATTTATTGTATTTGGTTGTTTTTATTTTCCTTTTCACTGTATATTTTTTCTTTCTGTGAAAAAAAAAGTATAAATTATAAGCCCAGAAAATAACTCGTTATAAAAAAGTTCAGGATAATAAAAGGGGCTTCTGTCACTTTCAGGAGCCACTTTCACTTGTACAAGAACCACTATAGACCTCTGTAGTTCACCTTTCCTATTGATTCCAACGCATTTTGGCAAAAAGTTTTCAGAAGTCCCCTCATTTCTTCTGAATATTAGGGGAAATTAACCTTTTTGCTCCTTGTTTTGGTGGATGATATCGGTCACCGGGTTACAAACATCCGACTTACAAATGACTCCTACTTACAAATGGAGTGGAGGGAGACAACAGGAAGTGAGAGGAAATCTACCCCTAGGAAGGGAAATTCACTCCTGTAACAGTTGGGGAAAAGGTGTCTCCACTGAAGCTTTATCACTAATAATTGTTTCCACAACAACTCCTATTTTTTTAAAATCCAGTTGTCATAGAACAGAAAGTGAGGTGAAATCTTCTGAACAGGGGCACAGACAGCAAAACAAATGGTACAGGGGTGTTAACCCTTCCCTATGCTATCCAAAAAACTTAAATTATTATTTTGGCTGGGGCTACACTTCAAAAAACATACCTGTTCCGACTTACAAACAAATTTGACTTAAGATCAAGCCTACAGTCCCTATCTTGTTTGTAACCTGGGGACCACTTGTTAAGTGCAATGAAAGCCAAAGCATTTTTGTTATTGAACAGCAAAGGGTTAGGAGCTCTGCCAGGTTTTTATTTCTGTAGAAGTTTCTCAAGAGAGTCATTGCCTCTGTGATCAATATCATCAGGCTCAAAACTAAAGAAAAATTCTAAATTCTGAGCTGTCACCTCAACAGTAAAATAGGGCAAGGGTTCATGCACACGGTCCCCAAAAATGCAGTGTTTTTTCATGGCTGTGAACACAGGTTTATGGTGTGTCATGGTCACACACACAGCTGTATAAAGACTTGCGCTGCATTCAGAGCCATAAAATTAAAAAACGAAAGTTTGTATCCACGGTTTACATATAATGTATCCTATGCTGCACACGTGCAAGCGTTTGTTTTAAAGTTTACATATATACAACATTCATTTCAAATGTTTTCTATCGGAGTACAAGAGAATAAAACATTTTAGAAACTAGGGATGCTAGGCAGCAGAAACAGCCTAGCAATGAGGGCCCTAGGCAGCAATACCCCCTGCATCCTAGTAACAAAGATCACTATGCAACAGGAGCCGTCAGCATTCTATCAATGAAGGGTGCTATGTGACAATGACTGCCTGCTTCCTAGCAACCAATATGTTGCAATAATTCTGTACACATATACTTATGTAAATGATGCACAAACATTACATGCATTCAGTACAAACAAATGGAAACCACCCTAACCTATAACTGGCCTTTGCAGCAAGGAGCACATGTAAGGACAATACATGTCAAAAAACCAACAAAAAGCTCACTTACCAGCCAGCCTGCAACAAACTGAATTGACCCAAGTATAACAGTTTACACTAAAACAAGGGGTTTAGTTTGCACACGTTTAGAAATATATATATATATATATATATATATGTAAGCTGTATCCTGGTGTACTGCATTCCTAACTCTATATTTTGAGTCTCTAAAGTTGGAGCACATGTATAGATTAAGGGCAGGTAGGCCTGGAGGGAGCCCACCCCTCCCTAAAGGTACAGGGACGCACTGGACTCCCAGCAATACCACAATGGCAGCGAAGGTATCCAGTGCACCCCCACACTGCATACAGTGTTTGGACAACCTAAAACACAGAATCTTTCTGCTAGCAAGACCATGTGTTTGAAGTTGTAATACACACTACACCCATGTGCATGAGCTCTAAATCGTCCAGTAGGGGCAATTTTCTAGTGACCACTTCTCTCTGCTTCTGTAGTACCCTGAATATAGTAAGTGAAGGGAAATCTCCTCAATGAGACATACACTGTATTGCAAAATCTACAACAATAACTGCAGTGTTGACCCTTACCTACTATATACAACATTTTAAAAGAAAACTTTTGGCTTTTGATCCCTGGTGCCCAACCTGCAACTCAGGGGCTGCATTGACACCTTGTATTTGTGTCAAAAAATCTATACATGCATTATAATACAATTAAAAATATCCTCTAAATGCATAAAAATTCAAGTTTGACAGTGCTGGTGTGAAAGAGGGCCTCACGTTTGTAAAAAAAAAAGTGAATAATAGTGATACAGTGAATAGTAATAAGATTAAAGCGGAGTTCCACCCTCTTTTTCTTCTTTCGGATTCCTGTGGGGAAAAGTATGTTAAAAAAGAATTGGATATATTTTTTTTGGGGGGGTCGGGGGTCACTTACCTTATTTTAGGGGCATCTCTGTCCGACTTCCTCCTTCTGCGGACCCGGCCCCGGACGTCACTTCTAGTTTCGCATTGTGTCCTGGGAGATGTGAGTCATCAATGGCCGGCTGCTACTCTGATTGCCGATCACAATCTACAGTGCATGCGCGAGATTGTGATGGGCATTCTGGGAGCCAGAAACCAGGAAGAAGGTCACAGCGGAGGACACAGCAGCTTCAGATGCCCTCACCGGAGATGGCTGTGCTCTGCAATCAATTTTAAAGGTAAGATTTTATCTTAATTCAATTACTGTCCTGTACTGTAATGTGGGGTTAGTGTTAGTGTAGTTGGTGTTAGCTTAGGATTAGGGGAGTATTTTTATCTAAAAAATGTCTTTGTGGCCGGAACTCTGCTTTAAGAAGGAGATGACAAGATTTGACTAGTCTGTGGGGGAGATTTACTAAAACTGGAGCACTCCGAAGGTGCAGCTGTGCATTGTAGCCAATCAGCTTCTAACTTCAGCTTGTTCGTTTAGGCTTTGGCAATAAAACCTGGAAGCTGATTGGTTTCTATGCAGCGCTGCACCAGATTTAGTAAATAACCCCCTGTGATCTCTGTGGCCAACAGAGAAGTACAAGGACCTTGTACATCTAAAGGGATTCCAAGGATGCTTTGTTGAATAGAACCAATTCTCTACCAACTATACACAGTATACAGCAGCAGCCTGCTCTATGGAAAGGCGGCAAGACAAGGGTCCCGCCTCTCTCCATACTAATTGGAGATTTGGGTGTGAGTGTGAGCTGGTATTGGTTGTACTGTCTCGTCACGTCCTCAGACTGACAGAAATAGATGAGCCTTTCTCCAGGAGCTGTCCAAGGTGCTGTGAGGAACGCAAAGTGGCTAGGACGCAGATAGCTGGCAGAAAATAAGGACAGGGACCAACACCTCAGCTACTATTGATGGTCACAAAGTCACAAAGAGGCAATTACTGAACAGCAAAAGTCAAAAAGATTGCAGAATATTCCAATGAACCTAAAGTGAAGTGAATTAAGGAGTGCAAAGGAGATATTAAAGCTAAATTAAAGGCACACATTAATGTAGCTTGGTTGTCATTAACAAGTAATGTCATGTTTTCTTTCTTTTAAATGCATTTAGCAGAAGCACCTGAGTTTGACATGATAGCAGCCTCTTGTAACCTCTTTGTATTGCAGCGCTCAGACTGAATGTGAAGACAGGGAGCCAATCAACGGTGTTACAAGCAAATGCGTTGACAAGAAACATTCAGATATAAGAGGGAAACGTGAGCAAAGGAATAATATCATCAGTCTCTGTCCTGTCCAATGAGACACCACTGTGGGTTAACCACTTCTGGACCTGAAGGATTTGCCCCCTTAATGATCAGGCCAGTTTCTGCGATTCGGCACTGTGTTGGTTTGACAGACAATTGCGCGGTCGTGCAACACTGTACCTAAATAAAATTGATGTCCTTTTTTTCCCACAAATAGAGCTTTCTTTTAGTGGTATTTGATCACCCATGCGATTTTTATTTTTTGCGCTATAAACAAAAAAAGAGCAACAATTCTGAAAAAATAAAAATAAAACATTTTTCACTTTCTGCTATATAACATTCCCAAAGAAAAAAAAAATTAAAAAATATATTTTTACATCCTTTTAGGCCAATTTTTATTCTGCTACATATTTTTGGTATATAAAAATACCAATAAGCCTATTTTGATTGGTTTGTGCAAAAGTTATCGCGTCTACAAACAAGGGGAAATATTTATGTCATTTTTTTTTTTACTAGTAATGCCGGTTCTCAGCGGGACTGCGACATTGTGGCAGACAGATCGGACCCCTTAACTGAAATTTTTGACACTTTTTGGGGGGGGGGGGACCAGTGACATTACTACAGTAATCAGTGCTAAAATATGCACTGTTACTGTAAGAATGACACTGGCAGGGAAGGGGTTAACCCAGGGGTGATCAAAGGGTTAAGTGTGAGCCTAGGGAAGTGTTTTTTAACTGTATGAGTGATGGGCTTGTGGAATCAACACAGAGACCTGTGATCCTATTTAGGAGGATCACAGGCGCTCTGTGATCATTTCAGAGAGAACAATGGTCTGCCGTGTTTACAACAGCTGACCATCATTCTCTCTCAGCCGGGAGCGATCGGGGGTGCCCAGCGGCAATCGGTGCCACCGGTCCCGTGGTTCAGCATCCCCGCTGCCTAGTGGGGGTGGGCGCGCTTGCCCCAGGAGCACTCCGGCAAACTGCCGTACAGGTACAGTGATTTGCGCAGCTGAGCCAGCCTGCCACAGTATATATGCGGCGGGCAGTCAGCAAATGGTTAATTTACATTATAACATGCTTTAAAACTCATGAAAAAAGTGTGCATTTATATGTATTAGCACAGTGCTCTATTTACTGTGTCAGCACAATATTTTACTTAATGTATGCTTGCATTGCTTTCATGTTTTAACCACTTCATGACTGCCCACTGTAGATATGTTGCAGCAGGGTGTGATCTAACACATCTGGGGCGTGCACACGTGTCACCGGCGGCCCACACACAGTGGGAGCCCAGCAGCGGGTACCATTGACTCGATGTTCGCTGGCACCCGCCGATTATTCAGTACACAGGCAGAACAGCGATCTGCCTATGTAAACAAGTTTTCTGTCAAAAGGGAAGGCATTGATCCTGTGTTCCTGCAAAGCAGGGACACGGATATATGCCTTCCCTTAGTAAAAGCAGTTCCCCCACAGTACACAAGCACTGGCTAGGAACACATTTAACCCTTTGATCGCCCCTGATATTAAACCGTTCCCAACCAGTGTCATTAGTACGGTGACAGTGCATATTTTAAGCACTGATCACTATATTAGTGTCACTGATCCTCAAAAAGTGTCAGTTAGTGTCTGATTTGTTTGCCACAATATCGCAGTCCCACTATAAGTCACTGATCCTTAAAACAGTTACAAACACAATGCCTCCCACACTTAGGAAAATGGCCCCTCCAGATGGGTATGTTTAGATCTTCATCATACTCGAAAGCTTGATAAGTCACTGATCGCCACTATTACTTGTAAAAAATTAAAATAACATATTTTTTTTTTTAAATGTATAGTTTGTTGACACTATAACTTTACACAAACCAATTAATATACGCTTATTGGCAGAATACATATTGGTGCTGAATTGATGAAACAATTTTTTTTTTTTTCAAAATTGGCAGTCTTTTTTTGTTTATAGCACAAAAACTAAAAACTGCAGAGGTTATCAAATACCACCAAAAGAAATTTATATTTATGAGGGAAAAAAATACATTTTATATGGTTACAGCATCGCACGATTGCGCAATTGTCAGTTAAAGTAACAGAGTGCCATATCGCAAATAAATGGCCTGGTCATGAAGGAGGGTGCATTTTCTGGAGGACAAACGGTTAAGTGTGTTCATGTTTCTTGCTGAAAAATGTATACATTCTTCATTTTTCCCACACCACGTATCACTGCTGTGCTATGGTGTGAACATAGCAACTAGAAAACTGTTGTTTTCTCGGTGCCCTTGCAGAGACCTGCTCTGATCATGTACAGAGAAATGCAGGTCACTGCACATGGTGTGAATAAACCTTAGATGGCGTCATCCACGAGGCTATGGAGTGTTAGGGGGCTGTGTCAGGGCCCATTCATACCATTTGTGTTGGGATTACTATTCCCAATGCAAAGGGCAATTTGATATGGTTTTTGTAGTGTTGTGGTAGTGTCCTCTGAAAAAAATTACTGCATACGGTAATTTTTCAGTGCAGGAGGTTGCAACTGAAACCACCACATCACAACTCCATTGTAGTGAATTTAACTCAACGAAATGTGTCATTTCAATAATGTTCTAACAAAAATAAATAAAAAAAAGAAACATGGCAATACGCTGAGATTGGCATATCAACACTGTCCCCCCCCCCCCCCCGCAGCACACACCAGCGTCCATGGAATCAACATGGCAGCCGGTGGGAACAAGCCCCCAATATCAGGTCTAGATAGATAGAAATAGAAACCCTTTGGTAGGTAAACAGCTTGAATGTATGTATTTAACTTTTTGCCTGACACTAGCTTTGAAGATAGGATGTTTGAATCTAAAACACACATTAGGACTGCCTATGCATTATCAGATTTTTTACTCGTTGTGTTTTTGATTTAAACAATGAACATTATTAGGCACTTAGGGTGCAAGAAATGCTTGCAGTATTGGGCACAGAGGCTTTCAAGCATGCTTCCAATTGCTGCAAACAAAAGGTTTAATTCTCTTAAGTGTCTGAATTTGTTTCCCTTTGTTCCTAAATTCACCTAATCATAAGATTCTCATGAAATAGTTCATGAAATTACCAATTGTACTCTGTCCTTTCCCTCTAGTTATATTTTGTCATAAATCCTTATTTTTTTTCCCCAAGGAGTAAACACAAGTGTCATAGCGTTTAGAATTACCTTTTAAATACAAAATACCCCAAAATGAATTAACATGCATGCGGTAATAATGCAATCATTTAGTAATATTATCCCCCCCTTCTAGATTGTAAGCTCTAAAGAGCAGGGCCCCCTAAATCCTCCTGTATTGAATTATATTGTAACTGTATTGTCTTCCCTCATATTGTAAAGCGCTGCGCAAACTGTCGGCGCTATATAAATCCTGTATAATAAATAATAATAATTACCAAGTGTAAAAATAAGCAATGACGCATTGTATTGTAAACACTGCACATTTTATGGTTTACTTAAGTGACCCCAAGGGCTGTGACGGATTTTTCACCGTAAAAGAGACGACAATCTTTTTATTGCACATGTACTGAAAAATGGCAGTAATAATGCTACACTGTTTGTAAGGGATAGTAGATCTCTCATCTAGGAAAATCTGTCTAAATATGGCTGCATTAATACTGATATATAAATATTTGAGGAAATAAAACTGGAGCACGATTAACACAATTTCTTAATTACATTTCTTGTTTCGTTTTCCTAGAGCTTTTCTTATTAATTGCAATTTTCTTTGCCCCTGTTTTTATACATCAGCCCTAGAGAGATCCAGCTGATATAACATGTATTCTGCATGTAGATAGAAATGTTTCACTTTCTATATCTCAGCTCATGTTTTATCATCCTTATTGTATCTTCTTCTTGGGCTGTTAGGTTTCAATCTCCCTGTAGCAGACTTGGATTCTGGAAATTAGTTATTAAACAATTTGGTTGGTTGTCTGTTCAAAAATAATGACAGTAAAATCTCATGTATTGGCATAATAATATTGCAATTATTTTTAGGTATACAAAACAATAAAGTGAAAAGTGTTCCCTTCACAGTAGCGCTGTTATATAATTGTGTTCAAAATAACGTGAATAGTTCCTATAGTTCCTTTTAATGGAACTTCTAAGTCCATCATAGATAGGGAAAAAGAATGAGGATCCAATCTTCCCCAAAAAACAAACGATTCTTTATCAATACACCACCTCTTGTGCTTAAGTGATCCCTCTCCGCTACAGAAAGGCACTCACCAGAGCGCCATGCCTTCCACTCTCATTGTTGGCATAGCTCGCTTGCATGATTAAACACCAGATATCAGATCTTTAAACATCAGCATGTTTCTCCATCAGACTAAAAGAAAAGATGCCTCCAAAGGTACAGTAACCAATTCACATAATATACCTTCATTTAAAATATGGAAAACCACTCACAATGCTAAAATCAACTGTGCACTTTGTATCAAAACCAACATGAAATGATGTCAGGTGGGGGGGCTATGCGGCATACAGAACTGATGCCAGGACCGGAACCGGAAGTGACACAGAACCCTGTCTGAGGAGTCCAGAGGTGGTGAGATGTTGCAGTCTATCACCAGGCTTGGCGCCATTTCATATTGGTTTTGACACAAATCGCACAGTTGATTCCAACATTGTGAGTGTGTTTCCACTTTTTAAAATGAAGGTATATTATATTGTTTACTGTACCATTCGAGGCATCTTTTCTTTTCTTTCCTCATATGTGAATGGCTAAACTATGGGTCTGATGGAGAAACATGCTGATGATTACAGATCTGATATTTGGTGTTTAATCATACAAGTGAGCTATGCCAACCATTAGAGTGAAAGGCATGGCGCTCTGGTGAGTGCCTTTCTGTAGCGGAGAGGGATTACTTAAGCACAAGATGTGGTGTATTGATGAAAGAATTGTTTGTTTTTTGGGGAAGATTGCATCACTATTCTTTTGCACTATCTTTGATCTTATACAAAAGGAACTATTCACATTATTTTGAACACGAATATATCATAGCACTACTGTGAGGCTCCGTTCACATCTAGGCGTTGTTATTATTACAGATGTTTTTAGGCATTTTTTTCTGGCATTTTTCGGGTGTATTTGCAGCGTTTTTTTGCAGGCATTTTAAGTTGACAAGTGACCAATGAAAAACAGTAAAACGCCTGTAATCTCCGAAAAAAAGAAGTTCATATAATTTTTTTTTAGCGACTGGCTTTTTGCTTAAGGTGACAGTACGCTCAGATGTGAACAGGGGCAATTGAAATAAATTGGATTTGTCTTGTTGGGCATTTATAAAGCTAATGTTTAGAGCAGAAAATCACCCAAAAATGCCTAGATGTGAAAGGAGCCTATAGTGGGCACTTTGCACTTTATTGTTTGTAATGTTTATATTTTTGACAGTGGCAGCGGTAAGATTTGATTGTTTTATTTAATCTCACAATTTTCGAGAATTTGGGTTAACCACTTGCCGACCGCCAATAGTACATATACTGCGGCAAGTCGACTCTGTCCCGTGAAACGACAAAACTGTACGTCATTTCGTGGAACCACTAGTGGGGGCTAGCACGCGCTGCCAGAGGTACGCGCATGCGACGATTTGCTACAGGGGGAGCTGGTCCAGCACCCGTGATCGCTCCCCGTGGAGACAAAATGGCTGTTCTGTTAGTAATGAACACAGGGATCCTGTGTTCCTCCTATTTAGGTGTCCGATCTGTCTGCCACAATGTTGCAGTTTCGCTAAAAATCACTGATCGCCGCCAGTACTAATAAAAACAAAATAAATAAAAATTACATAAATCTTTCCCCTAGTTTGTAGACATGATAACTTTTTCACAAACCAATCAATACACTTATTGGGATTTTTTTCACCAAAAATATGTAGCAGAATACATATTGGCCTAAAATGATAAAAAAAAAATTTTTTTTATTGGGAATGATTTATAGCAGAAAGTAAAAAATATTGTTTTTTTTCAGAGTTTTTTGTTTATAGAGCAAAAAATAAAAATCGCAGAGGTGATCAAATACCACCAAAAGAAAGCTCTATTTGTAGGAAAAAAAGGACATCAATTTTATCTAGGTACAGCATCGCACAACTGCGCAATTTATGTAATGCGGTTCTGTATCGCAAAAAATGGCCTGGTCATGAAGGATGAAAACCTTCTGGTCCAGATGTGGTTAAACATACACATTTTTGTTGTGGTTGAATGTAAAGGGATTTGTATTATTTTTTATTAGCTTGAATTTGGCATCATTGTTTATTCATTGAATACCTCACAGCTTTGAGATTCAGTTGTGTTTATTTGTATATATATTGTTTTATCACTTTTCACTGCTACATATTTTTAACTATAATTCCTAAAAAAAAGAAACATTTTTTTTATACATTCACTACTAGAAGTATTCTTGTTTGTTAAATGAATGCAGCATAGAAAAAAAAAAAAATATATATATACTGTATATATATATATATATATATGTATTTATACACACACACCTTTTTTACTCTGCATTTTTTCCATCAAACCTCCCAGTGTTTCTAGAGATATCTTTGTCCCCATGGCTCAGCAGTACACTGTAAGTCTCCGCATTCCCAATCAATGACCCAGCAGGGTCTACAATACTATTGCCTTCTCATGTCTAGCACAGCATTCCTGGAATGTATGGATGTCTCATTTCTTGACTCATCTCTCCATCCCTCCCTCTGAAACACATATGGGGGAATTCAATAAAACCCTAATGACACCTTTCTGGCGATATGGCTCTTTAAAATGCCCTGTGCCAGATTAAACAATCCCTGCCATCCATTTTGTTAGCTTTACCAACATGTGTGGAAGATTCGGGTAGTTCCTAATAGCACAATTTTTAAAAAGTAAAGTTATTAATACATCCAAATTAAAAATAATTATCTCTAGTTTGTAGATGATGACACTGAAGGTAAATAAGGCAGAACACCTGTCTATTTGACAATGCTCCCTCCTCCCCTCCCCACCTGACACTGGTTGAAGCCTGATGGGGGAGCTGAGACATTAGTTCCCCATCAGGTCTGTTCTCCCCTTGTGATTGACAGCAGGGAGTGTGTGGTTTCTATAACGCTGTTTGCTAAATATCCATTCACTGTCCGCTGTCAGTCACAAGGGGAGTGGACCTGATAAGGAACTAGTGTATGTGAAATCCGCAGCTGCTGTGCTGTCCTATGGCAGGTGCAGCAACAGTAGGAAGCTCAGCTGCACTGAAGATGTCATATCCGACACTCCAGCCTCCGTGTGCATTCACATGTGGTGCATTCTCTAGATACAATTGTGGGGAGGCATGTTGGAATTCTAAAGAGTGTCTTAGGTACTCTTTATGTATTCCCCTGATTGTACATTATTGTATCAATTTGTAATTCCCATACCACAAAAACAAACGTTTTATGGGTTACTACAGATCACTTCCATACTGTAATGAGGTAACCCTTTGTTTGCTCACAGCAACATACTAAAAATACAGAAACCAGGTAATTCAATTATGGTTTCAAAACGTACAAACAAAGCAACTAGAGGCGCCTATCCTACTCTAAAAGATAGTGAGCTGTGAAACACTTTGAAAGCATCCTTTAACATAATTCCCAAAAGACTAAAACACACATGTAACACTTTCCTAGTAGAATATAACAGAGAGACTGACAGTTGCAGTTATCCCTATCAACCCCTACACGGTAGGAGCCGGATACTGCAGTCACAAAAGGAGAGCCAATGGGAAGTGATTGGGAGGGAGCGACTGATCCTGGCAAAGTTCGGTGGATAACACACCCGTGGCTCCTCCTTTTTTCTGACAGCTCTACTACACATTTTTCAATTGCTTTTTATTCCCTTTACTTGATTAATAACTCTAACATTGAAGAACCTGATCCCCTTACCAGGGTAGTCAATTTAGTTCTCAGTTTGGGACATACCATGCCCCAAACATATATTTATTTTTCTACAAATCCTGTGGACATATTTTGTATATTGCTTTATTTATGTTTGCCCTATTACAATTGCTAGTTCATGGTTTTAATATATGTATATTTATTTGTGAATGTCTGTGGTCACTAGGGGGAGCCTCTTTTGTTCAGGTTATCCCCTGTCATGTCCTCTCCTACTGTGCAGGATGGACTCTCCTCACCACCCATGTCCACCATCTGGAGGTGGGAGGATCGGTTTGGATGCTCCCCATTGGCGGGCATGTGACGCCTGTCTGGGAATGCCTCCCTCAATGGAGGTATGTCCCCGAGTTGGACGTGCCGGTTCCTTCTTCCTCTTGGCGTGGATGTTATTGGCTTGGCCCTTCGTCCACCCATTGGTCGAGGGACGTGGTCATCAACTATGCGCCTGCATCTTGTCCGGCGCACCTTGATGCGTTGGATCCACGCATGCGCATTCGGTGCGTCAGCCCCAGTCACGGCTATGCACACGGCTCTCATCTGGAGCCGGCTCAGCTGTGTTTGGGGCGGAACTGTCCTATATATAGATACGATCATTTCCAACCCAATACACACGGCAACGGAATTATAGGCTGTTCGGAACGCCAGGTATCTTTATTTTTACCAACGATCACTCCTGCACTTTATTCTAACTTCTAGCAAGCTTTATCAGTTCATCAGTCATTTTGATCACCTCGGGACTTCCTCACTCCCTCCACTCCCTTCACTGCACACAGCTGAATATCACTATCTATATATATATTATTCTTTATTCATTTCCACTTTTGTTTTCCTTTGGTGGCTCAACGATCTTTAGCTCTCACCCTCCATATCACTTGTTTACCACCTCACATGCTTGATTTTACTCACAATGGCTATTTTTTTCTATTTTTTCCTTTCTGCATGTTCCATTCACCAACATTATTTTGGTTTTTCCATCACATTTTCGGTATCTTTTATTCTTCATTCACTGTATGACCTACCCCATATGCACATTCTCTTCCATCACTCAATGAATATAGGGATATTGGACCTTACTTTTGCGTTCACTCAATTTTTTTACCCACTAACACAGGCCTCCCCATCAGCCACCCATTAGCCCTGCTGTTTGGACGGATAAGGAGATACATATATATATACCCTTTGGTAAGCTTTTTCCAAACAAATACCTCCATTTATATATCAATATAAATCATTATATGAGTCATAGGAATGTCCTTCCTTGTAATTCTTTCTATACTTCAAGGACTTTTATCATACTTTTATATTGAACAATTTTCCTCTATATTTCACCCATTTATAGAGTAGACCATTATGGGACTGCCTGGACCGGGCTCCCCTTTCTATTTAGGACCGTTCCCATGTCCGCCGTAGGGGTATCTATCCAAATTACGACCTTCTATCCATCCTCCGGGGTTTGGGATTGGTTGCTTACAGGTGGGTTCCTGTCCTTTATTTGCACTCTTCCTTGTGACCCCTACATTTTATACGACTATTCATATGTCTACAATGCACTGTATTATTATTATTATTCATCTTTTTTTGTTTCTTTAAATTTCTAGTAGCATTGGTGTGGTCCTCACACCAAAGTTCTGGGCAGAATATGAATCCTTAAAGGAAGAAGTGAGGGACTGAGGCTTCTCAGATGCACCAGAGACAGGGTGAGACTGGAAGGATGCCTGAGATGCCCAAGCCTCCCACTGTGTCTGGGGTGCCTGCTAGATACACAGCTGATCCTAAAACTGCAGGAAAGAGAAAGTCAGCTGTCCAGCTGTGAGAGTGCACCCGGAGGCTACACTTAGAAAGCACTTATGGAGACACAACCTGGACACAGGCTACAGCACAGAATCAGGCCTACAAGGAACTCATAAGGAAATCCCCTGTGTCTTGCCAGGGAAGGGGGACATTAGGAATTGCCCTGGTTTTTTCACCTTTAGCAACTGATAGAAAAAAAAGGTAGCCTTGGAATGTGGGTACGAACAACCCTATGTACCCAGCTAGGTCATGGAGAAATTCTAAGAAAATTGCCAGAGGTGGTGTGACAAGTATATATGGTAGTTCCTAAACATCTCAAAGCCTGGCAGAAGCCCGCAGTTCCCAAAGTTCTGCAAAAGATTTCATGAATAAAAAATGAGTGGAGCTTGGGACACTTCATCTATCAACATTATGTGGGAGACCAGGCACCAGGACTAAGTCCAGTCAGCCAATATCTGGAGTCCGGATGGCAAAATGATCCAGATTTTAGACATGCGCTTTTGAAGTATAGCTGGATATTAGAAAAAAATGAAATAGAAAAAGATGGGGCTTTACGGGCCAGTGGGAGTAGAAGGATCAGACACAAAACCAATTTATAAAGCCATATACCATTTTATTAATTTAGAAATAAAAAACATGGGCAACCATGCACATGTTCACAAGGACAAACTAATATGAAAGAAAATTGTTATAAAATCAATCAAAATGAGTCATTGACAATATAGAAATACATCCCGTGAGGGAAAAGAACCAAAAGCCTGCGTAGGATGGAAGGTAGGTCTCAGAATGGAATGCGGTCAATGTAGGTCCCCAGCAAGCCGACGCGTTTCGCTCAAGGCTTCCTCAGGGCCTGAGAGACCATGACAGACCGGTATTGACTGAGTAATGACTCAGGAGGTGACAGGTTGTAGCGATACATAGACTGGTAAAATTCACTGCTTCGGTATTCAAATACAGTCTCCGTGTTGTACCTACATTCATATATTTATTTAGGTTTAAGTATCCAGCCCCTCAATCACCGCAAGAGTAATGCTTTTGATATATTATGACGATAGCTTATTAGAGCTTGATTGCCAAAATTCCCTGATATATTCGGATATTTTTGAGGGTATAGGTGACCAGCACTAGGAAGCTGCACTTCATGTATCCACCTATAGTTTCCTCTTCTCTTGGATAAGCCCAGTGGAATAATAATAGTTTGGTATACCCTTAGCGATATACGGTGATTATAGCCTATTTATGGTGCAAGGGTGGCTTCAGGCAGGAAGAGGTACACATCACAGCATCCTATTTCAGACAGATAAAGAGGACAATGTGTCCCGGACTCCACAGGTCCTCTATGCGACAAACGACAGCAAGTGATGTGTACCTCTGCCTGCCTGAAGCCACCCTTGCACCATAAATAGGCTATAATCACCGTATATCGCTAAGGGTATACCAAACTATTATTATTCCACTGGGCTTATCCAAGAGAAGAGGAAACTATAGGTGGATACATGAAGTGCAGCTTCCTAGTGCTGGTCACCTATACCCTCAAAAATATCCGAATATATCAGGGAATTTTGGCAATCAAGCTCTAATAAGCTATCGTCATAATATATCAAAAGCATTACTCTTGCGGTGATTGAGGGGCTGGATACTTAAACCTGAATAAATATATGAATGTAGGTACAACACGGAGACTGTATTTGAATACTGAAGCAGTGATATTTACCAGTCTATGTATCGCTACAACCTGTCACCTCCTGAGTCATTACAAACAAGGAAATACCGGTCTGTCATGGTCTCTCAGGCCCTGAGGAAGCCTTGAGCGAAACGCGTCGGCTTGCTGGGGACCTACATTGACCGCATTCCATTCCGAGACCTACCTTCCATCCTACACAGGCTTTTGGTTCTTTTCCCTCACGGGATGTATTTCTATATTGTCAATGACTCATTTTGATTGATTTTATAACAATTTTCTTTCATATTAGTTTGTCCTTGTGAACATGTGCATGGTTGCCCATGTTTTTTATTTCTAAATTAATAAAATGGTATATGGTTTTATAAATTGGTTTTGTGTCTGATCCTTCTACTCCCACTGGCCCGTAAAGCCCCATCTTTTTCTATTTCATTTTTTTCTGGTATCCACATTAGAGGTAAGGGCCTAGTTTACACGGCAATTTTTTTGTGTGTGTCTATAGCTGGATATTGGTCTTACTGCTTTGTTGATTTTCATAAGGAAGAGCGGCAGAGTTTGTTTATGCTGGATATCCTCCACTTGTTCCTGCTATGGCTGGCTCTTTCTTAAGGGAACTGAACTGTTGATCAACATAGGGACCAACCCACAGGTAAAGTTCTGCTCTTTGTTAATTATTGCAGAAAGGATTCCCTGTTTTTTTTTTTTTTATTTACAACAATGGATCCACCAGGAAGCTAAGTGACTTCTTCCTATTGAGGGGACCCTCTGCCCCTGTTTCTGATTTTCTAGTTGGGCTCTGAAGAGGTGGGATTATCTGTATCTAGTAATTGGGAAGATTGAACCCATTGGTAATGGGTAAAGTTTTTATTCCTTCCCTCTGCTGTTACTTGAATTCTTAGCTGGCAGAGTCAACAACCTGCTAATATGTTTATGGACAATTCTATATTACTTCAGAAACATTCTTTGCCTTTAGGTAGGGATTAGTATGGTTTATTAGAGATGGGTCGAACACCTCCTTTTTGGTTCACAGCAGAACTCCAGAACAGGGGAAAAGTTCTACCTCGAACGGTAAACCCCATTGAAGTCTAGGGGAGCCAAAAAGGGAAAATCAAA
The DNA here is from genome assembly GCF_965119305.1 of Pelophylax lessonae. NCBI lineage: Eukaryota > Metazoa > Chordata > Amphibia > Anura > Ranidae > Pelophylax > Pelophylax lessonae. Next base: position 336,701,510 of record NC_138770.1, read on the forward strand.
CGTGCCGATTCGAAGAATTATACGCAAGTAATTGCCCATAAAAGGGGTATGGGGGTCCAGGTACTGCCCTGAGGGACATGTATCAATGCAAAATAAAATGTTTTATAAAAATTTTTTAGGAGCAGTGATTTTAATGATGCCTAAAGTGCAACAATAAAAAATATAAAATTTCTTCAAATATAGACAGGGGGGGGGTCCCCTTAGTCTGCCTGTAAAGTGGCACATCTGTAGCATATATAGAATATGCTGCTAAGTGACACTTCTAAATAAAAAAAGTCAAATCACGTTTAATATGACTAGCGGTTTCAATTGCTGGCACCCGGCCATTGAAACTTTTTTTTTTAAAAACGCGTGCCCCCCCCCCTAAAATCTTTAACAGATCCTTATTTAAACAAGCAGCTTGGCAGGTCAGGAAGGGGGGGTTGATGAGCAAGCACCCCTCCTCTGAACAATACCAGGCCACATGCCCTCAACCCCAAAACACTGTGTTGATGGGGACAAGGGCCTCATTCTCACAACTCTGGCTGGTGGTTGTGGGGGTCTGCGGGCAAGTGGCTTATCGGAATCTGAAAGGGGGCCCCCAGATCCCACTCTCTCTATGTGTTAATGAGTAGTAGTACCCCTACCCATTCATCAAAAAAGTGTCAAAAAGTAATAAAAACACACATGCACAGTTTTTGACAATTTCTTTATTTAGAAAAAAAAAACAGTGTCCCCCGATGTAAATCCATAGTCAATCACGCCGCCCACATTGTAATGCCCAATTTGGCCAGTCAAGGTGCAAAATTTACTTTGCAGCGCCCAGTGCACTGCAGAGCGTTCGGCGGGGCGAACACCCTGCAAATTCAGGTGTTCCCTGAATGGGGCAAACAGCAAATGTTCGGCTTAAACTGATGCTCGGTTAGAACTGTTTACCCAACTCTACTGTTTATAGAAAATGGAAATGCAGATATTGTAGATAGTTTGATGGAATAGGTAGTGTTTTTTTTTTTTTTTAAATAGGTCTCGCCCCTCACATTTAGGGGCACTTTAGCACTTTAGACACCAGGTGGCAATACAGAGGACAAAGCTTTTGGACTTCAACATTACAATTTAGGATGTTATATATTATTGATTTTATTAACCACTTTACCTCCGCTCACATGGAGGCTACTGCGGCACTTTGCCACGATCCCATCCAGCGACGTAGACCTACGTCGCTGGACTCCTCCCCCTGTAGGAGGCGCTCGCGCCGCCGGAGGCGCGCTCCCGCTGTTTTCATTCACAGCAGGAGTCGGGCCAGGGGAGGAGCAGCGGCGATCGCCGCTGCTCTTACCCGATCGTCGGGGATCGAGTCTGGAGATCCGCCTGCTGTGTGTAAACACAGCGGGCGGATCTCCATAGTGACAGGGAGTGACAGATTGGAGTGTTCAGCATAGCTGGACATCCGATCTGTCCCTGTCTCACAAAGTCACCTCCCCCCCCCACACGTCAGTAAGCACCAGGCATACATTAACCCCTCCCTCTCCAATAAAATTAACCCCTTCACTGCCAGTGTCATTTTTACAGTAACAGTGCATATATATAGCACTGATTACTGCAGTAATGTCACTGGTACCCCCAAAAGTGTCAAAAAAGTCAGTCAAGGGTCCGATCTGTCCGCCGCAATGTCGCAGTCACGCAAAAAAAATCGCAGATCGCCGCCATTACACGTTAAAAAAAAAAACACCAAAAATGACAGAAATCTTTCCCGTAGTTAGTAAACGCAATAACTTTTGCGCAAACCAATCAAAATACGCTTATCGTGATTTTTTTTACCAAACATAGGTAGCAGAAAACAAATTGGCCAAAAATTTAAAAAAAATTTGATTTTTACATTTTTTTGGGGGGGAATTTCATATAAAAAATGTGAAAAATATTGTTATTTTTTCAAAATAAACGCTCTTTTTTTGTTTATAGCGCAAAAAGTAAAAATCGCACAGGTGATCAAATACCACCAAAAGAAAGCTCTGTTTGTGGGAAAAAAAGGACGTAAATTTCGTTTGGGTATGGCGTCGCACGACCGCGCAATTGTCAGTTAAAGTCGCACAGCGCCGAATCGCAAAAAGTGGCCTGGACGGAAGACAGCAAAATCCTCCGGTGGTAAAGTGGTTAAAGGATTATCTGTGAGGAGATAATGCTCCAATCTTGCAATGTACTGCTTGAAATTCTCTCTTAACTCGGTTCTTTTACAAATTAAGCAGCAACGAAGACCCACACTTTAGTTAAAGTTAATGTACTAACCATCTGTGATTAGTTAGTGGTAGGGACCTACTCAGGTAGACTGTATGATTGTATAAATATTTATTGTAAGCGTGCTGATACTGGATGGCTACTTATTCGGTCTGGCGCCAGTCTCCCATTATGTTGTACTGCACTTCTTTTGCACTTGAGTTTTTCATTTTGACTAAGAGAAGGTTTATTATGTGGAATTCCACATATATTTTGTTACTTTGTCCTGTCCTTGTCCTTGTCATTATGGGATACTCTGCTCTTGGCAGCCAGAGCTAGTTTTTTGTTACAGCCCATGAGGACAGGGCCTATTTTTGGTGGGGGATGGGTGTAGCACCCTTCTAGTTAGGTTGCTAGGATATTAGGTACATTTCATTTTTTTGGCTCCTCTGTAATCAATGGATTAGTTGTTGATTGCTTTTAGCTGTTCTGAATCTCCAAAGCTGTAGGCTTGATTACTCTCCCCTATTCTTCCAGAGGTTTCTGGAACATAGAGGGTTGAGCAAGGCAAATAGGCAGCCTGAATATTTATTGTGCTCCAGTCAATCCCTGGTGAGGTGTGTCCAGAAGGTGGTTGGAGAGGAATATAAATATCTGAGATATGGAACAGCAAGGTCTTCCTCTTGTTGGAGGGAATCCACCCATCTGGGTGGGGGTTGCGACCCTCAGCAGCTATCCTGATTTCAGTTGCAATTCATTGAAGTGGCAAAGCTGGGGGGGGGCTATCTTTTAGGATCCCTTTTGGAGCTAATCACTTGTCTGGTCTGGAGAGCTCACTGGGGAGTGTTTGGTGGATTCTGGAAGGAGGCATCCGGTGGTCCTGTGATATTGTGAGTTCTGACCTGAGTTCCTGGTTCTAATGGTTATGTGCTGTATTCCCTAGATGACATGCCAGGAGTATACCTGCCTGGGATAGCTTCTAAGAAGGGGCTCATTCTCTGCCAACATTTTTTTTCTGCTTTGAGACTGCTCAGAGAGAGCCCTAGTGAAGTGAATTGTCCTCATGCTTTTAAAGCAATACAAACCCTCATAGACATCCCCTAGACTGATCACTGAGCCAGAATGAGTAAAATGTTACTATGTGCCTGGCTTTTTCTGCACTAATTCTGGGAAAGAACTGGTTAACTTACAGTGTTTTTTAGGTTGCATTTTGGTTAAAATGTGTAAGCCTCCCACCCGCACCAAGGACCCTCATGTTTGGTGAGTTCCGCAGAAGCACTTTGCAGACTACTGGCTATTCTATGCATCAGCTACTCTTTTGGTAAAATAATACTTTCTAAGAATAGTTTGTAGCTAGTTTAAGGTTATATCCCTATGATCTTGATTTTAACTTCATATTGAAAATACTGCTGCCCTTTTGAACTATATTCAAAACCTTAGTGTATTTAAAGGTTATTCTCTCTCTTTTCCTTTCTTTCCTCCTGACTGTACATATAAGTTTCCCGAAGTCTCTCCTGATTTGTTTTATCCTGGAGGGAAGCAAATAATAGTTTCAAACAAATACATACATAAATAAATTGAAAATGTTTATATGCCTGTTACCAAAACATTAAGTTTAATAGATCTGGATAGCCATCAATCTGTAGATGACAGCACACAACTGGATTGACTAGCAAAAGGTTTGACAGTGCTCAGGCATGAGCAGTCAATCACTAGACCTGAACACTGTCATAGTGTGGCATTATCCTTGGTAAGCTGTCACAAGCCCAAAGCCCTTTGACCCAACCTCTAAGAGTACTAAAGTGCTTGGAAAACATTAACAGTTCAGTGTTTTTAGAATTTAGGTTATCTTTAATTTAAGCCCCCCTCCCCATATACTGTATCTATGTGTACAGATCAAAAGACACATCTGGAAAAGACAGCCAGGGGACAGAAAAAGAATTATGAAAAGTAAGAATAAAGAAATCTTTAAATCCCTTACTATTATATAAAAATTATTTCTGAATAGGGAAAGAGATGGGTGTGGACACTTACTTTATGTTGATACTCATATATAATAATCTGGTTATTAGAATACTGTAACTGTGTAGGCTCACATGATTGCATGAAACAACAATTAGGGAATAGTAACATTTGCATCATGGCATGAGTCACCTTGTCTGCAATTCCTTGGGGTGTACCTTATTGTGATTGAGGATTGTGATTGAGGATTGAGCCACTTTGCTGGCATCATGATTGACATTAGATTTACATTGGGAGACAACGTTTACCTGTGCTGTGAGTGCATGGTGAAGCATTGTCCACACAGTGACACACATATGTAGTATGTGGGCAATAAAACCTACCCCTTCTACCACTGCACATACTGTATGTGTTACATGGGTGTTACACAGGTGGCAACAGGTTAAAAGGATGTCTTCCAGTGTGTTCATTTATTATTTTAGTTTTTTGTGGATGAGTAACAATGGGTACTATGCACCCCTTACTCATTTAGGTAGTGATGGAGAGCCACATTCTGATAAGCCCCCACATCCACTGGACCAGTGATGTGGGGATCAACATGGGGACAAAGTGTCTTGCCAGGGGAAGCCATCTAGCTAGGTACCCTCTCAATGTTGAGGGCATATGGCCTGGTATTGTTAGGGAAGGGTGGGCTCATGCTTACTACCCACTTGCTGCCCCCTCTATTCCTGTCCACTCAGGAAGCTTGGGGTCTTCCCCAATATCAATACCAGACCCTTATTCTGAATAAGTATGCAAAAAAAAAAAGACACTATGAAAAAAAGCTTTATTATTAACATTTTCCCCAAACATCTTTGTAAATTCAACATCAATAACATCACCAGCGATGTAGATACCTCATTACTCATGATGAGGAATGTCCCAATGATCCATGGACATGACACACATCTCTGGTCGCACACCCACTGCCAATTACATCTACCAGCTGGCTGCTTAATGCCTTAAGGTGGTCAAGAATTTACAGGGATCCCATGTTCCTGTAGTACATCATACAGGTTTGTCACTTCACATGCAGGTTGAAGGCACCTCCTAAGTATGTTATTTAAAGCAATTATGTATTTTTATTGTTGCTCTTTTCACCGCATTAAGAGTCCCACTCCCCAATCAATGAATGGTATTTTTCTTTTTTTTTTTTTCCTTTGCATTGGCATTGTTTTTAATATGACAGTGCCCAGCTATGCATTTTTTTTTTACCAAAAGCTTTCAAATTGACCTTGAAAAAGATGTCAGTGGGGTTCAGGCTGATTTTCAGATACAAGACTGAGTTTGTAGATCCACCTGCTAATCAAACCCAGGCCAGTTCACTCATAACTAGGGATGGGTAAATGGTCTGGTCCGAGCATGCTGTTTGCCGAACACCCGAATTTGCAGGGTTTTCACCCGACGAACACCCTGCAATGCTGTGCCCTGATTGGGTAAAGCTTTGCCTCCCACCCGCACCAAGGATCCTCATGTTTGTTGAGCTTTGCCCAATCAGGGAGCAGTATACGATGATTGTTAAGGAGCAGCGCCGGGAAGCTGGGTGCAGCGTCCTTAACAACCATGAGTCATCAGCTGTCAATGGGTTTCCCCTCTGACAGCTAAACAAAAAAAGAAAGAAAAACAATCTTCAATCACGCCGCCCCCAACACCCGCCAACCCGAAAAAAGAAAAAAAAGCTCCGCTTTTGTTGAATGCTTTCCGCGGCATGCCTATTCGTGGTTTGACAGTTCTTATATAGGGAATTGGTGGGGCCACATAGGTGACATCACCGGGTGGTCCCACTCCCTCAGGACATCATGGAATGGTGCATGCTGGGTCGGTGATGTCACGAGGATCGGGGCCGCCAGGTGATGTCACTGATGTGGCCCGCCTATCCACTATATAAGAACTGTCAAACCGCGAACAGGCAGATCGCGGAAAGTGTTCAACGAGAGCAGAGATTTTCTTTTTTCGGGTCAGTGGGCAGCGTGATTGATGATGGATTTACATCAGGACACTATTTTTTTTTTTTTTAATAAAGGACTAGTCAAAAACTGTCTTGTGTGTTTATTTTTTTGTACACATTTTTGGTGAATGGGTAGGGATACAATGTACCCGATACCCATTCACATAGGGGGGGCTCCCTTGTTAAAGGGGGCTTCCAAATTCTGATAAGCCCCCACCCGTAGACCCCGACAGACAGAACCCGGGGTTTTCAGGAAGAGGCCCTTGTTCACATCAACATGGGGAGAGCTGAAATCTCCAGTACATTTTAATCTACTAAAACTCATTTTCATAAATCAAATAGGTTTAGTTAAATTGTATTGCATCATTTAAGCATTTCTCTACAATTTCAAAACTCATTATATACTCCTGGAGTAAAAAAAAGTCTAATACAGCGCCTTGCGAAAGTATTCGGCCCCCTGAACTTTGCGACCTTTTGCCACATTTCAGGCTTCAAACATAAAAATATAAAACTGTATTTTTTTTGTGAAGAATCAACAACAAGTGGGACACAATCATGAAGTGGAACAAAATTTATTGGATATTTCAAACTTTGTTAACAAATAAAAAACTGAAAAATTGGGCGTGCAAAATTATTCAGCCCCTTTACTTTCAGTGCAGCAAACTCTATCCAGAAGTTCTGTGAGGATCTCTGAATGATCCAATGTTGACCTAAATGACTAATGATGATAAATAGAATCCACCTGTGTGTAATCAAGTCTCCGTATAAATGCACCTGCACTGTGATAGTCTCAGAGGTCCGTTTAAAGCGCAGAGAGCATCATGAAGAACAAGGAACACACCAGGCAGGTCCGAGATACTGTTGTGGAGAAGTTTAAAGTCGGATTTGGATACAAAAAGATTTCCCAAGCTTTAAACATCCCAAGGAGCACTGTGCAAGCGATAATATTGAAATGGAAGGAGTATCAGACCACTGCAAATCTACAAAGACCTGGTCGTCCCTCTAAACTTTCAGCTCATACAAGGAGAAGACTGATCAGAGATGCAGCCAAGAGGCCCATGATCACTCTGGATGAACTGCAGAGATCTACAGCTGAGGTGGGAGACTCTGTCCATAGGACAACAATCAGTCGTATACTGCACAAATCTGGCCTTTATGGAAGAGTGGCAAGAAGAAAGCCATTTCTTAAAGATATCCATAAAAAGTGTTGTTTAAAGTTTGCCACAAGCCACCTGGGAGACACACCAAACATGTGGAAGAAGGTGCTCTGGTCAGATGAAACCAAAATCGAACTTTTTGGCAACAATGCAAAACGTTATGTTTGGCGTAAAAGCAACACAACTCATCACCCTGAACACACCATCCCCATTGTTAAACATGGTGGTGGCAGCATCATGGTTTGGGCCTGCTTTTCTTCAGCAGGGACAGGGAAGATGGTTAAAATTGATGGGAAGATGGATGGAGCCAAATACAGGACCATTCTGGAAGAAAACCTGATGGAGTCTGCAAAAGACCTGAGACTGGGATGGAGATTTGTCTTCCAACAAGACAATGATCCAAAACATAAAGCAAAATCTACAATGGAATGGTTCACAAATAAACATATCCAGGTGTTAGAATGGCCAAGTCAAAGTCCAGACCTGAATCCAATCGAGAATCTGTGGAAAGAACTGAAAACTGCTGTTCACAAACGCTCTCCATCCAACCTCACTGAGCTTGAGCTGTTTTGCAAGGATGAATGGGCAAAAATTTCAGTCTCTCGATGTGCAAAACTGATAGAGACATACCCCAAGTGACTTACAGCTGTAATCGCAGCAAAAGGTGGCGCTACAAAGTGGGGCTGAATAATTTTGCACGCCCAATTTTTCAGTTTTTTATTTGTTAAAAAAGTTTGAAATATCCAATAAATTTCGTTCCACTTCATGATTGTGTCCCACCTGTTGTTGATTCTTCACAAAAAATTACAGTTTTATATCTTTATGTTTGAAGCCTGAAATGTGGCAAAAGGTCGCAAAGTTCAAGGGGGCCGAATACTTTCGCAAGGCACTGTATGTCATTAATTATGGTATTAAGGTTTGAACATTCACTACAGACACAGATTTAGTCATTATATGATGTTTTTAAGTAAAACTAAGAATATTGCTTTTTTGACAGAAGTGTAATGTTAAAAAAAAAAAAAAAAAATCTTGATGATGATGCCACTATGCAGTGCACATTTACATGAACTCTAACTGAACAAAACACAACAAAATATTTCAGCAGCTACAAGCACAGGCATTGTCAATGGCACAGCATAATGAACCAATACTCGAGGCTAGGGATCGACCGATTATCCGCAAAGCCGATATATTGAGGGCCGATATGCAGTTTCCCAGATCTATCGGAATCTGCCCCGGGAGTTATCGATATTGCCGATATTTTTGCTACGTCATTCTGCCTTCTTATTCCTCCTCCCTCGCCTTGGACACCCTTGTCTAGAGTCAGCCACCCACCACAGGGTGCCAGCCAGCCACCCACCACAGGGTGAAAGCAAGCCATCCATTAAACATTGAACAAAAATTAACATGTTTAGTACCAGATTTGTGTAAAAAATTGTCTTTATTTTTCAAAACTTTAAATGTACAAAATATTGGCCCATATCAGAAGATACCGATATGCAATGGCCAAAATATCGGTATCGGCAATGAAAAACCGATATCGGTCGATCCCTACTCGAGGGTAATGCTTTTTTCTACAGTAAGAATCAGTTTACTGTCAGTTTATTATTTCAACGGTTCTAATTTTCAGATACATTCAAAGCGAAAGTGCACTGCCTACAATAATGCCATTAGTTGTGTGGATTATAACAATCACCATTTTTTGTCAACTACTCTCTCTCTCAGCATTGGCAATGACAATAGAGAGAAATAAATATCACACTAAGAAAACTACTTTGGGGGCAGGACCCCAATGTAAGGCTGCTCTATTAGACAGTTACTGATCTATTTTAACTTTTTAATTAATGTGATATTTATCTCTATTGTCAAATTTGTCAATGCTAAGAGAGAGAGGGAGAGGAGTTGATAAAAAGTGGTGGTTGTCATAGTTCCAAATACTAGAGGCATTTGTAGCCTATGCATATTTCCTATGAATTTAATTGTCAATTAGAACGGTTGTTGAATTATTGGTTCTTCCTATTGCAATAAGCACAACCTACCAGTATTAGGTATGCTGCTTGTGTTAGAAAACCCTATAGAGGCCAGCAGAATAGAGCAAGGGTCATGTTGGCACAATGCACTTTCCTTAAAATTAATTGAAACAAATAGAAGTATTTTTTTCACTTATATTTGTTTTAATTTATTTTAGGGTAAGCACTTTGTGCCAACATGACCTTGCTCTAATCTGCTGGCCTCTAGAGGGTCACCTGTGACACTGAATACGCTCTCTGCAAAGGCTTGAGAAGCTAGCATACTCAACAGATCTAATGTAAAAGGTTTTAGCTGGTGATAAAAAGTGTCACTCGTTGACAGCCAAAAACCTTTTAAGGTGTCATCAGTGATAGGGGTAACTTGGTGCAAAAGCTTTTCCTTATGTTTTCTGATCTGTTGCTCTATGCTGTTGGGGGGAGATCCTCTGCCTAGTTCTTCTGCAGCATTTAGAAAGAAACCGAAAGACTGGCTGCTTAGATGTGGATGGTGCTTCTTCCACTACCTATATAGTTTTCAATATTCTCCTGTTCCACATCATCTTCAGACAACTTTTAATTTTGTGTATGGGGCAGTGTGGATTTTCTTATGGCATACCTCTCTGCCTTTTTAAACAGTTCCTGAATATTTGAATCCACCACATCAACAAGGGTTTCACAGACAGTAGGGTTGACAAAACAAGCAGCTGCTGCAAGTGGTAAGAACATTTCATCAGTTGGATCTAAGAAAACGCTGGTTCACATTCCATTTAATTTTCTGTGCAATTGTGGCAAGATTTTGGTAGCTAGTTTTCCGTTTAAAGTCCTCAAGGTGGCTGACTAGATCAAAGAGAACAGCCAGGGACATGGACATGGTGTCACTCTGGAGGGTTTTAGTATGTTCTACAAAAGGCAGCAGTAGGTCATCTAATGATGTGAGCTTTTGCAATTCACTAGAGAGCAAACTGCCCCATCCCAAGTTGTTTGCGATTTGGCAGGCTGAATTCTTCAGTTTGGTGAGTCTTTTCATGTTGAATGTCTTTTACCAGCGTGGGGGCAGTCATTTAAAAGAGAAAGGCCACACTGCTCCAATATGTTCTGTGTTGCAATGGAAGACTTGTGGAAGAGGTTCACTATTGATCTTGCTTTATCCAGTATTTTCATTACACTTTCATCCTTCTGCACCATGTGGACCACAAGTTGTAAGATATGCACCATGCTTGGTGTCCGGTCCATGTCTATCTGTTGGTACCTAACAAGAGGAACACAGCCAAATAAGCACAAAGTTAAGAAAAGGTTACCATTTCCATTCTATTTTAACACTCAACATCTTATGGGAATACCTTTTCACAAAATTACAAATAAAGTGGAGAAATAACAAGGTTATCTTCCAGTAGAGTAGAGCAGACAGTGAGTGCCCCAATATCCATGTGATAATTGACTGTCGACATATAAAATAATAATAAAATGGATCACCACAGATTATCAATTTCGGACTCAGAGTCACTTTCCGTCATGGGGGAGTCTTCCTCAATTGAGCTGGGTGGTTCTTCTGCTGCAGCTGCAGTTTGTTTAAATGCTGCCTCCATATTTTAGAGTTGTCAGTAGAACAGGAGGCTAGGAGAAATATTTCAATGGGGACATGAACTATATTGTCAAAAATGTTGGGACACCTTCTTTTACACACTTACTCTGTAGGGTTCAATATTGAGTTAGCCCACCCTTTGCAGCTTCAACTTGTCTAGGAAGACTGTCCACAAGGTTTAGGAGTGTGTCTAAGGGAATGTTTGATCATTGTTCCAGAAGTGCATTTGAGAGGTCAGGCACTGATGTTGGTTTAGAAGGCCTGTCTCACAGTCTCCACTCTAATTCATCCCAAAGGTGTTCTATCCGGTTAAGGGCAAAACTCTCTACAGGCCAGTCAAGTTCCTCCACCCCATCCATGTCTTTATGGACCTTGCTTTGTTCACTGATGCGCAGTAATTTAGGAACAGGAAGGGGACAACTCCAAACTGTTCTCATAAAGTTGGGAGCATGAAATTGTCTAAAATGTCTTAATATGCTGACGTCTTAGGAGTTACCTTCACTGGACCAAAGCGGCTAAACCCAACCCCTGAAAAACAACCCCACACCATAATCCCCCCCTCCACCAAATGATTTGGACCAGTGCACAAAGCAAGGTCCATAAAGACATGAATGAGTGAGTTTGGGGTGAAGGAAATTGACAGCCCTGCACAGAGTTCTGACCTCAACTCAATAGAACACCTTTGAAATGAATTAGAGTCTAGTCTGCGAGCCAGGCCCTCTCGTCCAACATCAGACCTCACAAATGCGCTTCTGGAAGAATGGTCAAACATTCCCATAAACACACTCCTAAACCTTGTGGAAAGCTGTGACAGCATTCCCCGTTACGGGAAGTTAAAAACAGATATTTGATGGTTTGAATTGCTTCAGATGGGACAGTCATATTTCTCAGCAATATCTCCATATAGAAACATGAAGATTTATTCCCATGGCCATGAAATCTGTAATTCCTAAATAATGTGTGTATTACATATCCCTCAATGTCAGACAGGTTTTCCCTTTTGTTTGCGGATTGGGATAATGTGTATTCCAGCTTCAATGTGAGAGAGACACACAGACTGTCACTGGCAGCCTTGTCCTATTGTTTGTGTATTGGGAGGGAATGTGGATTGGGCCATCCCTTTGTCTAATGTTAATGACCTCACATTGTTCTGTCCAGATGGCTAGATAATTTGTTTAGGTTAGGGGGAAGGAATTGTGTACACTCTATGGGAATGACTGAGTGTAAAACCTGTTTCTATTGGATTGTGAATCTCAGGGCCTGTCCTCAACAAGGTCCACCTGGGCGGTAACCTTGTGGGGGAAAACTGTATATAAGTCTGTTTATTTTTCAATAAAGTTAGAGCTAGTTCACCCCCAATCTAGAGTCCTGTCTCTTATTGGGGGAATATGCTACAAGGGATTGCTATGGTTTTCTATACTCCCTTGGATAATCACTAAACTCTTGTAAGAGCTTGAGTAGAGCTTGTTCCTGCTGCCCTCTCTGGTGAAAGAGAGGTTCACCCATGGGAACCTGGAGCCTTGTCATAGGTTCAGGGTGGGTAGGAGACGGTGAGACCCTAACCAAGCTGCGGCGGTTCGTGGGGTCTAAGGCGGTTACAGTGTCTGGTGGAGTGCTTGGAGCCCTCGGGAAGCATTAGGAGCATCCATCAACGGAGGTGCCCGGTCGGGATGATGGTTGATCCGTTACAAAAGCCTTCCCAGAAGAGTTGAAGCTGCTATAGCTGCAAAGGATGGGCCATTTCAATATCGAACCCTACGGGCTAAGACTGGGATACCATTAAAGTTCATGTGCGTGTAAAGGCAGTACTCCACTTTTTGTTGTACTTTTGACGATAAAGTGTATGTTCCAGGGACAACCGTCTAAGAGGGCAATTCACCTCACTTTGGGAGATTTCTTCCCACATCTTTATATGTGTCTGGAACAGAAACCCTTCCCTAATATGAAAAAAAAAAGGTAAGGATTGTTAGAAAGAATTTAAATTTTAGTTGCTACACAAGCCTTTCTGTAATGAAGTAGTAATAAAAAATATTCCCATCTAGCTCAATCTGCATTCAGCTGTAGTTCTGTAAAATTTGCACAAAATGCCCACATGGCTTCTTGCATGAAGCCATTCTGTATGCTGTTGTAGTACAGAACTCCCCAAGAAATGTAATTTCCTGTTCATATAGTTGGTTCACTGCTGTTTCCATAAGTCTTTTCACGTTTTACAATTTTGGAATTGATCATGTAACTATAGCTCTCAGCATTCTCAGTACTTAGAAAGAAATGTGGCGAATCAAAATGTGAGCTTCAACACAAACAGCAGCAGGTAGGGTTCTGCAATGACATAGCAAAAAAAACAACAAAACGTGGACGTGTATATTTAACTTACGGTACGTGTGCACAAAATCCTAAATCTCTGAGTGCACAACACTTAATGTAGTGACCAATAGGATCCCCTACAATTTTTTTAGTGTGTGCCTAATAAATTCAAACCTGGTGATTGGCTACTGCTTAGAGAGAGGGATTCCCCAAGGGAGGCACAGAAAATAGAAAGGATTATAGTAGTATTTTTTGTTAGGGAACTATTTCATTTATACCCCGTTTACTCTTATATGGTGCTTTAAGGCCTTCCCCCCTCTTTGGTTCTGGTTGTCCCTGTTTTTTCTATATGCCCTTTACCATTAAGAGTATAACTCATTTGCGCTGTACAATTGACACCGTTGTGAGTGAAGGGGTTTACCAGGACACCTATTTACACAATTTCCTAATTCTGTGTCCGTGGCACTGCTATTTGTGCTTGTGGCTTTCCACTTTTTTCTTTTTTTGTTAAGGATTATAGTAAAGCCTGTTAACCATGTCACAACCTTAAGCTGTTTTAAAACCTCCTGCACTTGAAGTAGTTATAGCAAGCTCATGGCTGCTGCTGCAGCTAAGAGCATAGTGACATTTTTTCCAGCCACCAATCGGCTGTTCAGTAAAAGTGATCCATTTACCTGAGACCTAACAGAGAGCTTCTGCACATCTGTGCACGTGTGGGGCTTTTCCACGTGTGGGAACACCCTACATGTGCAGAGCTGTGCCATATCCTAAACACCTGCAGTACTTCTCTGCATGCGCACAATTTCATCATAGAGGATCCCGGGAGGCGGCAGGTGATAGTGCTACAAAGAAAAATATAGTAAACCTTTTTGTTTAACAATTTGCTGACCAGGCGCCATAATTTTACTGCGGCAGATCGGCTCTGTCCCACAAAACATTGTACCTGTACGACGTTTCGCAGGACCGCTAGTGGGGGAGCCAATCAGCAGGTGCGGCAGCCGTGATGTCTGCCGGGCACCCGTGATCGCTCCCCGTGGAGACAGAATGGTGGTCTGCCATTGTAAACACCTTTTTAGATGCATATACAGTATACTGTTTATATAGCAAGCACAGATGCAAAATAAACATTTCCTTCCAGTTTGTTAACTTCTCGGTACAACAAAATAAACTAAGCATAAAAATCAAAGTGGATATCATCAGCAAAAATTCAAGACAACAACAAAAGTCAACACTATTAAAGTTTATAAGTATTAATCCATGAATACATGATGAAAACATAATATATTCATATTGTAATGCAAATATGCCCTGTAAATCTGCACTTTAAGTAAACAAGGGCAATCTCATGGTTCTTTAATACTCATGGCTATTAGGCAATTTTCATATTCATGGTATGCTCTGCTCCATTTTTATGTGATTTGGCAGTTTCATTTCATAATAAAGATATTTAAAAATATAATAATAATAGTATTGATATTTTTATAGTGCTTTCCTCTCTAGGGTCTCTTATCAAATTGGTGCTGGGATCTTTGAAAAGATGAGTTTTAAGATGTTGTTGTAATCCTGGGTGAACAGAACAATGGAAAATGGATAGCAGTGAGTTCCCTATTGTTGGTACTGCAAGATAGAGGGCAGGGGAAAAGGAATTTGCTCTGCCCACCTATGGGACCGTGGCAGACCATATAATTAAAATTGGTCAGTTAGAACAGTTTTAAATCAAATAATTAGATTTAATTGGTAAAGACTAGGTCACATGTTAGTTGGCACGAGCAGGTCCCTATATATCCCTCCCCTTCATGACTGTAACTATATGCCTTCCTCTTCCAAGTCATCTTCGGTTCTATCCCCGCCTGCTGACCTGGTTACGCATGACGTATTTCCTTCAGGGAGCCAATCAGATCCAAATACACATTCGGGCGCATGCGCAGTTCCGCCAGCTGTGTCTACAAAAGGAAAGAGTCAGAATGTTTGCTGAATCATTTCCCCAACCCACCATACAGAATTTGCAATGACTATAGCATTACCTAATGTGCGCCTGTCAGTGCTGAAATCCCAGCTGGGCACAGGAGAAGTTCAGCCATCTGTGTCTTCTTGGGGAAGGATTCAGAAGCTTCGCAAGATTGAATCCCCGTCCCCTCAAACAATTGCTGGTAAGCAATTTTCATCGACATCAAAAACTAGCATTTTTTCAACAGCAGGAAACAATTCCTGCTTTAAAAACTATATCTAATGCTTCCCTTGCTTACCATAGTTCTGCTGCATTGCAGGAATCACTTGCTTTTAGTGCAAATGTTACTGACATTTATCAAGTTAGATTGCTTCCCTGTGCTCGTGTAGAAACTGCACAAGGTCCTGTTGATGATATCACTCCAGCATCTTCTGAGATCCAGGACCCACCCCCTGATCCTGCTGTGATTTACCCATCTTTACGGTCTAGTGAGTTTTCAGAATTTTCAAAATGTGTGTGATTTGGCTTGCACTTTGAGTTTGGTAATTGAAAATGTAGGGCACAACTCTTCCTCAGTGTCGTCAGTAGTGTAGCGAGGGTTTGGGTTGACGATTGCTCAAGCACTCCTCTTTTGCCAGCAATCTCGAGTCATAGTACCATATCTCCTTTATTGCCTGTGTCTTCTCCAGCTCTCTCTCCAAACAAAAAATAGTTGTAAAGTACTGCTGAGGGAACTTCGCCGCTGGGTTTTCATTTGAATCTGGCCGTTAAAGATAAAATATGCAATGGAGCCTATATTGACATTATGGGCCTGATTCATAGTACGGCGAATTGGCGTTTCGGCGTGATTTTGCGAAGCGGCGATTATTTAAGTCTGAAATTGGCATTCAAAGAACGGCGGGCGGAAAATAGCGCCTAGTGTGAGATTCATTAAGATGCAATATGGTCAGAGCGCGACTTAAAACCACGCCAGCTAAAAGCTCGACTAAAGTTTAGCCAAATTTTCCCCTGTACCCCCAAAAATCCAAAATCACTGTGGAAGGTGTGGAAGTCAATTTGGAGATGACTTGCGTTTAAAAAATCTCAAAAACTGACTTAGAAAGAGAGATATCTGCGAAAGTGTGGAAAGGTTAAACAGCTCCTCCAGCCGCGAGCTGCGAACTCGCGAATGTGCGCATGCGCAACGTCAAATTGGCTCAAAAAATTTCGCCAGCGCGATTTTGGGTCAATTTTTTTTTGAATACCGCTTGCAAATCCGCTGTCTCGCCCATAGAAAATGGCAAAAACCGGCGGAATTGGAAAAACATGCACACTTCCAACAAGGGATCCTTTAGTAAACACCATCACATTCCATACACCTTTCCTGCTAACTCCGAAATCATAGCAGTCAAATCTACAGTGTTTATATAGAACCTCCACATTCTCTGAAAAAACCCACAAAATATTACATTGGGGAATTGGTCGTCAGATAGAAAAAAAATAGATGTAAAACATATTTCAAAGAAAGATTATTAGCATTTCACACATATCAAGGAAATGTCACAATTTTGACAATATTTTATGTGTTTCCAAAGAATGTTTTTAGAAATATATTGCAAATACTACCTTTTCTTCCATATGGGTATGGCCAAGTGTTACCATTTTACTACACATTTAACTGAAGGTATATATATATATATCCCTTATACTTGGCTAATTAGCAAAGTATGCCCAACAAACAAATAGAGCTTTAGCTCACAATATTGCTACATATTGACTTTATGGGGCATCTTTTGTATTTTGTTCATGTCTTTGGATTAAAAGTTTGCTGATACACATGCCTTTTTCAAACATGAACAAAATTAATGATGTCAACATTTGGAGGATTGGAGATATCCAAGTGTTGCCCATACAGAGGGCACCTTCCGGATTCGAACTTACAAACCTACAGCAGGAAGGCAGACTCCCTAATCATTGTGCTATTTCTCAGTGAGCGTTGGGTGTTTTCCTCATGCCGTCAAAATGCTCACATGGGAACAGGGGCCATTGAACTGAATAGGATTGGATTTTTTGCCTGTTTTGGGAGCTGATCCTTGAGCTGGACAAATCCCCCTCAAACGCCCCCAAACGGGCTACGTTCACATGTACGTGTTTGTGGTCTGTTTTTGGGGCTTTTGTAGGTGATTTCATATAACAATGCCTGCCCAAAAAATGCATGTCAAAACGCCTGTGAAAACGCCAGCCAAAATGCACATAAGAACGCCTGATATAATTGCCACGCCAAATTTAGGGATGTTCATGAGTGATGAGTCAGATTGTTGGCTTACATATCTGGTCAATCGTCACAATCTCACTTCTCAAATCCCAAAAGGTGTGTTTCAATTGTTTCCCTAAATATATATTTCTCTCTCTCTCACGTAATTGTATATATATGTATGTATTCCTGTATCTAAACATTCTAAATAATGACTAGCAAACTTCAAGAGAGAATTTTTTCAATTCACATATACTATACACACCTACATACATTTCTATTCCTCATTTCTATTTCCCTTGTTTTGGCAACTGAGCATGCTCCAAAACACACAGGATACACACAGTTAATTTTTGGACTGGGCGTTACCATTCTGGGTGTGTTTGCTTGGATTATATATAGCTCACTCAGACATCAGGAAAGATTTGACCTACGAAGAGGTCCAATATATTTGTGTGTCACATGTTTTATGGGTAACATTTTTGGCCCTTTGTTATTTATGGAGGTGAGATTTGGCTGTGTTGTGTGTTGACTCTCTGTAAGTATTTATTGCTGTTAACATAATTCTGTCAATCTGCACATGCATCTGTTGATTATGGGCTCTTTGTCGATGTATATGGTCTAAATGTTGTACAAAGGTTGTTTTGGTTTGAAAAATACAAATGTAATAAACAGCATGTTTCCAATTTTTTTTTTAAAATGTCTTCATGTGTCTAAATAAAGTTTTCTGGTGTCCACAAATGTATGTATTTGTATTTCTTTTTCTAAGTTAAATCTGCTTAATGGTTGTGTATGTTCACTATTCGCGAATTCGCGAATATACAAAACCGCGTTCTCACATTTATACATGAAACCGGAAACGAAACTTTTGGTGCGTGCACACGTTTCCGGAAATTGTCCAGGCCCTGTCGTAAGTGTGCATCATGGCTCCTGCACTGTTTACAGCCGAAATCGTGGCATTTGTGTGTAAGGTAAGGAGGGGGTGTGAGTGTGCAGGGTGCGGGATGGGGGATGGGGGATGGTGGCTGGGTGGGTCGCTTATCTAGCGGGTGTGCAAGAAACTTTTGGTCTGCTGATCTGCGCATGCACTTTCTGCCTATTAGACGTGATCTAGAAGCTTCCTGTTATAGAAACTTCCTAGATGTGAACCTGTTCCCTATATATATATATATATATATGTATGTGTGTATATATATATATGTGTATATATGTATATATATATATATATATATATTATATGTATATATATATATATATATATATTATATGTATATATATATATATATATTATATGTATATATATATATATATATATTATATGTATATATATATATATATATATATATATATATATATATATATATATATATGTATATGTATATATATATATATATATTATATTATATGTATATGTATATATATATATATATATTATATTATATGTATATATATATATATATATATTATATTATATGTATATATATATATATATATATATATATATATATTATATTATATGTATATATATATATATATATATATATATATATATATATTATATTATATGTATATATATATATATAGATGTATGTATGTGTATCTAAAAAATATATATTATACAAAATATATATATTAGACAATATATATACTATGTATATATTATATACAATATATATACATTAGATACATTATAGAATATGTTATATACCATATATTAGTGTATATAATAGGGAACAGGTTCACATCTCTGAACTTTCTATATAGATATAGATAGGCATACCCTGCTTTAAGTACACTCACTTTATATACAATCGTGAGTAAGGACACAGCTTGTTCAGCTTGCCATGACACTGCTCACAAACCATAAGTGACAGGGATAACAAACTTAGGGAGCAACGACAGGGTACCCAGGTACCCAGGACTACACCATATCCATTTTGTGGCTGGCCAGCTTGCCTAGGTAATCTATCATGTCATAGTCCTGGATCCCCTTAACATGCTCCCACATGGTTTGGGAGTAAGGCTATGTCAATGTGGCCAAAATTTACAATGGAGCTGGTGTATTTTCATGCATCGAGAAAAGAAAAAAGGGATTGCTTCACTTTAAGTACATTTTCAGTTTCCATACATGCCCTGGTCCCATTGTGTACTTAAAGTGGGCTATGCCTGTATATAGATAGATTTGATTCGTTTCAACTTTTACACAAAATGAAACCCAATTATCTGTGACAGATTGCTCTGACGCTTTGGAATCTATCTAGATAAAGACAAATGTATTGACCCTTTTCATATATGCAAGATTAGAAACATTATATTCCCTAAATGCATAATGCCAAAAATTATTGCCTTACATACATCCATACACACTGCAAGCTCGGCCCCGTTTGTCTTGTCTGACACTCTTACCATCATAAGCTGGATCTGCACACAGCAGCTAATTGGTTCACCTGAGATGGAATCAGTGATCACAAAAATCTGGAATGGTCATGTCTTCAAAGGATTGCCTTGAACAAATCACCTCTAAAAGAAACACATGAGTGTATAATCACTTGTCTCAATGGATCACATTCCCAACACACCCATCTCACACTGCCATATGATAATGAATGGGGGTGTCCATTGCAAGTTAAATACACCCCCAGATCACATTGCTTTGTTAATTTACAGATCTAACTGGAATATGATGGCACTGCTGTGAACCACTATGCCATCAAATTCTGCTGGTGACCTTTAAAAAGGATTATGTGTGATTGTGTGGATAATTATGCCACCTTAAATTTGCATCTCCCACATACCATGTGCAACTCTTGCAGGAATTGTGAATCAAGGATAATTCAGCACAGCTTAATGAACAGACACATTGAGGAGTGTAGGAACACACCGTCAGATTACCCGATCACACTATGGGGTTTTAACTCCTCCATAATTTTGCCACTTTGGAAACCAAGTGCTTACTTTATGTATACTTTTTAGACGGAACTACAATTTCTAGTAGGGTGATATCATTGCATGAGATTTTCCCTCACTTCCTGTCTTAGTGTCACCAAGACAGGAAGTGAGGGCAATATCACTGTGGGGAAATAGCTTGCAATTGTTGCCTTATAATGTCCATAGTATATATAAAAGGAAAGAATTGCTGGCTGTATCCCCACGGGAGATTCCCTCACTTCCTGTCCTGGTGACACCAAGACAGGAAGTGAAGGGAAATCTCCTGCAATGATATAACACTGTTACATGTTCTAGTTATGTAGCAAACTTAAGAATATACAAAGCAAACATCTTTTTTTTTCCATTTTGGCAAAATCAGGGATTCATTAAAAAACTATCTTTGTTTGTCCCGTGGCTTGCAGGAAAAACATTTTGCCTTGATTCCACCATCAACACAGACAGGGGAAACCCTCCTGCGGAGCCATTGTGTTCTCCTGGTGCTGCCCCTGCCAGGAAAACACAGTGATTATTGCTAGTGGCTACAAGAGATGCTAGCGATAAGTGTGTGTAAAATCTGACAGACTGGTTGTACGTTGTCCTCCAGGTGATCGACCAATCAACTTGGGTACCTTCAGCCTGGCCATACACAGTTTAAATCTGCATCTCAAATGAAGCAATCCCATTTACATATAACACTCCATAAAGGAGAATTGAGGGGCTTATCAGGTCTGCGTCAAAAATTAACAGCCACACCCAATCAGACAGCTCGTGTTAAAAGGGACCTGAAAAGCAATCTGCATGGCTTGCTTTTCCAAGCATTGGCTAGTTTAGTGAGCCTGGACTAATAACAGTCACTGTAATGCTACCCATACTGCTGTCCTTTTAACATGGTGACAAAAGTTGATACCTATGCTACATGTGTGTAAAGTTACTTGCACCCTGCTAAATGGACAGCAATAAGGTTGTAAATACAGTGACTGCCTGTCCCCCCCTGATGGCGGCCCTGGGTGTGTCATGAAAGGCCAATTGAGAAAATGGCTATATCATGTAGAGGAAATCACCAGTGTGGGGCAACCTATGTCATGGAGGTAGATTTGGACATCGATGTATATGTATCACCAGAAATGGAATTCTTTGTTCTACAATATCTCAAAGACGACCTAGCATGTTATTTGAAGACTGTACTATTTTGGACATACTTGGACTCAAACATACACTGCTCTTTCCACAGCTCCTCCTCCTCTGGGGGTATGATAATGTATATACGCATCTTCACCAAAAGCACAAGATGATGTGTCGTCTCCGGATGAGGCTGCAGCGGAGATTTCAGTTTCTGCCTGAGATAGTGGATCTGCAGCGGGCCTGGAGTGATGCCAAAAGGCGCTCACCCAAGCTCCTGCTAAAGGCTGTGGAGCAAATCTCCGGTAAGTAAAAATATACATTACATGTGACCAGATAGGTTACAATTTTTTGGGTAGGTGGACATGTGTTTAGCTATGCAACAACACTAATACCAACACCCCCCCCCCCCCTCCCTCTCGCTCCTACCTTTCCTACCTCCATCAAGTGTCTCTTCACAACCTTTAATACTACTATGTACATTCGTATTTTTTATGTTTTTTTTTTTTCTTCTGCTTCTAGCCAAAGCGGACGGACGGCACCCTCTTGTGCTTTTGGTGAAGAAGGGGAGGAGGAGGACGGCCACACTCCAATATGCAGTCAGAGGCAGCGAGCCATTTGAGCAGCTGAAAATTGTGGATCGTAAGTAGAAAATAAAAATGTTAGAAATTTCTAATCTCTAATCACATTTTACAGAGCCCCCTTTACATCGGAGTCTCCAGACTTACTACACTGTAAGAGGGAAGTGTGAAGACTCTGATATAAGGAGAGTTTGGGAACCATTATTTGAGGGGGGAAGCTGGGGACTCTGGTGTAAAAGGGAACTCTGTGTTCCCCAAAGCTCCCCCATACATCTGAGCTTACAGAGACCCTCTTACACTTCCCTTCCTCAGTCCACCACAGTCAAGGGCACAACAAGTCCCACTGCAGAAGGCTACCTGCTTGGACTTGTAATCCTCTCTGTAGGGGAATGAGGAAATACTGCCTGCTATGCTAAGACTTGTAGTGCCCTCTGTTAGGGACTAAGGATTCCTCAGTCCTCAACATTCTAGGGCACTATAAGTCTCAGCATAGTGGGCTGTCATACCTCAGTCCCTCACAGCTCGGGTCAAAAACAACACAGTTAAACATCTAAAGGACAACTCCAAACAAAACTACCAATAATGGACAGAGTCCATATGCTCTATAATGTCAAAGACCCGCTACCACTCACCTTCCACCTCTGGTGCTGTCATTGTGTAGGGCAAAGGGCTCCATCTACACCATGTTTGGCTTTCATGTCAGATAGGCAGGACTTGCTCAGCTCCACTCTCTTCCTTGGCAATTGACTCTGGTGTCATTGTGGATCTTTCCTCCTCTAGAAAACCCCCAGGGGCCCTCTCCTTGTCCCCCAGCCACCCAGGGCCTTCTTCTCCTCCTCCTCCACCAACCATTTTCAGACTCTTCCAACTTCCCTGGGGCTACTCAACCACTTTGCATAGTGGACACAACAAATCTATGACCAGCCTGCAAAATATCAAGTCTGGGCCTGGTTACCTGTATGTTCCGGGTCCAGGGCGGAGCTCTCCTCCCAGAGCAACAACTGATGATAGCAGAGTGAGTTGACCGGCCAGTCACTTCCTACTGGTGCAGGTACACACCTACCGATTCCTCCACATCTTAGGATAACATGATCAGACGGCCAATCCCCAGGCAGAGAAGGAGGAGTAAGTGTCAGCGGACAACAGACACCTGGCAGACGCAGTGAAGGGACTGCAGCACACTGCTGCAACTTTTTGATCCGAGGATTGAAAGCAATCTTTTACTTGGGAGATTTCCCTGACTGCGCCCTTCGAAATGTTGGTGCTCCGCCACTGGCCGCAAGGCCCCTGTAGGTGCGAGGCCTTAGGCGCCCGCTTAATTTGCATGGTGCCCTCCTGTTTTAAAACATGGTCAATGCATCTCATTGGTGTAAGTGCACTTCTATGTTCTGAATTGTAGGGGCATTGAGTATGGTGCTAGCATGATGAGAGGTTACTGCCTATTTGTGTCCATAAATAATATATAATGTTTTTCTTTTATTTTAGAAACCAGTGATCAGGATGTGGAGGCTCAGCCTTCTCAGGCCCCCTGTAAGTAATGTGGATGTGCTGGTGTGTTGTGTATTAGGTCGAACTTGGAGGAATGATTGTTTGTTTTGTTTTCTTTTGTGGTTGATGTAACTTCAGCAAGAGAGGAGCCTCAGGCAGGGCCAAGTCGCCTGGATCCGGGCCAGGAACACATTGGTGCCCAAGAAGAGGCCAATTGGTCTCAAGCGGATGAGGACCTGGGCTCTCCTCAAATGGGAAGTAAGTATTCTACATGTGTTTGTGTGTTCAATGTGTCCTGGGAAATCTAAGGGCTGTAATATCTATATTTTGCCATTGGGGTTATGTAGCAGCTGACATTGAGGATGTTAGTTGTGGAGGACTGGGGAAGAGGGGCTGCTGCTTACCCAGTCCAAAGTAACTACTACCTTCAATGTTTCCCAACTACTTTCTGTGTGCCTTTATCAAATAGCTTTGGTTAAAGGATTGTATTTGTGTCTTTGTGTTTCTAGGAGATACGACGCCATCCCCCCATGAAGGGACACCATCCCGCAATGTAGGGTCTCCCCCATCCTCCCCCACTCCAGGCTCCCCTGAACTAGTCTGTAAGTACCTAAAATTAGATTCTCACATGAATTGTGTGTGCTAGGATGATGTGTATCTAGGATAATCTAAGTTGGAGTCTAAGCAAGTGTAGTTTTGCTATATGTGACAGGAAGGTTGGTCATGAAACACTCTTGCTTAACCTTCATGTTTGCAAGGTGGTTTTGGGGAGCTTTACAGGACATGTTATCTTTTGTAAGTTATCTCAAGCCACCCTATTCTAAATTGGTGTTAGTTTCTCTACATTGGAAATGGTGTGCTTTGTACTTGTCAATTTTTTGTGGACATTGTAATTTAATCATGTCCTGATTTAGTCAACACTGAAAATGTGTGTTTGTCAATCTTTCATAAATACTCTTCCTCGGTAATGTACCACATTCCAGTTCACAATTTGTGTTCTTTTTGTGCAGTTTCTCCCGAGCCAGCCACGCCATCAACTTCGGGGGCCCAAAAAAAAACTGATGATGGTAAGTTGTGTGCTTTTCCAGGAATGTGTCTACTTAGTAAGTGGAGAAATGCTAACTGTGTATGTCCCCGCTCAGGCTTCAAGTTCCTCTAAAGGCAGCAGGTTCTTTATGTGAATGCATTCTATGCATTAGTATTCCAAGTGATAGGTGTGCATATTCCCCCTAAGACTTACTGGGACCATTTTTTACGGTCCAAATTTTTGCACTAATACTTGTCTGGAACAGACTCCCCCTCCTCCTTAACTGAGGTGACAGCATGCCAATATTGCCTCCTGATGCTGTCACTCCTAATCATTGAGACCATTGGAAGGGAGGGGGGCAAGGCTGGCTCACAGCCTAGTGCCTGAACAGGCACAGGGTGCTTGGCTTCATCTCATGTGCCTCCATAGCAAGCTGCCTGCTGTGGGGTCAAACAACAGGAGGGAGGTGCCTAGAGGTGTGTACAGGGGCCATGTAAAAAGGAGGATTGTTATTTCTCTTGTCCCCAAAAACCTAGAGAGTGTAAGTCTAACCTGATTAGTTTTCCGCAGCCCTCCCAAAATGATATGTTTCCAACACTTAGAACAGGCAGGGCTGAGGCACCAAAAACATCAGAAAAACACAATCAGCACAAAAGCAGGGAGTACGTATCCTTAACGCTACAAGCTTCACCCAGAAGAATGACGCTTGCACTGTACAAATCTGCATCACCACCATATCAATGTCTAAATAAAACTTTCAGGGAAATGTGGAGGGGTAATGAGTGGGTGTTAGAGCGTTTTCATGACTGCGTAACCTACAGTTAGCGTGAGTCCATTTGTTGATAAACTTTTTCTTCTCTCTTAACACAGCTGGGATGGCGGAAAGGAGATCAGGGGAGCAGACACATCTGCTCCGTCCAGAACTGGCCCTCAAAATTCCTAAGGGTGAGTCTCTACTATGTGTCAGGTTCAATCTATAGACAGTAAGAGTGAGAGAGAACGCTCCACAGATTCCAATGGTGATAGAGATAAATGTGTGCACATGTATCGTGTTGACCAATTGAACCCAAAACACCTTACATTCTTCAAAATGATTGCTTGTGTTTACATGCAGAAAAGCATTTTACTTAGCTTTGGTGGAACTGCTACTAACATTCCAAGCCATCTTATGTAACCTTTTGAACAATTTGCTGTGAAAGTTTGAGTTTAAGGTTTACAACAGCAATTTAGCATATTTGCTTCAGAGTGTTGATAAAAGCCAACCAATAGACTCCTAAGCATATTTGTTGAGGCACATTAATTACAATCCTTGTTTGGATCATTTTGCCTAAAACTAATTGTCATGTTTTTTTCTACCCAGGGCACACCCACCTCACCTACGAGGTCCTCCTGGATTATATGAGGTGGTGCGGAGACCGAATTCTATATTTGGAACACCTTTGTGGCGTGGATCCAGACCCTAAGGAGCCATTCGTTAGGAATGTCACACCTTTAAAAAGATCCTAGTATTTTTTTTTTGTTGTTTGTTTACTTATGTTGCACGTTGCAACACAAAGAAATGACACATTTGTAATTGTTGCCCATTATAAACAAAAATCTAACAAAAAAATCAAAAACAGTTTAAAAAAATACCCTTTTTTTGGGACCCAAAAAAAAAAAAAAAAAAAAAAAAAAAGCCTTGTGTTTGGCAACCAAAAAAAATATAAAAATTTATAAAAAAACCCTTTTTTTGGGACCCAAAAAAACAAAAAAAAAAAAAAAGCCTTGTTTTTGGCCACCAAAAAAAATATAAAAATTTATAAAAAAACCCTTTTTTTGGGACCCAAAAAAACAAAAAAAGCCTTGTTTTTGGCCACCAAAAAAAATATAAAAATTTATAAAAAAACCCTTTTTTTGGGACCCAAAAAAACAAAAAAAACAAAAAAAGCATTGTTTTTGGCAACCAAAAAAAATATAAAAATTTATAAAAAAACCCTTTTTTTGGGACCCAAAAAAACAAAAAAAACAAAAAAAAGCCTTGTTTTTGGCAACCAAAAAAAAAATGTTTACAAAAAAGCCTTGTTGTTTTTATGGCAACGGACAAAACCACAAATGTTTACAAAAAAGCCTTGTTGTTTTTATGGCAACGGACAAAACCACAAATGTTTACAAAAAAGCCTTGTTGTTTTTATGGCAACGGACAAAACCACAAATGTTTACAAAAAAGCCTTGTTGTTTTTGGTAACAAACTAAACCAAAAATGTTTACAAAAAAGCCTTGTTGTTTTTATGGCAACGGACAAAACCACAAATGTTTACAAAAAAGCCTTGTTGTTTTTATGGCAACGGACAAAACCACAAATGTTTACAAAAAAGCCTTGTTGTTTTTATGGCAACGGACAAAACCAAAAATGTTTACAAAAAAGCCTTGTTGTTTTTGGTAACAAACTAAACCAAAAATGTTTACAAAAAAGCCTTGTTGTTTTTATGGCAACGGACAAAACCACAAATGTTTACAAAAAAGCCTTGTTGTTTTTATGGCAACGGACAAAACCACAAATGTTTACAAAAAAGCCTTGTTGTTTTTGGTAACAAACTAAACCAAAAATGTTTACAAAAAAGCCTTGTTGTTTTTGGTAACAAACTAAACCAAAAATGTTTACAAAAAAGCCTTGTTGTTTTTATGGCAACGGACAAAACCACAAATGTTTACAAAAAAGCCTTGTTGTTTTTATGGCAACGGACAAAACCACAAATGTTTACAAAAAAGCCTTGTTGTTTTTGGTAACAAACTAAACCAAAAATGTTTACAAAAAAGCCTTGTTGTTTTTGGTAACAAACTAAACCAAAAATGTTTACAAAAAAGCCTTGTTGTTTTTATGGCAACGGACAAAACCACAAATGTTTACAAAAAAGCCTTGTTGTTTTTATGGCAACGGACAAAACCACAAATGTTTACAAAAAAGCCTTGTTGTTTTTATGGCAACGGACAAAACCACAAATGTTTACAAAAAAGCCTTGTTGTTTTTATGGCAACGGACAAAACCACAAATGTTTACAAAAAAGCCTTGTTGTTTTTGGTAACAAACTAAACCAAAAATGTTTACAAAAAAGCCTTGTTGTTTTTGGTAACAAACTAAACCAAAAATGTTTACAAAAAAGCCTTGTTGTTTTTATGGCAACGGACAAAACCACAAATGTTTACAAAAAAGCCTTGTTGTTTTTATGGCAACGGACAAAACCACAAATGTTTACAAATAAGCCTTGTTGTTTTTATGGCAACGGAAAAAAACACAAATGTTTACAAAAAAGAATTGTTTTTGTGCAAACCTTCCAAAAAATGATGTCAAAACATAAAAAATGTTTAAAATGTTTATCTAAATTAAATTTAAGTATGTTGCTCTTTGCAACACAAATGTTACATTGGCAATTTAGTTCATTCTATTATATATTGTAATATATTTTTTGTACGCTACAGTTGGTAGACACCCACATGTGTTATTAAAACATTTATTTTATTACCCAAGTTTTCTTTTTGGTGTACACATCGAATGTCTTTTGTGTTGTATTTGTTTACTTGAGTGGTGTGGTCTGTAATTGTTAGTATGTTGGCTTTGGTTTATGTTAGCCTTGAGACTTGTTTTGAAGCTACATTTGAAGGGAGACCTTTTCTTGGGTCGTTATGTGAACATTGAGTTATCTAAATTTACATGAAATCATATGTTTGGAGATAGAGAAGCACGTGTGTATAAATGCCTACATTAACCAGGGCCATTACTTGGCCACCAACACTCCTAAAAAACCAAAGAGCAAACACAAACTAATCATTTTGCATAAAATTTTATTTCATCCCCAAAAGAAGCACTATAATAAATCATATTGTGCCACCCTCAAATTAAAAAAAAAAATGGCCCAAAAAATTGGCCAATGTAAATCATTAACAAAACTAAACCAAATTAAACAAAAAAACAAAAAATCAAGTTGGTGGTCGTGCCTGAAGCAGTGTGGTGAGCATTGTTAAGTTTCCTGCCATCAAATGGTGTGCCAAGAGTTCCATCTGGTCTGGGGTTAACTGTAGAGTTGTGCTCAAGTGGCCCATTAGGATCATATCTTCTGTCTGAGGCTGCTGATGATGCAGGGTGTTGAACGTTGGAAATGTCCCAGACAGAAGATGTTCGGCCAATAGTGTCATCTGCTCTGGGGTCAGCCTAAGCATTTGGGCAACGTGTGCCATTACCATGAGATGGGATCGTTGCTGCTCCAAGGCTATTTGATGCTGCTGGTGGTGCAAGGGTTGTGAAGATGTGTGGGGAGTGGTGGTTGATTGTTTGTTGTGGTCCACGGTGCGGGGGCAAACGACATGTCGCATTGGTGACAAAAAAGAAGAACGGCCTGGGGAGGAGTGAAGTGATAAAGGTGTGGAGGGAATGTAGTCAGGTGGAAGGGGTACTGTGGAACCAGTGCACATTGAGGTTGTGCAGGAGGATTGCTCATTGAGGGGTGTGGGAGTCCGAACGGAGTGTGAAGTGCTAGGAGTGGCTACAGGAGGAATTGTCCCATCCCCAGCTGCCTGACAAGTGGCCAACACTGGCATTACCCTCCCACTACCACAACCTGCAGTGGCAGGTGAGTGAGATGTTTGGGAGGGCTCTGCCAATGGGGCATCTTCAGATCCAAACAGGCATTGGCGTGTGGCCAGCACCTGAGTGTCAACACTTTGCCGATCCCGTTGATGCTGGTCTGCTAAACTTACCAAGCTGTTACGCATATCCTGTTGAACCTGTAACATATCCTGGTGAACCTGTACCATTGTTGCTACAGATTCCTGTATGAGCCCGAGCAGACGTACTGCCTCAGTAGATTGCTGAGTACGCCTCCTTAACTCATTTTGGACCTGATACTCATCAAGCAGCCTCTCGGCTACATCCAGCATAGATGGACGAAGTTGGGTAGGTGACAATCCCTCTGCATCTAAGGCTACCTGAAAGCAGAAGAAATAGACCAAATCATTATCAAACATCATGACTAAATATTTCAGATTAGTTTGACAACTTAACACCCCAAGCAGAACGTTGAAAAGTTTGATGTGCTTCTAATGAGTACTTGTTCATTGTAAGATTATCCAAGCTAGCAACACTTCTGATAATGGGTACATATTATATTGGTGTGACTAATATGACAAAGGCAAAAAAGATTCAACATGAAGGTGTTCCCAATTAACCCTGGTGTGGTAGGTTGTTTATGCTTTTGGTAAATCTGTTACTACACCAATGACTTTATACATCTACGTATGTTGTCTAAAATCTTGCCATCAATCGGCTACAGGACAACCCAACCAAACGATACCCATGAATTTGGACCTGGAAAATCAAAGACGGGCCGGACTTTAAAGATCCTGGATGTTTTTGGAACATTAGTGGCACACCAAATTATAACATAATTCCCTGATGTTCAAGATAGAACTCTTGTTGTGCTGGTGCATCGTCAGAATGTCATAGCACTAATTTAACACACACAATGTAAGCCACATCTAGTCCAAAATCAATGCTACCATTGAAATGTTACATGTGCACCTTGTTCCCTTATATCACATACCACAGCACTGGATGCAGAATCGTCGCCAGCTCCTGATCCAACTCCAGCTGCAACGTCAAGAGGGGCCTGATGTTCTTTTAAAAAAAAAAAAAAAAAAACATGTTTAGTACATAACCTTAGTCAGTAATGATTATGGCCAGATTGCCCTCCTAGCTTCATGAATGAAGCATTGAGGCCAAACATTCAAAAGTGCTTTCCTGGGCTCATAGGACACTTGCTAAACCCTCCCAAAGGTTAAGAAGGCTTGGTCTGCCTACTAATGACGGCACCCATTAATGCTGTCAACTGTGTTTTGCAGGGTAAACATCTAAAAGGCAACACTCTTTCCTAAGAAAAAACATGTGTGTTAATGGGGTTAATAAGATTCAAAAAAACATTATTTGACTAGACATACCAACACCTTCCTCCAGGCCTAGCTGCACTGGGTGTGTTCCCTGCTGCGGATCTTCTGTAAAGGACATAGCAATATGAGCTATCTTGGCCAAAAAAAAACATCTACATTGTTTGGCACAGTATGATATTGGACCTACCAGGAGGAGGGTCAGCACTGATGTCAACACCTGTGAGTCCGTCTGGTTCGCCAAGCTGCATGGGCTGTGGAGGGGCTGAGATCCGTGCTACAGATGAACAAATTGCAGGTTGGGGAAAACAAAAAAAGGACAATTGGAAGGGCAAGTATCACATTCTCTTAATGTCACACATAGGATAGTAGTTAATCTTTTCCAAACAACTCACACAATTGACATCCAAGATAATATCCTACCTCGGTGCAAAGCATCCGAATCTAAGTCCTCTCTGGGAAAGATGGTATCGGGTCCTATGATGTTCAAGAAAGGTAATTGATAATCCCAGAGAGAACTTCGTGCACGTTCATCCAGCCGACCTTGACGGTCATAAAGACCCTCCGCAGCCCATGCAATTAGCTTCTTCCGAACGGACCCACAGATGTCGTTGACCTTCTTCCGCACACTGTCACGGTGGCGAGGTGCTTCACCCAGTGCATTTACAGCATCCCGGATTTCATCCCACAATCTGTTCTTCTCTGTTACTGAGTAAGACGCGGCCCTGGTCCCATGTATCGCCTGATATCTGGCCATATAGGCGTGGACCAGGGCACAGCACTGATTGTGGGTGAAACGGGGAAGCCGGGGTAATGTGGACAAGCTGACTCTGGTGGACGGACCCGCTCCAGGACTACTGTCAGAAGAGCCAGCTTGTCCACTTGGTGTGTTAACACCTCCCCCGGCTTCCTCCTCCGGGATGGGGATGGTGGACTCCCTCATGGATACAGCTGGAGCCTCCCTCACACCAGAGCCAGACGATCTGCCCACCCTGCCCCCCCTGCCCCCCCTGCCCCCCCTGCCCCCCCTGGCCCCCCTGGCCCCCCTGGCCCCCCTGGCCCTTCTCATCCTTCCAGTGGGTGGGGCCATGGGAGCACGAGGTGGGCAGAGAATCTGGCTGTCCAGCAGCAGCAAAGAGCCCCAAACTCCTAAATCTGAAATGACAAAAGAGAAAACAGAAAAAACAGGATTTGCAGATTGCTCTTCATATACAGTATAATTAGTGAACAGTTACAGAACACACTTACCTAATGGCACAAACAGACTTGGTCGTGGTGGTGGTGGTAGTAGTGGGCAAAGAGCAGAAGAGGCTGCAAAGAAAAGGAAAAAAAAAAACACATAAGAAAACGCATATGGGTACAAATCACACGAGGCCCTCCAAACACTTACCTAATGGCACAAACACGGTGGTGGTGGTGGTGGTGGCAAAAAAAGCAGAAGAGGTTGCAAAGAAATGTACAAAAAAAACACATAAGAAAACGCATAGGGGTACAAATCACACGAGGCCCTCCAAACACTTACCTAATGGCACAAACACAGTGGTGGTGGTGGTGGTGGTGGTGGTGGCAAAGAGCAGAAGAGGCTGCAAAGAAATGTAAAAAAAAAACACATAAGAAAACTCATAGGGGTACAAATCACACGAGGCCCTCCAAACACTTACCTAATGGCACAAACACAGTGGTGGTGGTGGTGGTGGTGGTGGTGGTGGCAAAGAGCAGAAGAGGCTGCAAAGAAATGTAAAAAAAAAACACATAAGAAAACTCATAGGGGTACAAATCACACGAGGCCCTCCAAACACTTACCTAATGGCACAAACACAGTGGTGGTGGTGGTGGTGGTGGTGGTGGTGGCAAAGAGCAGAAGAGGCTGCAAAGAAATGTAAAAAAAAAACACATAAGAAAACTCATAGGGGTACAAATCACACGAGGCCCTCCAAACACTTACCTAATGGCACAAACACAGTGGTGGTGGTGGTGGTGGTGGTGGTGGCAAAGAGCAGAAGAGGCTGCAAAGAAATGTACAAAAAATACACATAAGAAAACGCATAGGGGTACAAATCACACGAGGCCCTCCAAACACTTACCTAATGGCACAAACACAGTGGTGGTGGTGGTGGTGGTGGTGGTGGCAAAGAGCAGAAGAGGCTGCAAAGAAATGT
The DNA here is from genome assembly GCF_965119305.1 of Pelophylax lessonae. Classification (NCBI taxonomy): domain Eukaryota; kingdom Metazoa; phylum Chordata; class Amphibia; order Anura; family Ranidae; genus Pelophylax; species Pelophylax lessonae. The sequence goes on from NC_138770.1 coordinate 336,734,097, forward strand.
ACAAAAAATACACATAAGAAAACGCATAGGGGTACAAATCACACGAGGCCCTCCAAACACTTACCTAATGGCACAAACACAGTGGTGGTGGTGGTGGTGGTGTTAAAGAGCAGAAGAGGCTGCAAAGAAATGTACAAAAAATACACATAAGAAAACGCATAGGGGTACAAATCACACGAGGCCCTCCAAACACTTACCTAATGGCACAAACACAGTGGTGGTGGTGGTGGTGGTGGTGGTGTTAAAGAGCAGAAGAGGCTGCAAAGAAATGTACAAAAAATACACATAAGAAAACTCATAGGGGTACAAATCACACGAGGCCCTCCAAACACTTACCTAATGGCACAAACACAGTGGTGGTGGTGGTGGTGGTGGTGGTGGTGTTAAAGAGCAGAAGAGGCTGCAAAGAAATGTACAAAAAATACACATAAGAAAACGCATAGGGGTACAAATCACACGAGGCCCTCCAAACACTTACCTAATGGCACAAACACAGTGGTGGTGGTGGTGGTGGCAAAGAGCAGAAGAGGCTGCAAAGAAATGTACAAAAAATACACATAAGAAAACGCATAGGGGTACAAATCACACGAGGCCCTCCAAACACTTACCTAATGGCACAAACACAGTGGTGGTGGTGGTGGTGGTGGTGTTAAAGAGCAGAAGAGGCTGCAAAGAAATGTACAAAAAATACACATAAGAAAACGCATAGGGGTACAAATCACACGAGGCCCTCCAAACACTTACCTAATGGCACAAACACAGTGGTGGTGGTGGTGGTGGCAAAGAGCAGAAGAGGCTGCAAAGAAATGTACAAAAAATACACATAAGAAAACGCATAGGGGTACAAATCACACGAGGCCCTCCAAACACTTACCTAATGGCACAAACACAGTGGTGGTGGTGGTGGTGGTGGTGGTGTTAAAGAGCAGAAGAGGCTGCAAAGAAATGTACAAAAAATACACATAAGAAAACGCATAGGGGTACAAATCACACGAGGCCCTCCAAACACTTACCTAATGGCACAAACACAGTGGTGGTGGTGGTGGTGGCAAAGAGCAGAAGAGGCTGCAAAGAAATGTACAAAAAATACACATAAGAAAACGCATAGGGGTACAAATCACACGAGGCCCTCCAAACACTTACCTAATGGCACAAACACAGTGGTGGTGGTGGTGGTGGTGTAATCCTTTATAGGCAAAAGGAGGCTGCAAACATTAAACATACATGAGAAATCGCATGACCTACATACGTGCACATAATAAATTACAGTTATCAGGAAAGCAAAAATGGTGTCTTTGGAAGCTGGGAAGGTAAGGGGGCAGGTTTAGATGCCAAATCTAGACTGCACACCTTTAACAAACATGAGAAAACACATGTCCAAACCACATGCACATGGGGCCAACTGCCAATGATTAAAAGACACTTGAGGGGTTCCCAAGCTATTGTGGGTTGGAGGGGATTCACCATAGACAACTTAAGCACACCCAAGATAAGTACAAATTGTCTCCTTCCTTTTTTTTGGGAGAGAGAGATACAATTGTCTTACCTCCAGATAATGTAGGTTGTGGGTCACAGGGTCTTGCTAGCACATAAGAAACATCGATCTATAACATCCAGCAGCCATATTGGCCATGTGCTCCTTTTATAGCTGGCTCACAGGTGTGATAATTAGCGGCCGTTTCTATATATATCTGCGCATTCGCGAATTTGCGCGTTCAAAATGGAGGACGATATCCCAGACGCATTAGATGGTGCAATGCTGGCATTTATTGGTGCCTTGTTTGAGGAGGCCCTGGCACAGGAGGCAGCAGAAGGTGGGGAAGCTGCAGCAGCAGCAGCAGCAGCACCTCCAGCAGCAGCACCTCCAGTCCGTGTGCCCTTACCTCGCCAGCCACGCATTTTTGCTCCAAGGATCTATTTGGACAAGCTGCGGGATTCTGATGTCAGGAGGAAGTTCCGGCTCGAGCGAGGAACTATTCTACACCTCTACCAGCTCATAGCAGAGAAAATTGACCCGGACACACAGCGCGGCCATGCGGTGCCCGGCATGGCCAGATTGCTGGCCACTTTGTATATTTTAGGGCGTGGCAGCTTCCAAGCCACTTCGGGAAGTATCATGGGCATTAGCCAGCCCACAGTTTCAAGGGTGTTCATGTTGGTCATTAATGCCATAGTGGATATAGTGCCCAATTTTATCCACTGGCCACAGAATGAAAATGAGTGGAATGAAGTCAAGTTGGGTTTCTACCGGCGGGCACACATGCCGCAAATCCTAGGGGCAATCGATGGCACCCACATAGCCATTAGGCCCCCAAGGAGCCACGAAAGTGAATACCGGAACCGCAAGCAGTACCACTCTGTGAACGTCCAATTAGTGTGTGACGCCAAACAGCGCATCATGAGTGTCAACACTGGTCACCCAGGGTCGTGCCATGATTCCAGTATGTTAAGAACAAGTACTCTGTACGAGGTGTTTGAAAGTGGACAAATGCCCGAAGGGTGGCTTATTGGTAAAGTATTTTGTCTTAACAACATAAACTGTAAGATTACATAGACATAGGAATAAGCTACATCGGTGTACACCCTGATTTAAGCAAAGCCTACCTAAAATGGATGTGTTATTAGTTGTCAGGCTGTTCACACACAACCAGATCAGCAGCTTAGCAGCTCACAAAAGAAAGATTTGCAAAGTTGTCTTTGAATCCAATGAAGGTGGTTAACCAATGTGTAAATGGTGTCCTCTAGCCACCCAAAGAAAACCTACAAATGATTCCAATGGTATTGCCATATCCCCAAAGTACTTTGCATAAGTGAGTCAATATTGGTTTCCTCACTCTAGTTGCAGATATATTCCAGAAGTAAGACCTAGGCTAATGTAATAGGAACAAAATAGGGGCCAAGTTGGAACTTGCAAGAGAAACCCACCACTTTGTGTGTCCTTTTTCCCATTTGTATTAGTGATTTAGGCAGTTAGACAGAGTTGAGATGTTTCATATGATTTTTTGCAAACAGACGAGCAGGTTGTTTAGTAAAATGCCTAATTGTCTCCCATTTTGAGGAGTCATCTAAAGTCACATGATAGGAAGAACTAATGTATATTTTTCTTATTTTTCAGGGGATGCTGGTTACCCGCAGCTGACGTGGCTGATGGCTCCAATCAGGTACCCCCAGGGCCCAGCAGAGAGGAATTACAACAGGGCCTTGCGGAGAAGCCGGAGTATCATTGAGTTGACCATAGGTCTTCTCAAGTCCCGGTTTCTCTGCTTGGCCCGGCCTGGGGGTGAACTCCTGTACTCTCCTACAAAGGCTTCCAAGATCATCCTGGCGTGCTGCGTGTTGCACAACATGTGCGTTGCCCGGGATGATTCTTGGGAGCTGACGGAGGAGAGGGAGCCAGAGGTCCGTCAGCCGGCGGCCCCCAGGCGGCGGAGCACCGCTGCCGGTATGGCCACCCGGAATACCCTGGTTGCTAGCCACTTTACATGTAAGTACTGTAACCGGTCAAGATAGGGCATGTGTATTAATTAGCTAGTTAGCAGAGGTGCCACTCACAGGGAGACAGAGGGTGATTATCATCTGCCAATGACACTTGCCATTGTAGATAAAGTGTAGTCAACATTGGTAAAATTGTGTTACTTGAGCAAAAACATGCACCTCTAACCATAAACATGTTGGTATTGTGAATAGTGTAAAGGGCTGAGAAGAGCTGGCAGGTGTTTATTTGTGTCTATGCCACCTGTGTAGTTATTGATAACATGAACGGCTGCTTGGTATCTTATGGTGTTGTAATTTTCCAGAACATCAACATCTTGGAATCATGGCACGTACCATGGGAAGCCTGTGGTGATGGGCTGTCTGGCGTCACAGGTGTGTATTCAAATGTTTACATTAATGATTTCTGGTTTGTGTAAGTTGGCATAAAATGTGTTATTTCACTCGTGATGTCGAAATTAAATGAAGTTCAGAATGAAGCAAACAGGCATTAAGATGTGATTTTCATAATGAAATGTCTTATCCTTTGTTTTATTTTTCCAGGAGTGGTACTGCTTGCGGGTGTAGGTGGTAGAAACCCACCTTGATGGACTCCACTCATTTTCTTTTGTGGTCAGTGGATATTTGGTAAGGCACATGGCCAATGACCAACATGAACACCCTGGAACTTCGAAAGTGGCTTGGAAGCTGCCCAGCAACCTTGCCATGCCTGTCCCCTATGAGCTGGTAGAGGTGCAGAATGGATTCTGAACTCTGCCGGAAGTTGTGGAAGACATCAGAATCCCGTAGCCATGGAGCAAAGATCGTGGTCTGGCGCTGTAAAGGCACACGGACTGGAGAGTGACAATATTCTTTTGCTGCATCCCTCCTTCTGCTGTCATTCTCAAATAAATAAATACATTAGAATTGAACATGTGTTTTTTTGTTTTGTGTGGGTGCCTACAGACAAAAGGGCCATCCACACTGTAAGATTTAGAGAAGACTTTATCCTTCCGATTGACATTTTCTATGTAGTGCAAGGGCCTGCCTGATTGCATCCAAATTGAAAGTGTTGAGGTTTGAGCTTCTATTATATGGTTTGGTTAAGTCTACAGGAAAAAGTCTAGACAAATTGTTAGTGTATGGCCCATTAAGCTGCCAAGGCCGGAGTTTTGCACTTTGCATGCTGCTTGTACTGGTGATGTGAGGGGTTGTAATGTAGAGTAGGGATGTGACAGTGTTGTGTTGAGGTGTGAGGCAAATGTAGTGTTGGACTATGAGGGCCTGTGTTGTTGAAATATGGAGAGAGTCCAATATCAGACACCTATGTTTATTGGTCAAGAAATTGTAAGAACCATGGTAAATATGTAAAGAATTGCATCTCGATAAAACTAGGACCACACTCATAAAATCAAAATTGTGTTGTTTCCATTGATGTGCTTGAAATTTGGGTAGGACACCCCCCTCCCCCCCCAAATTCAAGATAGTTTAAAAAAACTGTTTAAAAAAATGAGAGTGAAAAGAGATCCCAAGTGTAGTGATGTGATTTGAACCCATGACGTTGTGAACTGCAGTGAAGTTGCAAAGCACTTAGCTATTGTGCAGAATAAAGCTGTATGGTGGAAAAAAAGGAGTGTGTTAAGGCTAAAAAGCACATATAGCTAAAGAACTAAACATTGTATGGAATGTGGGAAGAAGACCATGGTAAAATTGTGAGGTTTCATCTTGCCCTGAAGTAGGGTAGGGGTTTGGTCACTTGCCTTTGGTACTTTCCTTCATAAGATCGATTCGACACACAGACAAGATCAAAAAAACACTTAAAATGGTGTAAGCTTGCAAGCGCTTCTGAGTGTAACATTATTTAGCAATATATATGATGTAATCCGTTACATTTTAGCAATATAAACAAAAAAAGAAAATAAAAAAAGTAGGTGGAGATGGTAAGCCTCGAACCTACAGCAGAGGGAGATGAATTACAGACATGTGATGTGTGCACTAATCCACTAGCCCACATCGCTATGTGAAACTGCTATAAGCACGAAGACATAAGTTTGCGAATTGGCGAAGCCGCGATCGTAAGTGAATCCCGCTGACGGCGGAATTCATTATTGCTGTTTTACTCGCCAATTCGCCGCAGCGCCAGTTAATTGATTTGAACGCGGCGAAACTGAAACACGTCATAGAGGTTTGAAGCTGCAGTTTCTTTAAATCCGGCCCTATGTCCTTACTTCCATCTTTAAAGGATGAAAAATGTATACTTAAATCAATTCCGAGCATTTTTCCTAATTGTGTTCATGCCTTTTGCATAAATACCAGTGTGTTGAGCAAACGATATCCTGAACTTTGTAGCAGCCTTTTCCAACACATCGACATTATTTTGGACGCTTATAAGAATTTTAATGGCCTTGCTTGGTTTTTCTATGATGAGTCGTTCAGACAGAAGCTTTTCGTATTTGAAATCGTTGAAACGGGATTTTAAAGATGTCTGTCTGTGAACTCAATTTATTATTGCCACAAAAACAATATCTGAAACCGTCATGGTTGGTACTTCAGTTTTATTGGGGGGCCATGTAAATGGCCCTATTCTTGCAAATATATGCATGAATTTGCACATTGTGCTGGGACTCATCCAGCGTCCCGCTGTTTTAAAAAACAGTCTTCTTCATTGGCAGCTTCACCGCGGAATCTTTTTCTCAAAAGCGGACACGCCAGTGACCACACTAAACATACTGCCATGGGTTCAGCAGTGGCCAAACCAACAGATAGCGGCCACATTATTTGAAGGTTTCCATGAAGGTATTAGGCTGCCTGATTTTAGAGGTTCCAGCTTTATTCTTTATGAAAACCTACCTTCAGTTTCGGCGTGATGCTTCAATAGTTGAAACTAAGATCTTAAAAGTGATAGAAGAGGGTTTAGTTAAGAAGGGGGGTTTGGTTCCTCAGGCCAAAAAGAAAGGAGGGATTTTGTAGGCAGGTAATAGATTGTATCAATTTTATTGAAAAAATTAAATAATAAAGGCAAAAAAGAAAAAGAAAAACACAATAATAATTGTACTGATAGTATAATACAAGGTCATATATGTGGTTTTGACAAACAACTCAGAACCATGTTACTTAAAAATCGCAGTGGTGATTCCTGGTTGTGGAACTGGGTATTCCGACGCGTTTCGGCATTTTTAGCCTTTGTCAAGGAAATATCACCAACAAACTCTATAAGTGAAAAAGGTGAAGAAATACAAAAATTAGTGACTTGTTGTGCACAATAAATAAATAAATGAATCAACATTGTTTTTTCTGGTTGTGTACCTAGATTTCAGAGACGATTGTTCCCACCGTAGGAATGGGAGGGTTTGTAGATCCAAGGCCCCCAGGATTGCTACTGGATCCTGGGCGTATTGGGTCTGCGGAAATGATAATGAGTGTTTAGGGCGGGCAGAGGTTGCCGGATCCCTGATTGGGTAAACAAAGAAAAATTCAGTTACCTCAGATATCTCATGTAGCATATCATTGAAGAAGGGATGAAAATCCTGGAGTGTACGAGGATACCAGCTCTGACTGCTGTAGAGCGGTTGTAAAAACCTCCGGGGTGCCGTACTCATGGCTGGCTATTGGGGGGGGGGGGGGTTTGGCATCCCACGTGGGCCCAGGCAGAGGCGCCGATTGGCGGCCGTTCTGGGTGTCACTGGGGTGCAAGCAATGCACCCCAACACTCCCCACTAGTCCTGTCCTGGCTTATGATTGGTCCAGACTCCAGCCTGGAGCAATCATGATTCAGGACATCCCTGCTGACATCGTTGGGGGAGGTGCCGGTGCATGCATCAGTCACTCACTGTCACCGCCCGGTCACCTTCCCGCCGCCGCAGAATGAAGAGGAGTCTCGAGGAGAGGAGAAGCCGGCGCCGCTCACCTTCCCACCAGTTCCCGCCACCGCAGAACGAAGAGGAGAGGAGTCACTCATCTCAAGGAGAGGAGAGGCCGCTCACCTTCCCGCCGGTTCCCGCCGCCGTCAGCACAAAGAGGACTCAAGGAGAGGAGGAGAGGAGCAGCCGCTGTGGACGTCCCGCAGGCAGCGTGAGTGTGGAGTGACTGTCACGGTCGAGTCAGCGAGCCAGCCCAGGAGAGCAGGTAAGTGTTTGAAGCCGCTGCAGCGATGCCATGACCTGTGACCTGACCTGTGACATGACTGTGACCTGACCTGTGACATGACTGTGACCTGACCTGTGACATGACCTGTGACCTGACCTGTGACATGCCCTGTGACATGCCTGTGGCATGACCTGTGACATGACCTGTGACATGACCTGTGACATGCTTGTGACCTGACCTGTGACATGACCTGTGACATGACCTGTGACATGCCTGTGTCATGACCTGTGACATGCCTGTGACATGACCTGTGACATGCCTGTGACATGACCTGTGACATGCCTGTGACATGACCTGTGACACGCCTGTACCATGACCTGTGACATGACCTGTGACATGCCTTTGACATGACCTGTGACATGACCTGGGACATGCCTTTGACATGACCTGTGACATGCCTGTACCATGACCTGTGACATGACCTGTGACATGGCCTGTGACATGACCTGTGACATGACTGTGACATGAACTGTGAAATGACCTGTGACATGACCTGTGACATGCCTGTGACATGACCTGTGACATGCCTGTGACATGACCTGTGACATGCCGGTGACATGACCTATGACATGCATGTGACATGCCTGTGACATGACCTGTGACATGATTGTGACATGCTTGTGACATGCCTGTGACATGCCTGTGACATGACCTGTGACATGCCTGTACCATGAACTGTGACATGACCTGTGACATGCCTGTGACATGACCTGTGACATACCTGTGACATGCCTGTGACATGACCTGTGACATGCCTGTACCATGACCTGTGACATGACCTGTGGCATGCCTGTGACATGACCTGTGACATGACATGTGACATGCCTGTGACATGACCTGTGACATGACTGTGACATGACCTGTGACATGACTGTGACATGACCTGTGACATGCCTGTACCATGACCTGTGGCATGACCTGTGACATGACCTGTGACATGCCTGTGACATGACCTGTGACATGACCTGTGACATGCCTGTGACATGACCTGTGACATGCCTGTGACATGACCTGTGACATGCCTGTACCATGACCTGTGACATGACCGGTGACATGCCTGTGACATGACCTGTGACATGACCTGTGACATGCCTGTACCATGACCTGTGACATGACCGGTGACATGCCTGTGACATGACCTGTGACATGCCTGTGACATGACCTGTGACATGACCTGTGACATGCCTGTACCATGACCTGTAACATGACCTGTGACATGCCTGTGCCATGACCTGTGACATGCCTGTGACATGCCTGTACCATGACATGTGAAATGACCTGTGACATGCCCTTACCATGACCTGTGACATGCCTGTACCATGACCTGTGTCATGACCTGTGCCATGACCTGTGACATGCCCTTACCATCACCTGTGACATGCCTGTACCATGACTTGTGCCATGCCCTTACCATGACCTGTGACATGCCTGTACCATGACCTGTGCCATGCCTGTACCATAACCTGTGCCATGCCTATACCGTCATCTGTGCCATGCCTGTACCATCACCTGTGCCAAGACCTGTGCCATGCCTATACCATCTCCTGTACCATGACCTGTGACATGCCTGTACCATCACCTGTGCCATGCCTATACCATCACCTGGGCAATGCCTATACCATCACCTGTGCCATGCATATACCATTATCTGTGCCATGCCTATACCATCATCTGTGTCATGCCTTTACCATCACCTGTGCCATGCCCTTACCATGACCTGTGCCATGCCTATACCATCTCCTGTACCATGACCTGTGCCATGCCTGTACCATGACCTCAAAGACACGCAATTTTTTATTGCGTTTTTTGCCACAAAGCAATACCTATTACATTTTTCTTTTTGCGCCACCCCCCCCCAAAAAAAAATTTTGAGCACCAGCCGCCACTGTCCCCATAGGTATGGTATTCTCAAAACAGCTTTACAAATCAGTGTCAGGCATTAAATCGGCTTTTCATTTTGTCCATATCACTGCGGCTTTACGAGAAGATTTGGTGGTTTGGAAGAAAAGAAGCTCCTTTCTGTACTACCGAAGACCTTATCTTGTTTACAGATGCTTCGGGTTCTATAGGTTATGGAGCTTATTGGCAAAGACATTGGTCTGCCAGCAGGTGGCCTGTTTCTTAGCATACAAAAGGCTTTATGAATAACATTGATCTTTTGGAAACTTTCCCTGTTGTAATTTCACTTGAGCTTTGGGGTGCTCGTTTTTCTAATCAACGGATTTTATTACATTTAGACAATAAAGGCATATTATATTTCACTAACTGCTTATCCTCTAAATCTTTACAAGTTTTGTCAGTTCTTAGACATTTGGTTTTCAAATGTTTAGATTTAAATATTTGGATTAAAGCTAAGTATATGTCCGGGATTGAGAAATGTTATAGCTGACTCTCAATCCCGTTTACAGTTGGATCATTTTCAGGATTCTGTTCTGGAAGCAGATGAATTTGGCCTTCCGTGCCTGCAGCATTCATGGGACCTGGTTTAACACATGTTGGTCTAGCTATTGGTAAAACCTTAGCTCCTTCCTCGTAGGCAGACCACAATGTCGCGTGGATGTCTTGGTGTGGTTTTCTGGACTCTCAAAGCCAAACGTTTCAATCATTTTCTGAAAGTTTGGTATTGTCTTTCTTAAATTTTTAATGTCATCCCATTATTCTTATTCTCATATTTTAGAAAAATTAGCCGGGGTTTCATTTTTATTAAAATTGCTTGGTTTTCCTTCATGTGTCAGTTTTTTCTCTGTCAAACAAGTCCTAAAAGGTTATCGGAAGATGATTCTCGTGTGCCAATTTCTGTTGATTTATTGGAGATTTGTTCTTTGTTTTTCTGGATTTGAAGCATTGTTGTTTTGTCTTGCATTTTGTTTATATTTTTTCAGTGCTTTTCCGGTTTCAGAATTGCTGCCTTGTAGTAGGAATGATACTTCTGATATTTTATTTTCGAATTTGTTACTGCGTAATCATCTTATTCAAATCCGAATATGTCACAGCAAGACTGATCAATTGGGTCAAGGCAGTTGAGTAACGTTGAGACAGTATTCTTCTTCTCCTATTTGTCCTTTCTACTTACTTGGTGAATTACATGTGTTATATTAAATAACATTGGTTATATTTAAAGGTTGTTTTAATTAAATACCAATAAAAGGGCTACAGTAATTTCAAATCCCCCCCCCCAAAAAAAATGTAAAATGTCTCTCTATTAATTATTATAAGGTTTTTTTTGTATGTTAAGAAAAATGCTGCCTACAGTCCCATGGGAGAGGGGAGGGGCAAAGAAATTTGCGCCGCCCATCTATAGGACGTGGCAGACCATATAATTAAAAGTATTCAGTTAGAACAGTTGACAGTTTTAAATCAAATAATTTGATTTAATTTTTGGGTCACATGTTAGTTGGCATGAGCAGGTCCCGATATATAAAGAAATTCAACTGCGTAGTAAACAGTCAGCAGGGGATCAGCAAAGAAGAAGACGCATCCCACCCTCCTGCCCATCGTTGCAGCACCTTTTTATTTGGTAAGTCCCTTTCTCTAGGAAAGGGGACAGGTATTTATATGTTTCGACATGTCTTTGTTGAACTAGAGCTGTTATGGCTGAGTTATAAGTTGTATAAGAGTGTATTAAGGGGAATTATATATGTTATATTATATAAAATACCAATAAAAGTGCCACGGCCATTTAAAGTAAAAAAAAAAAAAAAACAAGGTTTTTTTAGTATATTAACCACTTAAGGACTGCCCGCCGCAGATACTGTGGCTGTACATCAGTTGCGCGCCTGCAGCTAGGGGGCAAACGCCAATGCACGGGGCTGGCAGCTACGATTGCCACCAGGCATCCACGATCGTTTCCCGCTGATAGAGAAGGACGGGCAGCTGTTGTAAACACAGCTGACTGTTCTTCTCTCTGGAATGATCATAGAGCGCCTGTGATCCTGCTATATAGGATCACAGGTCTCTGTGATCATTTCAAAAGCCCAACCCCGCCACAGTTAGAAACACTCCCCCTAGGCTTACATTTAATTCCTGATCAACCACTGTGTTAACCCCTTCCCTGCCAATGGCATTATTACAGCAACAGTGCATATTTTAGTAATGTCACTGGTACTCCCAAAAGTGTCAAAAATGTCAGTTAGGTGTCCGATCTGTCTGCCGCAATGTTGCAGTCCCACTGAAAGGTCGCCGCCATTACTAGTAAAAAAAAAAAACAATAAAAATGACATAAATCTTTCCCGTAGTTAGTAGACACGATAAATTTTTGCGCAAACCAATAGAAAAATGCTTTTTGGGATTTTTTTTTTTACCAAAAATATGTAGCAGAAAACAAATTCACCTAAAATGTTAAAAAATTTTGATTATATAGCAGAATTTTAAAATATAAATAAAAACCTGATGGAAAGGTAGATGACATTAAAGCCGAATTTCACTCTCTCAATCAACATAAACTATTTGTAATCTTTATGCTGCAGCTTTAGTAAATAGATAGGAAAGTATATCATATTTACTTGTTTTAAACTTTTTTTTACATTTCTTTAGTTACTTCATGATTTCTATGCCTAAGCAAATGATGTCATACACCCCAGCCCTCTTCAGAAGGGGAGGGAGGATTCTAAGCTCAGCCTATCCCTGAGCTAAGGGCAAATGGATTCCAGGAAGTAAATGATACATCTGCCCTTATTCAAGATGGGCACTGCCAGAAATGCAAGAGGGTGTTTTTCAAAATGATTTCTTAGCAATATAAATCATGGAGACATGGATGGATGGGGGAGCTTGTTTTTAATATTAAAAATGTATTAAATAGCAACCCCCCAACCCCCCCCCCCCCCCTTTGCCTCCCTCTTCCCCTCTCTTTTCTCTTTTTGTTCACTCTTTTCTTACATCTATTGCCCTCACTTGCTCTTTAGTTTTATTAAAAAATTGGTATCCTGCAGCTTTCTACCTTAAAGCCTCATTCTGGGAAGTACTGTAGCGTGAGGAAGTTCGTTTTCTACTATTTATTAAATAAAAGAAATTCCTTCATCCTAAAGATTCTTGTTGCCATCCACTTATACTTCAGTGTTTTCTGCTTGGAACAGCTAAGCATTATGGAATTATACCCCTCTACTGATTACCTAAATGTGATTTTTTTAGATTTTGTACCTAAGCATTGTTTTATCTATATTAGATCTTTATGACATTTCCCTACACTGTATCTTATTACAATTGGCCTTGCCTGGATACGGTTTGTTGGATACTTCTTTCTCTAAATAAAGAGTTTACATGGAAATTCTAACACCTCTTCCATTCCATACTTTCACTTCCATCTTTTGCACAAAAAAACATAAAAATTAGGTTGAGGGAGGGGGGTGGGGCTCTGTAAAGTAAACAAAATGGAGAGTGGGGTTTATCCGCACATAATTTATTTTTGTGGGTCCTAGTATATTGTCCTAAGGTGGCCAATAGGAAAACTCAGGTCCATTCATGTTTGTGATGAGTGAAGATTATTGTGGGGCACACCAAATGATAGTGCAGATCCCCACATTGATAGATGAATGAGGCACACAACTGCATTTTTGCTTGGCTCATATGTGGTCCTGTACTGACATCCAGCATGCCCTGCACTAACCTCCATTCATACTCAGCACTGTACATCTTGAAATTTCACGCGCATTTCCTAGTTTATTGTTTACTATACACAGCACTAAAGTAGAAAAAAAAACCTGCTTCGTGGCCTTTGAATATACAGCGATATTATTTACCAGCATGTGTCTGCTGATCCAGATAGCAAATATCCCACGAGTAAACGTTTATGTTCTTTTAATGGGTTTGATCTGCGAAACACAGTGATGACACAGCATGATAAGATTTACCAGATAAAGCTTATTATTTGCTAATTCATTTATTTTGTTATAGCAGTTATTTCCGTTCAAAGGAGTCAAAAAACTTTTTAAAGCATTTCCATATTTAAAAACAGCACTATACCTTACAATTTATTGTTTCAACAAATTGTGTTTTATTCCTAAAATATAGTTATTTTTTTTGTCATGGTGCCTTAAACAGGAATAAAATGCGAGGCTGCAAAAGCCCATTTAGTCAAACACTTAATCTGACAATTACTCCCTTGTGACAAATCTTACTTTTACTTTATAGTTTTAGATAAAGTGGGTAGGGATTAGAACCCCTGTCAGGTTTTAATTGCTGTTTCTGGGGAGATTTACTCTGAATTTGTCTTACTGATTATTGCTGTCAGGACAGAATATGAGAGAAATTCTGAAATTGCTTTTTAGCAACAGCAGTTTAACCACTTCGGGACCGGAAAATTTTCCCCCTTAATGACCAGGCCATTTTTTGCGATTTGTCACTGTGTTAATTTAAGGGACAAATGTGCAATCGTGCGATGATGTACCCAAATAAAATGGATGTTCTTTTTTTCCCCACAAATAGAGCTTTCTTTTGGTGGTATTTGATCACCTGTTGAATTTTAATTTTTTGCACTATAAACAAAAAAGGGCGACAATTCTGAAAAAAAATAAAAAAAAACAATATTTTTTACTTTCTGCTATATGACATTCCCCAAAAAATATTTAAAAATCAAAATTTTTCATCATTTTAGGCCAATTTGTAATCTGCTACATATTTTTGTAAAAGAAATCCCAATACACGTATTTTGATTGGTTTGCGCTAAAGTTATCGTGTCTACAAACTAGGGGAAGGATTTATGTCGTTTTTATTTATTTTATTTTTTTACTAGTAATGGCGACAATCAGTGATTTTTAGCAGGACTGTGACATTGTAGCAGTTTGGACCACTAACTGACATTTTGACACTTTTGGGGGGACCAGCGACAACACTACATTAATCAGTGCTAAAAATATGCACTGTTACTGTAATAATGTCATTGGCAGGGAATGGGTTAAACCAGGGGCAATCAAAGGGTTAAGTGTGTCTCTAGGGGGTATTTTATAACTATGGGGGGATGGGCTTGTGCAATCAATACAGAGACCCATGTTCCTAAATAGGAGGAACACAGGAGCTCTGCATTGATTCCTGTGAGAACAACGGTCTGCTGTGTTTACAACAGTAGACCGCTGTTCTATCTTCACGGGGGGCAATGACAAGTACCCGGCACCTGGCCCCGTGGATCGGCTTTTCCGCTGGCGAGTAGGCGTGCACGCACCCCCCAGAATCACTCCCGCGGACCGCCGTACAAGTATGGCGATTCGCGGGAACCTGCCGACCTGCGGCCGTATGTGGCGGCTGGTCGGCAAGTGGTTAAGAGAACAGGGCTATGTTGGGGCAGATGCCACACAAGGCGGAAATTTGTGCTGCCCCTGTCCAATTATTGATTGCTAGTAAACAGGCAGGGACCACCTGCCCCATAACAACCAATGGCACAGTGCAGCCTGGCCTGAGCATAAACAGGTCCGAGCATGCACTGAGGACTAAGAGTCCAGTATGACACAAAAGGACACTCCAGCCCCAGTGCTGCCCCCATTATGCCTCCATGAATGCCAGGTGGCTGCTTCAATCGGTCTAATCGGTGGAATGGCACTGTATGAGGGTGTTTTCCCTTATATTTTAGACTCATTTTATTTTGCAGTATATGTATTTTGAAATGAAAAAAGGTCCTACACTATTTATAAAAAATGCAGCACACCACAATATCCAGTGACATCACACCTCTGCATTGTGGTGTACTGTAAATATGCATTGGTGGTAATTGCCCTGCAACACACAGTATACAGTATTTGTGTGTTGTGCACTGTACTATGCATTCCCTAATATTTCCCGCCTTGTTTTGTACACTGTGCTGCATGTTTCCAATTCCACACTGCTTCACACTGTATTCTGTTTTGTACAATCCTTACTCCACACTACCTCCTCCTGTACGCTACACTGTATGTTCCTTATTCCACACTACTTCATTATGTACACTGCACTAGACATTCCCTATTCTATACCACCTCATTCTGTAAGCTGTGTTGTATGTTCTTATTCTTCACCATCTAATTCTGTACACCCCACTGTATGTTAATTTTCCACACCACCTCCTTCAGTATGCTGCTCTGCACATTCCTATTCTACATCACCTTATTCTGTCCACCGCGCTGTATATTCGGTTCTACATAACCCCATTCTGTAGGCTATGCTGTATGTTCTGATTCTACACCAACTCTTTTTGAAAGCTGTGAAGTATATTCTACACCACACTGTACATTCAAATGTCCACACTTCTTTATTTTGTACACTGAGCTGTACATTCCCTATGCCACACTGCCCCATTCTGTACACTGTATTATACATTTCCTTTTTCACTCTACTTCATTGTCTACGCTTTGCTGTACATTCTATACACTGCACTCTACATTTCTTTTTTCACTCTGCCTTATTCTGTACACCATGCTGTACCTTCCCTGTTCCACACCACTTCAGTCTGTACACTGCCATGTGCATTACCCTTTCCACACCAACTCATTCTGTACACTGAGTTGTACCTTCCCTTTTCTACACTATTACATATTGTATGCTTCACTGTATATTTCCTATTCTTCGACTCCTAGACTGTAAACAATGCCATCTGTTGCCTATTTTATTTTCCCCTCTAGGTTGAACATTTACAGTTCTCATCTTCTTGCACTAATTGTAATGTTGGGCCATATTTTACTTTCTCTGACACCAATGATGGGGCTTATTTTGCTCACATGGGCATTAGTGGTAGGGCTTACTTTATTCCACTAATACTGATTATAGGACTTATTTTACTCCCCCTATTATAATGCTGAAGCTTATTTTACTCCATCTAACACTAAAAATTCTACTCCCAGGAACAACGACGATGGGGCCTTTTTTAATTCAACTATGTATTTAGTGCAGGACCAATATTGTCTAAAATACAGCAAGCAAATGGATCAGGTGTGAGACTACAAGCCATATGACATAAAGACATGCTGACTTTATTGATGGCACTCACTTTATTGGCCACTTACCCTATGCTTCCAATTGATTGCACCACATATTCCTACTTTTTCATAGGCGCCCCTCCTAATCATTTACAATTGTTGCCAATTATGCACTCTACTGTATTGCTGTATTTATGTCCCTTAAGGCCCCTGTACACTGCCCAGTTTCTGAAATTGATGCACACTGCATACAACAGTTGGATAAAGGCAAAGCATACTGTGCCATCCCATTTCCTTATCACAAATCAAACAAAACCTCCTCTTGAAAATAAATAGAAATAACCAAAAATCATTATGGTATCCCTTTAAGTGCACAGTGGCTCTTTGCACTGGACTATATTTTGTAGATCCAAAGCAGAAGAAAAAAGAAGTAACAGATAGAGTACCTTTGGTGTTGTGCCCTAAAGCAGCGGTCCCTAAACTGTGGCCCGGGGTCTGATGCGGCCCTTTGCCTGAACTTATCTGGCACTTGGGCCACTATTCCTCCCACTGATACAAGACATCTGCCTACTGACACCAACAATGAAGTACAATTTCTCACACTGACACCAGCAGTGGGGTACTTTTCCACCCTCTAATTCCAAATGTGGCAATATTTACTGGCTTTGATGCCAGGAAAATTTCCTCTCCCGCTGGCCAGTCCAGCTCCCTTAAAGCCTGAAGGACAATAACCTGGCCCTTTGTTTAGAATGTTTGGGGACCCCTGCTCTAAAGTATGTAAGCAATAGAAGTTATTTTGCAGTACAGCCCTAAATAATTATCATGATACAAAAGAATAAATCATCCATCAGCTAAACTGTTTGCCTGTAAATTTATTTATGCATATAAGCAGAACAAAATGTTGTAGCTGGAAAAACCAAAGATAGATTGTAAAAGTCAAATATAAACATATTCATAAAACAGGAAACAAACATGCTGAGTAATGACTTCATGAAAAAACGAAATGTCCCTCAGCTGCATTAGGTTTGCCTTTTATACATTATTTAAAACACATATCAATAAACCTTTGCCAGTGGTGATTATTGCTGACATCTTTTCAGCTATATTTTCTAGCAGGGGTTTGCATAATATGGCTGTTTCAGTTTCTAGGAATCAGCTTTCAAACTAAACTGAATTTCAATACTTCAAATTTTCCATTCAGTCAGTTTTACTAATCAATATTTCATTCAGAACTATATATATTACATTAATACATTGTCTAATTTTTTTTCAGAGATTAAAATGGGCAGTTTCTTCACTGAGCGACAGTCATAGGGCATATGCAGAAGAAATACAATACCACATAGGAAATAAATATCAAGTAAAATAAAAGTGTGCAGCAAAATTTAGCATCAGGACATTTAAAGATATATTCGGAGGACCGAATATAGAATACTAATTAAATATAATAGGCATGAAAATTTATAAAAACTAAATTGAACATGGGTAATTACCGTATTTATCGGCGTATAACACGCGCCGGCGTATAACACGCACCTAAATTTTAGGGCAGAAATTTCAGGAAAAAAGCTGAAATTTAAAATAAACAGCTTTGAACTTAGAACATTTTTTTTTAAATTAAATGTAGTCTTACCAGTGCCCACAAATGCAGCCTCATCAGTGCAGTGTCCTTAAATGCAGCCTTGCCAGTGCAGTGCCCATACATGCAGCCTCGTCACTGCAGTACCCACACATGCAGCCTTGCCAGTGCCCATACATGCAGCCTCACCAGCGCCAGTGCCCATAATTGCAGCCTCGCCAGCACCAATGCCCATACATGCAGCCTCGCCACCGCAGTGCCCATACATGCAGCCTCGCCAGCGCCAGTCCCCATAATTGCAGCCTCACCAGCGCCAGTGCCCATACATGCAGCCTTCGCCAGTGCCCATAATTGCAGCCTCGCCAGTGCCCATAATTGCAGCCTTGCCATCGCCAGTGCCCATACATGCAGCCTTTGCCAGTGCCCATACATGCAGCCTTTGCCAGTGCCCATACATGCAGCCTTTGCCAGTGCCCATAATTGCAGCCTCGCCAGCGGGAATAATTGCAGCCTCGCCAGCGCCACTATACACATTGCTTTAAAAATGTCCAGAAGGCAACACCGAGAGGTAGAAGGGGGCGGGCGGCGCCGAGATGATTGATGTCGGCATAGGAGGCGGTACTTCCGATGACAGCGCGTCCTTCCTTCTCCTCGGTGCCGCCCGCCCCCTTCTACCTCTTGGTGCTGCTTTCTGGACATTTTTTTCTCATGTCGGCGTATAACACGCACAGCTACTTTTTCCTCCATTTTTAGGAGGAAAAAGTGCGTGTTATACGCCGATAAATACGGTAACCACTTTACCACTACAGGATTTTGCTGTCTTACGTCTGGGCCACTTTTTGCGATTCGGCGCTGTGCGACTTTAACTGACAATTGCGCGGTCGTGCTATGCCGTACCCAAACAAAATTTACGTCCTTTTTTTCCCACAAACAGAGCTTTCTTTTGGTGGTATTTGATCACCTGTGTGATTTTTACGTTTTGCGCTATCAACAAAAAAAGCATTTATTTTGAAAAATAACAATATTTTAAACATTTTTTTATATGAAATTCCCCCCCAAAAAAATTTAAAAATCACATTTTTTAAAAAATTTTGGCCAATTTGTTTTCTGCTACCTATGTTTGGGAAAAAAATCACAATAAGCGTATTTTGATTGGTTTGCGCAAAAGTTATTGCGTTTACTAACTAAGGGAAAGATTTCTGTCATTTTTGGTGTTTTTTTTTAATGAGTAATGGCGGCGATCTGCGATTTTTTTTGCGGGACTGCGACATTGCGGCGGACAGATCGGACCCTTGACTGACATTTTTGACACTTTTGGGGGTACCAGTGACATTACTGCAGTAATCAGTGCTATATATATATGCACTGTTACTGTAAAAATTACACTGGCAGGGAAGGGGTTAATTATATTGGAGAGGGAGGGGTTAATGTATACCTGGTGCTTACTAACGTTTGTGGGGGGAGGTGACTGAGTGAGTCAGGGACAGATCGCATGTTCACCTATGCTGAACCATGCTATCTGTCCCTGCCTGTCACTTAGGAGATCCGCCCGCTCTGTTTACACAAGCGGGCGGATCTTCACACTCGATTCCCCGACGATCGCCGCCGCTCCTCCCCTGGCCCGACTCCCGCTGTGACTAAAAAACAGTGGGAGCGCGCCTCCGGCGGCGCGCGAGCGCCGCCTACAGGGGGAGGAGTCCAGCGACGTAGTACTACGTCGCTGGATGGTAACAAGCCACATTGCCGAGGTAGCAGCAATGTGAGCAGACCTAAAGTGGTTAAAGTCAACTAAACCAGGATATAGGTTGTTGGCCTGGAATACATGTCTAAATACTATATATGTGAATACACCATTGTTTATATTTACACTATATTACCAAAAGTATTGGGAAGCCGGCCTTTACATGCACATGAACTTTAATGGCATCCCAGTTTTAGTCCGTAGGGTTCAATATTGAGTTGGCCCACCCTTTGCAGCTATAACAGCTACAACTCTTCTGGGAAGGCTGTCCATAAGGTTTAGGAGTGTGTCTATGGGAATGTTTGACCATTCATCCGGAAGCACATTTGTGAGGTCTGGCACTGATGTGGATCAGAAGGCCTGGTGCACCCCCGTAATGTGGCAGCTTTACACCCCTTTGATATTTATGACATCTGTGTGCCCACACTGCATGGAATTGTGTGGTTCTATGGCTATTTTTAGTTGCTACTTTGTGAGTATCCGTTTTTATCCATTTTTTAATTGAATAAATGTCTTTGGGTAATGTACTAAGTGCGTGTGCCTTCCTATTCATTTGTTTTTTTAGTTAAAAAAACACAGCCTGTGTCCAAAGGCTCAGCAATCTTTATACAGATGTCATATTTATTAAAGATTGCTGAGAGCTGTGTTTCGGGGATCCGTACATTGGTTTTGGAATCGTCAGTAAATGTTCCAAGTGTAAAAAAGAGTGCCGTGGTATAGTACAGCCTTTTTTTTTTTACACAAGCACTGCCCCTCTTGACAGAGTGGAGCACTTGCATTGTTTTTTGTTTCATCACATGTATATACATAGAGGACGCTGTGAGATCTCGACATTGTCAAGTGAACAGCCTATTATTTCTACTTCATGCAGACTGTGATGGTATTAACTGTCACTGGGAGTGAACGACTGATGGTTTGGATTGCTTCAAATGTGGTCTGTATTTACAAGTGATGCTAATGTGTATTGTACTTCAATGTCAGACAGGCTCCCCCTATTGTTTGTGTATTGAGCTGGAGTGTCGATTTTGCCGGTCCCATTGTTAAATTTTAATGACCTCACATTGTTCTGTCCAGATGGCTAGATAATTAGTTTAGGTTAATTCTGTTCCTGTATACACTTTCATCTGCATATGATACTGTAATCAGGCAGAGGGGAGGGATTGTGTACACTGTATGGGAGTGTAAATCTCTGTTTTCATTGGATTGTGAATTTCAGGGCCTGTTCCCAACAAGGTCCACCTGAGCGGTGAGCTTGTGGGGGAAAACTGTATAAAAGAGCAGCTGTACCATTAAAGTTTGAGTTATACTTCACCCTCAATTTAGAGTCATGTCTCTCATTCTGAGAATCTGCTACAAGGGATTGCTATGCTCTTCATACTCCCTTGGATAATGACTAAGCTCTTGTAAGAACTTGTTCGTGCTTCACTCTCTGGGGAAAGAGAGGTTCACCCACTGGAACCTGGAGCCTTGTCGTAGGTCCAGGGTGGGTAGGAGACGGTGAGACCCCAACCAAACTGCGGCGGTTTGTGAAGTCTGAGGTGGTTATGGTGTCTGGTGGAGTGCTTGGAGCCCTCGCGAAGCACTAGGAGCATCCGTCAACGGAGGTACCCAGTCGGGGTGTCGGTTGATCCATTACACAGACTATAGGTAGCACCAAGAAGTACCTAATGTTTCCTCTATTTTCATTGCTGTCTATGTTCTTACCGGGTAAATTCACTCTTTCTATTTATCCTAAAGGCCTTTATAACTGTGACACAAAGTCTTGAGCAATCCAAACTTTGCAGTTGTCACCAAAATAATGGATGAGAGTAAATCTTCCATTGGAAACACTTGTTCTAGTGATAACTGCCTAATTTTGGAATTCCCATCACTTTCTGTTTCCTCTCTGGAATAATAGGTAACAGACAAGTCCCCAACAGGACACAAACAGCAAACAAAAAATAACCAGTAAGGAAATGCTATCCCTTCTCTACTCCAGTGTTTCTTAACATTTTTTTGGCCAAGGCACCCTTTAAAATTATGGAAAATCTCAAGGCACCCCATTCTAAAATTATAAAGAACTAAACCAATAGTTTTACAAAATGCAGCAACATCCACACACAGGATACCCAATTTTACAGGTTACGTATTCTTCCAAAGCAATTATACCTTTGCACACTGGTACTGACTAGTACTCCAGTGTTTCTCTTCTCCCTCTGGTGCCTCCATCTCTCAGCTAATGTCACCCCAATTCTGACAGAGAGTGGCAGGGGAGGGGTAAACAAGGAATGCCGTGTAGGTATTTGATGTCTTCCCTATCTTCTAATGACATCATTGGTTGTTAGGACGCTGGAGGCTGGAAGGTTGTAATGGTGCAGAATGAAAACTGGTGGCTTTGTGTAACTAAAAGGTAGGCTCGATCCACCCACTGGCTTGTATACATTTTTGGGGTAATTTATAGGCTTTTGCCAAGGCACCCCTGAAGAAACATGAAGGCACCCTGGTTAAAAAAGGCTGCTCTACTCTATCAAAAACTAACAAAAATGCATTCACTTCAAAGTAGAAGAAAATCCTTAGTGAATGAAATTAGGTAGCCTATAGGGAAGAAATACACACGAGCCACCCATCAACACAGACAGTGCTGACAAGGGAATGCCTCCTTCCAGGCAATTATCTTCACCTGGGCGTGGGGGGGGGGGCGGGGGGAAGCTATAGCAGCTATAGCAGCCACTTGCGATTAACGAAAGCAAATCCAGCAGGCTGGTTTTACCAAACACATTCAGCCTGCCCATTAATGGTTCAAATCCTGGCTAAACTGGCCAAGATTCAAACCTTGTATGGCCGGCCTAGGTTTTCTAGAGCACTGAGTGTCGAAAAAAATTCTTCATATTTTTTTTGACCTCTGTCATATCTCAATACTGTTGATTTCTTGCAGCTACTTTCTGACTACATGCATGCACTGCAGCATACATGGTTCACCATCTCATTCTCACTTTGCATGTGACCTGTATGCACTGCAACTAGCGTGCCAATTATTAAGCTTCATGTTTTCACCCCCTTGATACCATTTCCTAATTTCGAAAAACATTTTGGCAAAAAACAGTAATGATTTACATACACACACACACACACACACACACACACACACACACTGTGGTATTTGCGTGTATGTATTTATGTAGTGAAAGAAGACTGACTAAGTCTGCAGATAAAGGGTTGCCAAAATTTTGTTCTGTTTGCCGCTACTGATAAAATAAACAAAAAATGTTGCTTTTACTCTATTGAAGACTTTATAACTAACAGAGCTTTCAAATAAAATTGTAAGTTTACCAGCCAATCTATGTCCATACCTTATCTTAAGGTCAAATATTCTGGATTATGATTACCAAAGGGGAAAGAGAAAAATCTGCAAGGTTTTAAGTCACCCATTAGACATTAGTCGTTGTTCAAAAGACTCTATGATCTGGATTTCTGTAGCATAGTGATTGAAAAAAATCTTTAGGCTGGGTTTACATTTTTAACCATCTATAGGCATTTTTCCACTGCAAGTACCGGCTCGACTCCACTCGGCCCTGCTTGGCTCTGTTTGGTTTTCCACTGCATGGTACCGCATGATACGGTGTTGGAACGGTTCGGTACGGTTTGGTATGGTTTGCTTTTCCACTAAAGTAAAGTGGGTAGGATAACAATGATTCTCTGACCAATCAGTGGCTAGTAGTGACAAACAGTCAAGGCTGCATGCAAAGGATTGTGGGATATGGTACCGATACGGCCCTCTTGGAACCACAACTGTGGTGGTGCTTTTTAAGCGAGCCGTACCGTTCGATTCCATGTAGTGGAAAAGCGCCGCCGTACCGTACTGTACCGAACCGTTTCAACACCGTACCATGTGGTACCATGCAGTGGAAAAGCACAAAAGCGAGCCAAACCGTTCGGTTCCATGCAGTGGAAAAGTGCCATAATCTTTGGATAAGAACAATTTTATAAACTATGGTAGGAAAGGAACATGAATATTTGTAATCTTAAATGAAAAAACACAAACTTTGGGCAACTGAATTGTTGATAGCCAGAGCTCTCCATAATAAAACTAGCACATTTTGTTTTGTTAGTATAGCAGGTTATGGCAGTGCAGAGGTGACAGGGAAGAACAGAGGTGTTAGACAATGCCAGAAAAAAGAACTAGAGATAGCACATGTTAGGCTGCACATCAAAGATCTTTCATTAAAACTTCACAATTCATTTTTATAAAAGAAATCATGAACAAATACACCCTACTGAACAAACACTGAAAACAAAACATGAATAAAATCCAAACTTGTGTAAAAACACAAGACCCTAGGTGAATGATCTATGTTGTGCATCCCAATATGTGTTGTTTCAGTTTCAAAACACAGAAAACAGAATTGACCTTAAGGAAAAACAATGACTGGGACATGTTTTCTGTCTTGCAAACCCTGCTTGAAATTCATGATACCGGAACTTAGCAGCAAATCCCACTGAAGTCTATGGGCGGGGGGTTTGTGAATCCTGATACTTAAGTATGTCTATTTTACAAGGTTAACAGGCAAGCTATTGAGGCAATCTATTGAGATATTGCCAAAAATGACATTTGAAGACATTTTTTTCTAATTCTGTACAGCTGGGGGAGAGCCCATTTATTGTGACTGTGATGGTAATATCGGAAAGGCATCAATCCTTCAAATGACATACCTGGAAGATGCCAGCAGCACCCCCATCTGATTAATTTCCACTTGAAAATAAAAGGCTTTTTAAGGTGATCTTGGCTGCAACACGGGATTTTTCTATAAAGTGGTAAGAGGTCTGAATTGACTGGTGGAAGTAACAAACCTAAAAGATTTAGGAAAGTTACATAGTTACATAGTTAGTCAGGTTGAAAAAATACACAAGTCCATCTAGCTCAACCAATAAAAAACAAAAAGGAAACACAACCATAAAAGTAGAGTAAAAAATAATGATAAAGTCCTTAAATGCATACAGATTGGCCACTGGCACAGCTGTTCTTTTTAGGACTACCTTTCTGTGTGTGTCAATAACAACTGTAGTTTCTCTTTAGCTGCTGTCTTTTTTGTGATTTGCGTTGTTTATTTGGGTATTTATTTTCACATTTATTATTTTGTTTTCTGCTGGTTTAAAACATTGGATTGGGGTTCTTTGTGCTGCATCAGTGGCTCACTATTCAGAATGCGTTGTGTCACTATTTTAGTTGTTTTTTATAGCAAATATATAAATGTATGGAATATTGACCACTTCCCCTCAGTTGGCATCATATGACCTTGAGGAATTGAAGTGGAGATATTTGTATGATGCCTGCAGCTATAGGCTTTATACAGATATCTTTTTTTTCAGCAGGCTATTCCCTGCAATGTAAAAGCTATCATAGCGGCTGTTCAGCTGCTTGATTGCTTTTACAGGCAGCGGAATTGGATGTCCCCCCTCCTGCCACCCTCCAGCAGCAGCTGTTTACCATAGAGCTCTATGACCCTAGGAGGCCAGAAGCGATGTCATGATGCCACTTCTAGCGCCGGCAGATGTAAACACTGTCTTTTTTTTGCTAGAACGCCTGAGATTGATTTTTTTTTTTATCTCAGGCCTTCCAGCATAGAGGAGAGATGTGGGGACTACTTCTATTACAAGGGATGTTTACATTCCTTGTAATAGGAATAAAAGTGATAAAAAAAAAAATGAAAGGGAAGATGTAAAAATAAAAAAAGTAAGTAAAATAACAATAAAAAAAGAAAAAATGAAAGTGTCCCTGTCCCCTTGTGCTCGCATGTAGAAGCGAACGCATACTTAGGTCATGCTCACATATGTAAACGGCATTCAAACCACACATGTGAGGTATTGCTACAATCGTTAGAGTGAAGGCAATAATTATAACACTAGACCTCCTCTGTAACTCAAAACTGGTAACCTGTAAAAAATTTCAAAGCGCCACGTATGGAGATTTTTAAGTACTGTATTTTGACACCATTGCATGAGTGTGCATAATTTTAAAGCGTGACATGTTTGGTATCTTTTTACTCAAGATAATATGATCTTTCATTATATACAAAAAAATTGGGGTAAATATTGTGTTTTGTTTTTTGATAAAAGTTTTTTTTCCCTAAAAAAAAATTGTGTTTGAAAAATTGCTGTGCAAATAGCTGACCGTTGTAAGCACCCTTGTCAGTGGTAAATGGTTTGTTCCAAACCCCTAACTGCTACATCTGCAGGGCAGCTTGTTTTTGAAAAACAACAGACTCATTGCAATGATTGACAGATGAATATAAAGAAAAAAAAGCCTAAAAAGCTAAGCGAATGCAGCACCCACATCTAAGAATCGGCTGCAGTATAATAAATGTTTGCTTGCTTTTGGGTTTATTACCACTTTATTAGTATTGAAGGCATTGACAGTTTAAAGGATAAGTTCACCTTTTAACAAAAAATAATAACTGCTCATTTTTTTTGCAGATAAAAAAGTGCATACATAATTCTTTGTTTTTGGAGCCTCTAAAGCATTACACTAGTGATCAGCAGATCGTGGGTACCATGCAGGTCTCCTGCAGATCTGCCAGTGTATATGTGTGCCTGTACATCCTGTATGGGCAAGCAGAAACAATCTCACAGGGAGAGAGAATAAACTACCACAGCTCAGCCCTTTATTAGTATAGTAGAGTGGGGGCTGGCTTATCCTAAAGCCTCCTTATTGGCCCTTGTAAGTCAGCTGATCTGGATTCGAAGACCAGGCAGTGCATTATGGCTCAAAAAAAAATAGAAAATGCGCTGGCAAGAAATAGTTAGATACACTATATGACAAAGAATAATAAGTAGCTTGCCGCGCTTAATGTGATACTGTGCAACCACAATCAAATCAATAATTTGGAGTGAAAACAAATGTTATGATAATAGTCCCAGCTGAAAAAAAAATTTGAAGAAAAATTATGATAATGGTCCCAACTGAATAACAGAATCACCACTGTGTT
Source organism: Pelophylax lessonae (assembly GCF_965119305.1). Lineage (NCBI taxonomy): Eukaryota > Metazoa > Chordata > Amphibia > Anura > Ranidae > Pelophylax > Pelophylax lessonae. The sequence continues at coordinate 336,760,872 of NC_138770.1, forward strand.
GATTAAGACAATATTGTGTTCAAACAGATGTTGTGATCACCATGTGGACCATCATCAACCATGAGAATTAGACACTTACCCGAACAGATAAACCCCACTACAGAGGTAGATCAGCCTGTAAATCATCTTTTTAATAGTGTTTTTAATAATAGCACATTGCTTTCTCTTTGCTCCCCTGCTGCTTTATTTGACCACTGAAAGAAAAAAAAATTGAGGTATTTTGGGTATGGTGTAGCATGTGACATACTGCCTACAAGGTAGTGCTGGAGCTCAGGCACCTATACCTTCCACATTACAGCAGGGAGAGAGTACCTACCTTTGTGTATGACCTTTGTCAAGTGTTTGAGCTTATACAGAAATAATTCTTCCTCTACCCAGAGTGGTGGGGATCCAAATGAAATTGTTGCAAAAGTTTCAATAGTCCATTTTAAGTTCCTAACTGATAATAGTAAATTCAGAAGGAAGCCCTGGGACAAACCCAAACTAAGACATAAACAGGTAATATATTCAGTACTTCTTAAGAGGAGAATCTCAAACTTGGATTCACATTACTCCTACTGCCTAAAAAGTGGCTATAGCATGAAATAGTTGTCAGCACTAGAGAGCCAAATTGTTACTTTAGGCTGGAAGGTTTTTATGACTTTGTGGATCAATAAAGTAAAAGATTTGTTATGGGTAGCGTGGGATTACACTCTTTCATCTTATTCACAGATAGGTAATGATTCCCTGTTTATATTTCTGTCTAGCAACCCTCTTTAGGATCAAAGGAATGGGAATGATGATGATGACGATGACGATGATTATATACTTACAGTACAAGAAATAGGCTATGGAAAGCTATCCAAAGTTCTGCATTAGACCTTTTTTTGTTTCCACACAGCTACCAATCAGATTCAAACTTTTAGTTTCCAACTGCTATTTTTTGTTATTTAGTTGTTGGACTATAACAACACTTTTTAGAAATGTTACTTTGATTACATCATATACAATTATATTGCATCAGAATTTATATATTATCTATTACAATGTTTAATATAGCATCTGACTTTTTTGTATTCATGAGATAAGGGATGGAAAACATATTAGAGATGCTATACAATATTTTTTTACACCTTAATTGCTTCTTCAGCACTTTCTTTTCCCAATTTCAGGATATCATGCATGCTAAATTAACTGAGAGCAAAGAAACACTTTCAAGATTTTATCTAATAGAAGAGATCAATAACGTTGTTGTCATGCTTTCACTGGCTAAGATTGATTAGATGCTGGTGACATACAGTCTAGGCAAAACAAAATTAATGAATCACTTCTTTAAACTGAAAATAGGTTAAAACTTTTCAGGCTCTGCACAGGATTAACCATTATTGTTGTAAAGCCCATCACTACTTCTGTTCACTTAAAAGTATATTTGCCTTATAAGTGATACAATAGGCAGAGCAACCCTCTGATTCAGATATCTTCCAGGGGCTTCAGTGGTGACACCTCCTTGACATAGTTCATAGCTCTGGTCATACACCCTTGGGAGTGTCACTCTTTTACTCTTCCAGAAGAAGTTTCCTACCCCTCCTATTGCTGCAGTCCATTATATAAAAGTAAAAATTCAACACATAGGAGTATGAACACATACAGTATATGCTCTGGCAGGTGGGCAGTCCTTAGTACCCTGGTGTACAGGTGGGCAGTGACATTGACATGTACTATGCACAGGCATCAAAACATCAACTCCATCAAATCCATAACACTATTGTGCAAAATAACCACTTTAGCCCCGGAAGGATTTGCCCCCTTAAGGACCAGGCCCTATTTTGCGGTCGTACAATGCTGTACCAAAACAAAATTTACATCCTTTTTTCCCACAAATAAAGCTTTCTTTTGGTAGTATTTGATCACCTGTGCGATTTTTATATTTTGCACTATAAACAAAAAATAGCGACAATTTAAAAAAAAAAAAACAATATTTTTCACATTCTGCTATATAACATTCTAAAAAAAAATTTTAGGCAAATTTGTTTTCTGCTACATATTTTTGGTAAAAAAAAATCGCAATAAGCGTATTTTGATTGGTTTGCGCAAAAGTTATTGCGTCTACTAACTACGGGAAAGATTTATGTCATTTGTATTGTTTTTTTTTGTTTACTAGTAATGGCGGTGATCTGCGATTTTTTGCGGGACTGCAACATTGCGGCAGACAGATCGGACCCCTAACTGACATTTTTGACACTTTTGGGGGGACCAGTGACATTACTACAGTAATCACTGCTAAAAATATGAACTGTTACTGTAATAATGACACTGGCAAGGAAGGGGTTAAAACTGGGGATGGTCAAGGGGTAAAATGTATGCCTAATGCTTACTGACTTGTGTATGTGTGTGTGTGTGTGTGTGGGGGGGGGGGGTTGTGACAGGCACAGAGATCGTAGTTTCAGCATAGAAACTGCTGATCTGTCCCTGCCTGTCAGTGAGAAGATCCGCCTGCTTTGTTAACATAAGCAGGCGGGCCTTCTCTCAGAAAATCATGGGAGGAAAGGCGGCAATCGCCGCCTCTCCTCCCACGGCCTGACTCCCACTGTGTCTAGACACAGCGGAAGCACGCCTCCGGCGGAGCGCACGTGCCGCCGAAACCCCTTCCCCTCCAGTCACGTAGTACTACGTTAATAAAATAGTAAAATAGTATATGAAGTTGCGCTAAAAAACCCTTATAGGGTGAGCAGATGATTCTCACAATAAAATCTTGTTAAAAGCAGCTACACTCAAATCATACACTGATCATATGTAGAAAACAGAAAAATAAATATATGTAGCGCTAAAAAATTATTAAATGAAAGTCCATATATAGTCCATTTCCACCAGTGATATTGCACTGCCCCCAATTGTAGCAAAGTGAAGAAGATCCACCAAGAGGAGTGTTCAAGCACGCTTACCAGACAATTGGAAGAATTAGGCTTTAAGTTGTCCTCAACTACAACACACTTGGTACTACCTTAACAGTAGATCTCATAGGAGTCACTCAGAGGAAGAGAATGAAATAAACCCTTCATAGTGCAGTAAGTTTTCAAACACTTTAATGAAAGTATAAGACAATAAAGCACTCACATTTGCAAAGGGTATGATAGGCAAATCATACGCCGACCTGCGTGATTCCAACTTGCACAGCAAAATAGCAGCCAGTGTCCTCTATTACATTAGGCGTCCATCGAGGGCGGCCCTCTGCGTTTCGTCACACTTGACTGGCGTCTTCAGGGGCGTGGCCCCGCTACTGTCAGACGCCTTTTTATCATAATAGAGTCTACGAGATTGGCTGGCCGAAAACCGGAAGCGGAAATAGCCATTAAGCGTTCCACCACCCGGAAGAGGAATAGAGCTATGTTTACAAATGAACAGGAAGGAAGTCACAAGTCACTGCGCTCCTCCCTGAAAGGAAGTATGTCATCAAAAAGCCAAAAGGCCGAATCCAAGGTTACAAACTCCTATTATAAAAAATATATATATAGGACAAAAACTACATAGGACATAACTAACCACAATTAAGCTCCAAGCATAACACTCAGAGACATGAATGATTAGTAACATCATATAGATAGAATATATGAAACGTAATATAGAACAACGGCGCCATCTTGTGTTCAAATTTGGAATCAGCAAGTACCATACATAAAATGAGTACAAACAGTTACCGCTAGTGTTTCGGCTGCCTCCTCACCTAAGCCTCAGACCACACAATGGTTGTCCGTTGGGCGTGGGAGAGGTCGGGGGAGAGGTAGAGGTAAGGGTCGCCCACCGCCACTCCCGCAGAATAGTCTGTTGTATTCTAACAATAACAGATTTGAACCCCTGAATAGAGATGTTGACTCACCTGGGAGATATATGACAAGGCTCCCCCCTGAACAGGAGAGGTTTGCTAATAATGGGGGTGGCTGGGTACAGCCCCCCATAATAACAACTTCCAGGGATACCCACATCATGATTACACACAGCACGGGTATAATTACGGTCCCTCTAACAGTGATTATTTCCCTAGGGGTGGTGCCCAAAATTCAAATTCTAATCAGTTTTTTCGTCAGGGCACCCCCAAAGGGAAGAGGGGAAAAAATGTAAAAGAGGGACTAGAGGGGGGAGGAGGATCAGACAGAAAAAAGAGGCGATTCTAAAAGGCGCGGGCCTCTTCAATCTAAGCACCGCACATATTTTTAACGAGGAGAAATTTGTTCTAAACCATGGGTTGAAGTATGCTCCTCCCAAGCAGCTGAGCAAATTTGATACATTTATAGACTTGCATAAGTTTGTTAGAAAAATTAGTATAAAAAGACATTTGCTTAGTAACCCATTGAACCCTAGGACAGAATATGTCATGGGTGTCAAATCTACATATTTTTCCAATGCCTCCACCTTCAATCCCCCTGGCCCATTGGCTCCCTCACTCATGGTGTTCAGAGATCTGATGGCCAAGGATATTGATTCCCTGAAGATCAAGAATACCGGCACCAACCTTATGTTTAAGAAAGGGTTAAATCGTCTTAAGGACAGGGATGATATAATAGTGAGACCAGCCGATAAGGGTGGAGGTATTGTGATCTTGGACTCCATTGCCTATAATAAGGAGATGTGTAGACTACTCTCTACTGATAGAGAAACCTATGAGGTCCTACCAGGAAATCCCACTATTAAATATAAGAAGGAATTAAGTACTCTGGTTGAATATGGATTTCAGAATAAGCTTATCACTAAGAAAGAGAAGCTTTTTCTGGTACCTTCGGCGCCAAGAACTCCTGTGGCATATTATTTACCGAAGGTACATAAAGATCCGATCAACCCACCCGGGAGACCTATCATCAGCGGTATTGATTCTGTTACAGCCCGAGTGGGGAGATATATTGATAACTTCCTGCAACCACTCGTCGTAAAGACTCCTTCTTTCCTTCGGGACTCGATGCAGGTCATCAATGAGTTGAACAACTTTAATTGGAAGAACTCATATATATTGGCTACTGCCGACGTTTCATCGTTATATACGATTATCTCACATGATGATGGAAGAGAGGCAGTAGAATATTATCTCAAACAGGATATTAAGTATGGCCTACAGCGAGATTTCCTCATGTCACTCCTCGACTTTGCGATGGGTCACAACTATTTTTGGTTTGACCAGACCTATTATCGTCAAAGTCGAGGAGTGGCTTTGGGCGCCAAATATGCGCCAAGTATGGCCAATTTATTTATGGCCAAGTGGGAGGAGGAAGTTGTCTGAGATGTGCCTGGGCAGGAGCTGGTGCTCTGGCGCAGGTACATAGACGACATCCTCCTCCTTTGGGATGGAGATCAATCCTCTCTGGAGTCATTTATGGCCAGCTTGAATGCCAACAATAAAGGCATTGTACTTACCTTCGAATGCAGCAGGGAGGAGATCCACTTTTTGGACCTTAACATTAAGGTGGTAGATGGGCAGATAATCACCTCGACCTACTTCAAGACTACTGACAGGAACGGATTCATTGATGTTTCCAGCTGTCATCAACCATCTTGGCTGAGATCCGTTCCTGTCAGTCAGTTCTTGAGGTTGAGGCGAAACTGTTCCGGGCATGAGGACTTCATTAAAGAGGCATCCTCCTTAAAATCTAAGTTTCTGGAGAAGGGGTATGGAGAGGCAGAGTTGGATGAGGCTCTAGTACGTGCGAGTGCACGGAATAGAGAGGATTTACTGGTACCCAGGGTAAAAACCAAGGATGACACCTACCAGCATGCTTTCTTCTCTACGTATTCTACCCAACATTTTTCAGTAAAAAATATGTTGCGTAAGCACTGGCACATACTTAAAACTGATAGTGTTTTGGGCCCTGTCCTGCCGGATGTGCCGCCTGTGATTTTTAGGGGTGTACCCCCATTAAGATTGCAGGTGGCGCCGAATATCCAGAACCCCCCCAAATGTGTTTCTTTCTTCCAAGACATGTGTGGATTTTTTCCATGCAGGTCCAGTAGGGTTTGTAATACAATATTGCAGGTCGGAAGAAAAGTGAGCAATTTGTGACTGGTGTGACTAAATACACGCATAAAATAAAACCATTAATTTCTTGCACTACGAGATATGTAGTATACCTTATTAGGTGTCCGTGCGGAAAGGAGTACGTGGGACGCACCACGAGGATGTTGAGGGTACGCCTTAATGAGCATATCACAAACATCTTAAATGGCTTCCCTAAGACGAAAGTCATAATAGAGATCCTACGGGCACCCTATTCTTAGAGATAGACAAGTTCACTTCTAATTGGAGGGGGAGCAATCTCACTCGTGGGGTGTCCAAGCTGGAGACGGCTTGGATCTATAGGTTAAAGTCCTACACGCCATACGGATTGAACATTGAGTGGGATATAGCAAATTCTTAATCATGTCTTTTTATTCCATTCGTATTCCATTTCGGTTTATGAAGCTGCTTAATAATTTTTAATTTCCAAATTTTCTTATATATGTGTATGGAGATTTTTTAATGTATCTGTAGCATTTTTTGTGCTGTATATGATTTGTTTGTACTCATTTTATGTATGGTACTTGCTGATTCCAAATTTGAACACAAGATGGCGCCGTTGTTCTATATTACGTCACAGCTATTGAAGTCTTTCAACGTCCTTACACCTTTCTGGCTACCTCTGCAGCCGACACCCTATAGTAATTGGTGAATTTTCTAAACCAGGTGGAAATGTATCTCCTGTCTGTGACAACATCCACAGATTTACCTGACTTCCTGTCACAATATATATATATATATATATATATATATATATATATACATATATATAAATATATATATATATATATATATATATATATATATATATATATATATATTATATATATATAGTATACATACACACACGTAATTTTTAAATTTTTTGGGATATCTGTCACACTTAATTATAATTCAGATCATCAAACAAATGTTTATATTACTCAAAGATAACCAGAGTAAATACAGTTTTTAAATGATAATTTCATTTATAAAAGCAGAAGTAAAGTCTGCTATTTTTTTTCTTTTTTACCCGCAAAGTAAAGGCATAATGTGCTAGCATTGCATACTACCACATTATGTGACATTTACCTGTCTATCCATCTTCGTCCATCTTCCTTCCGGGTTGGTGGACCTCGGCTGGGCTATTGGCCGAAGCCGCATGATGTAATTCCCACGCATGCACTTGGGAGCCGCTGGTCATGGCACAGGGCTCTAAAGAAACAGCACGAATGGCCGTTCCTTCAGAGTGCATGTGCCGATGACGTCATTGGCGTAGTATACAGTAAATATTTCCTAAATGGTGCAAGTTTAAGAGATATTTACAGTACCTTTAGGTAAGCCTTATTATAGGTTTACCTATAGCTACAATCAGTAGAGGTAGGTTTACAACCTCTTTAAAGGGAAAAAAGCTGTCCAAACCTGCCTGGTCCTATGTGAAAAAGTAATTGCCCCCTAAACTCCCTGCTGCATAACCCAAGTGCGCTTGAGATTGAGGCCATGAACCGATGGCCGGACATTCTCCTTCAAGATTTGCTGGTAAAGTGCAGAATTCATGGTTCCACCAATTATGGCAAATCGTCCAGGTTCTGTAGCCGCAAAGCAGCTCCATATCATTGCACTATCACCATCATGTTTGACTGTTGGTATAATGTTCTTTTTATGCAATGCTGTGTTTGTTTTATGCCAGATGTAATGGGATGCACACCTTTCAAAAAGTTCAAATTGTGTCTTATCAGTCCACAGAATATTTGTCCGATTGGGGATAATCACATTTTTTTTTTTTGGCAAATGTGAGATGAGCTTTTGTGTTCTCTTTGTACAGCAATGGCTTTCGCCTTGGAATTCTCCAATAAATGTCATTTTTGTGCAGTCTCTTTCTTATAGTTGAATCATGAACACTTTCCTTAAAGTGGTTGTATACCACAGTCATGAAATCTGAACAAAGCATGTATATCTGTAGTGTTTACTTGTCTATGTCCAAAGCTCTAGGAGTCATTTCTCTCTGGTGCTTCATTCCTCTGTTATCAGCATGTGTCATTTCTAAGAAGTTTTCCCGAAACATGAGATACATTTGTGATGGGGGAGGGAGCTCAGCACACAGCATGTCTATTCAGAACACAGCTCTGAATCCTTCTTTCATTCCTGTGCAGTGTGTTGAGGGGACTGTGTCCCTTTCCTCCAATCAGCTCTCAGACTGTGTAACTGCCGCTTTCCACCCCCTTCTTTCTGCTCCTCACAGATGCAGAAGGATTTTATCACAATTCTGAACTTTTGAAGGGATGTATAGAGGAGAAGGCTGCAGATAAATAAGTTAAACTTATGTAGGAGGATTTACTTAATCTCTGTGTATCACCTGAAGCTATTCACTTCAAAGGGTATATTAGAGGGTTTACAACCACTTTAACTGAGGCAAGTGAGGCCTGCAGTTCTTTAGATGTTGTTTTGGATTCTTTTATGACCTCTTGGATGAGTCGTCATCATGCTCTTGGAGTTATTTTGGTAGGCCGGCCACTCCTGGGAAGGTTCACCACTGTTCCAAGTTTTCTCCATTTGTGGATAATGTTTCTCACTGTGGTTCGCTGGAGTCCCAAAGCCTTAGATATGGCTTTGCAACCCTTTCCAGACTGATACATGTTAACTACTTTGTTTCTCATCCATTCTTGAATTTTTTTTAGATCGCAGCATGTTGATTTTTGAGATCTTTTAACAAGCTTCACTTTATCAGACAGCTTCTATTAACTTGATTTCTTGATTCAACAGGTCTGGCAATAATCAGGCCTGGGTGAAATTTATATACATTATCTCACAAAAGAGAGTACACCTCTCACAATTTTGAAAATATTCCATTATATCTTTTTGTGACAACACTGAAGAAATTACACTTTGCTACAATGTAAAGTAGTGAGTGTACAGCTTGTATAACAGTGTAAATTTGCTGTCCCCTCAAAATAACTCAACACACAGCCATTATTGTTTCAACCGCTGCCAACAAAAGTGGGTACACCCCTAACTGAAAACATCCAAATTTAGCCCAAGGTGTCAATAATTTTTGTGGCCACCATTTTTTTCCAGCACTGCCTTAGCCCTCGAAAATGTCCAAATTGGGCCCAATTGGCCATTTTCCTTTCCTGGTGTCATGTGACTCATTAGTGTTACAAGGTCTCAGGTGTGAATGGGGATCAGTTGTGTTAAATTTGGTGTTATCACTCTCACTCTCTCATACTGGTCACTGGAAGAGCAACATGGTACCAAATGGCAAAGAACTCTCTGAGGATCTGAAAAAAAGAATTGATGCTCTACATAAAGATGGCTAAGGCTATAGGAAGAGTACACCCCTAAGTGAAGATGTCCAAATTGGGCCCAAAGTGTGAATATTTTGTGTGGCCACCATTATTTTCCAGCACTGCCTTAACCCTCTTGGGCATGGAGTTCACCAGAGCTTCCCAGGTTGCCACTGGAGTCCTCTTCTACTCCTCCATGACGACATAATGAAGCTGGTGGATGTTAGAGACCTTACGCTCTTCCACCTTCAATTTGGGGATGCCCCACAGATTCTCAATAGGGTTTCGGTCTGGAGACATGCTTGGCGAGTCCATCACCTTTATCCTCAGCTTCTTTAGCAAAGCAGTGGTCATTTTGGAGATGTGTTTGGGGTTGTTATCATGTTGGAATACTGCCCTGCAGCCCAGTCTACAAAGGGAGGGGATCGTGCTCTGCTTCAGTATGTCACAGTGCATGTTGGCATTCATGGTTCCCTCAATGAACCGTAGCTCCCCTGTGCTCATGCACTCATGCAGCCCCAGACCATGATACTCCCACCACCATGCTTGACTGTAGGCAAGACACACTTGTCTTTGTACTCCTCACCTGGTTGCCGCCACACACGCTTGACACCATCTGAACCAAATACATTTATCTTGGTCTCATTAGACCACAGGACATGGTTCCAGTAATCCATGTCCTTAGTCTGCTTATCTTTAGCAAACTGTTTGCGGGCTTTCTTGTGTATCATCTTTAGAAGAGGCTTCCTTCTGGGACGACAGCCATGCAGACCAATTTGATGCAGTGTGCAGCGTATGGTCTGAGAAACCTCTGCCGCAATACTGGCAGCACTCATATGTCTATTTCCCAAAGACATCCTCTGGATATGATGCTGAGCAAGTGCACTCAACTTCCTTGGTCGACCATGACGAGGCCTGTTCTGAGTGGAACCTGTCCTGGTAAACTGCTGTATGGTCTTGGCCACCATGCTGTAGCTCAGTTTCAGGGTCTTGGCAATCTTCTTATAGCCTAAGCCGTCTTTATGTAGGGCAAAAAATATTTTTTTCAGATCCCCAGAGTTCTTTGCCATGAGGTGCCACGTTGAACTTCCAGTGACCAGCATGAGAGAGTGAGAGCAATAACACCAAATTTTACACACCTGGTCCCCATTCACACCTGCGACCTTGTAACAATAGCGAGTCACATGACACCGGGGAGGGAAAATGACTAAATGGGCCCAATTTGGACATTTTCACTTAGGGGTGTACTCACTTTTTTTGCCAATGGTTTAGACATTAATGGCTGTGTGTTGAGTTATTTTGAGGGGACAGCACATTTACACTGTTATACAAGCTGTACACTCACTACTTTATATTGTAGCAAAGTGTAATTTCTTCAGTGCTGTCACATAAAAGTTAGAATAAAATATTTACAAAAATGTGAGTGGTGTACTTACTTCTGTGAAATATATACAGTATGTATATATATATATATATATATATATATATATATATATTATAACTATATTGATGTTATTTTCATCAAATGGACAGAATCTAAAAAAAAACACAATCAATATGTTTCATCCATCAATAAAACTAAAAAATGAACTATTCAAAGCACAAATGTGAATCTCCTAGACCCCACAGTATCCATCGGGGATGAAAAATGGCACACCTCAATATACAGAAAACCCACCAATGCAACTATCTCCACAGTTCCAAATTAGACCCCCACATATCAAACGAGCCATCACACTAGATACCATTGAATATGCTCTGACCCAGAAGACAGAAGAAATATCTCAGAAAAGTAGCAGAATCTTTTCAAAAGAAAGGATACAAGGATACAAGAATAAAACTATCAGTACTAGCATAAACATGGCCTTGAAAATCCAAAGAGAAAACCTCCTACAATACAAAGAGAACAAAAAACTGTATACCTCTAGTCACCACATACAATCCAGCTTTAAAAGTGAAGACGAAAGATAATCAAAGAGCTGCAAACCATCATAACAGAAGATGAATCGCTGAAATATTTCTATAACCCCCAATGCTGGCTTTCAGGCAACCACTCAAACTCAAACATTACTGAGAAATAAAAAAAATATAACTAAGGAACTTATGTTGGTGAAAAAGACAGAAATGACAAAAATAATTAATTTACACAAACACGCCATTAAATACCATATTATAATTGTATTTGTAAAAATAGACAATGGGCTACAGTAAATGTGGTCTTCCAAATCCCTCTCCAACCGTTCTATGACCATTCTCTGCTCTGTGACTCTTACTTCACCCTCCCGTTCCATAATCTACTCCTTTCCTTACCTGGAGTTCCCTGTAAAATTTAAAAAATACATTTTATTTCTATAAATAATATAATAAAGTTCTATAATATGCATTACAGGAATTGCTAAATGTCTGATAAGAAACAACAGTCGAATCTAGACATTCAGCAATCCTTCTTTGCTTTACTGACAATGGAGTGCTTTTGCAGCTCACAGGCACTTGCTGGAACCATTGTTGGTGTCTGTTCAAGCAGCAGAGCACAGCCCCTCCCCCCCATACCCGCTAGCCCCATCTGATGTGTGATGTCAAATATTTTGAGGATGCACAAGCTCTCAAAAGTGTAGCTGCATCACATTTCGGTCTGCCTCAACAGAAGCTAGACATAAATGTGATGCAGATACACTGGCTACAGAAGAGCAGCCACGTCATTTCTAACATGTCCCTAGACACACGCTATGGGTTAGCGATTGAGGTAGTTTGTTTTTAATAAAAAAAAAGATGTTAATTGTTATGTAATTTTCATGGCATTTCCCCTTTAAGAGAATGTCATTCCAGCCAATAGGAATTCTTGGAATGTGCTGGGATATTCTAGAATGTTCCTGACCCTATATAAAGTCTGTGGCAGACATGGGAGTAAGTCACACATGTGCAAGTCACAAGCAAGTCTCAAGTCTTAACCTTCAAGTCTCAAACAAGTCCCAAGTTACTGTGGCGAAAAGCAAGCAAGTCAAGTCGAGTCCCTGCTAGAAATCAAGCAAGTCAAGTCAAGTCAAGTCATTTATTTTGGTCAAGTCACAAATCAAGTCAAAATACTGATCTACCCCAATTTTCCCCTTTAAATCAGTTAAAAGTCAGTGTTCAGGAAAGGTTTTGATTTATTTTCAACATTAACAAATCTGCTTAGTGCTTTTTTCTTGGCATATTACTGAAACACTTTGAATGCCCAAACAGCTCAAAATCCTTCGTCCGGTCATGTTTCAACACCACAGTCACTGAAAACATGTTAAGTATCTCCATTGTTAAACAGCCAGTGTCCTAAAAATCAGAACACACTGAGGTTTTTTAAGTGATTGTGGTGTCAGAAACCTAACAGACACATTAATTTTGCTTTAACACATCTTGAGAAAATGCAAATATTTAATAACTTAACCACTTCCCGCCCGCCCTATTACAAAATGACGGCGGGAATGTGGTTGAGTTATCCTGACCGGACGTCATATGACGGCGGCAGGATAACACCGCTCTGGGCGCCCCCCGGGGGCGCGCAGAGCGGCGATCGGTGATGCGAGGTGTCAGTCTGACACCCTGCATCTCCGATCTCGGTAAAGAGCCTCTGACGGAGGCTCTTTACCATGTGATCAGCCGTGTCCAATCACGGCTGGTCACATAGTAAAACAGGAACAGCCGTTGATCGGCTTTCCTTAGTTCGTGCCTGACAGGCACGAGTAAAGGAGCGCCGATCGGCGGCTCCCCTGACAGGGGGGGGGTCGGCACTGGTAATCAGATCATTGATTACCAGTGCAGACCCTCAGGGGGGGGATCTGCCACTAGATCCACCAGGGATGCCCACTATGACCCCAGGGATGCCCACTATGACCCCAGGGATGCCCACTATGACCCCAGGGATGCCCACTATGGCCACCAGGGATGGCAATCAGGGCTCAGGGAGCCCCCCATTGCCCTCCCCATCAGTGATGCCCACCAGTGTCCTCCCTATCAGTGCTGCCCACCATTGCCATCCTTTAGTGTCGCCCACCAGTGCCCATTATTGCCCACCAGTGCCGCCTATCAGTGCCCATTAGTGCCCATCAGTGCCGCCCGTCAGTGCCGATCAGTGCCGCCCGTCAGTGCCCATCAGTGCCCACCAGTGCTGCCTATCAGTGCCCATTAGTGCCCGTCAGTGCCACCTATCAGTGCCCGTCAGTGCCGCCTATCAGTGCCCATCAATGCCGCCTATCAGTGCCCAGCAGTGCCGCCTATCAGTGCCCACCAATGCTGCATATCAGTGCTACCTATCAGTGCCACATATCAGTGCCTATCAGTGCCGCCTATCAGTGCCGCCTATCAGTGCCGCCTATCAGTGCCACCCCATCAGTGCCACCCCATCAGTGCCACCCCATCATTGCCTCCTCATCAGTGCCTGTCAGTGCAGTCTCATCAGTGCTCATCAGTGCAGGAAAAAACTTATTTATTTACAAAATTGTATAACATAAACAAAAAAACTTTTTTTTTTTTTCAAACTTTTCTGTCTTTTTTTATTTGTTTAGCAAAAAGTAAAAATCGCACAGGTGATCAAATACCACCAAAAGAAAGCTCTATTTGTGGGGGGAAAATGATATAAATTTGGTGTAAGTACAGTGTTGCATGACCGCGCAATTGTCATTCAAAATGCAACAGCGCTAAAAGGGGAAAATTGGCCTGGGCGGGAAGGGAGGGAAGTGCCCTGTATTAAAGTGGTTAAAAAAGTAGTCATTTCGAGTCATATGTCTCAAGTCAAATTCAAGTCTCAAGTCATGAATACCAAGTCAAAGTCAAGTCGAGTCTTTTATTAATTTTAGTCAAGCAAGTCTCAAGTCCTCAAACTGGTGACTTAAGTCAAGTCATGTGACTCGAGTCCCCCACCCCTGGTCTATGGGATATGGGTTTTCCTCACACTGGAGCTCCTGTATGTAAAGAAGCTCCCTCCCCCCACCCGTTGCTGGTACTTTAAGAGGTTTTCTGCCACCTTGATCTGACTTTGATCTGAGCCATCTTTGATCCAACTTTCAACCCTTTGATTCCAAGGGGGGCATGTAATTGCTGTTAAGTTAACCACTTTACCACCGGAGCATTTTGCTGTCTTACGTCTGGGCCACTTTTTGCGATTCGGCGCTGTGTGACTTTAACTGACAATTGCGCGGTCGTGCGACGCCATACCCAAACAAAATTTACGTCCTTTTTTTTCCCACAAACAGAGCTTTCTTTTGGTGGTATTTGATCACCTGTGCAATTTTTACTTTTTGCGCTATAAACAAAAAAATTGCCAATAATATAATAACAATATTTTTAACATTTTTTTATATGAAATTCCCCCCAAAAAAGATGTAAAAAACAATTTTTTTTTAAATTTTTGGCCAATTTGTTTTCTACTACCCATGTTTGGTACAAAAAAATCACAATAAGTGTATTTTGATTGGTTTGTGCAAAAGTTATTGCGTTTACTAACTAAGGGAAAGATTTATGTCATTTTTGGTGGGTTTTTTTTAACGCGTAATGGCGGCGATCTGTGATTTTTTTGCGGGACTGCGACATTGCGGCGGACAGATCGGACCCTTGACTGACATTTTTGACACTTTTGGGGGTACCAGTGACATTACTGCAGTAATCAGTGCTATATATATGCACTGTTACTGTAAAAATGACACTGGCAGGGAAGGGGTTAATTTTATTGGAGAGGGAGGGGTCAATGTATGCCTGGTGCTTACTGACGTGTGTGGGGGGAGGTGACTGAGTGACACAAGGACAGATCCAGGGTTCAGCTATGCTGAACCCTGCAATCTGACCCTGCCTGTCACTTAGGAGATCCGCCCGCTTGTGTTTACACAAGCAGACGGATGTCCACACTAGATCCCCGACGATCGCCGCTGCTCCTCCCCTGGCCCGACTCCCGCCGTGACTGAATACAGCGGGAGCGAGCCTCCGGCGACGCGCGCGCGCCGCCGAGAGAGGGGAGTGTCTGACGACGTAGTACTACGTCGTCAGACAATAACGAGCCACTCTGCCGCAGTAATATTACTGCAGGCAGACGTAAAGTGGTTAAGCTCGAGTTCTCATACCTGAGCTATTTGTTATGTTAGTATTGAAATTATTTGTATATTAAGGCCTCATGCACACAGGGCGTTACAAAAAACGAGCTGCAAAGCCACTACCAATGCCAGTATAATTTGGCTGTAAAAAAAACACACTTTTAGCAGCTTTTTGCATTGGCGTTAATGCGCATTTAGTCGCTTTAGCTTTTAGCAGCGTTTCTCTGCCTCTATTTGAAATCAGTGGTTCCCTATCAGAGCTGTCTTTGATCTGACTTTCAGCCCATTGATTTGAATAGAAGTCGTATCCAAGTCGGATCATGATGATTCAACTTGTGGTGCAACTTGTGCATTGAGGATCTTGCAGGGGAACCCAAAGCCAAAATCTTAAAAAAATGGCGTGAGGTCTCCCCCAAGACCATACCAGACCTTTAGGCCTGGTATGGATTTTGAGGGGAACCCCCACACAAAAAATGAAAACCACGGTGTGGGGCCCCTCCAAAATTCATACCAGACCCTTACCCGAGCATGAGGCACAGCAGGTCAGGAAAGGGGAGGGGATGAGCAAGCCCCCCCCCTCCTGGACCATAGCAGGCTACACATCCTCAATATGGAAGAGTGGATGCTTTGGGGCAGGGGGCTCTGCACCCCCCCTCACCCCCAAAGCACCTTGCCCCCATGTTGATAGAGACAAGGGCCTCTTCCCGACAACCTTGGGCGGTGGTTGTGGGGGTCTGCGGATAGGGGGCTTATCAGAACCTGGAAGCACCATTAACAAGTAGGCCCCCATATCCCAGCCCCCCTCCATGTGAATGATTATAGGGTACATTGTACACCTACCCATTCACCCCAAAAAAGGCAGTGTAGTGTAAATAAAGAAGTCCTTTATTAAAAATCTTCCTCCGATCTTCTCCCGCGGGTCTTCTTCCTCCGATCTTCTCCCTCCGGTTTTCTTCCTCCAGTGTTCTCTGCCTCCGGTCTTCTCCGCCGCTGCTGACTTCTTCAACGCTGTCTCCTGTTGTAATGCTAGCTCCGCTCTCTGCCGGTTTTTATATAGACATGGGGCGTGGCCATCCGGTGATGTCACCATGAAATCCCGCCCCTTTAGTTGTCACGTGAAGTCACAATGGGCGGGGTCTCATGGTGTTGTCACCAAATGGCCACGTCCCATGCCTATATAAGAACCGGCAGAAAGTGGAGCTAGTATTACCACAGGAGACAGTGTCGGAGGAGGACCAGGTCGGTGGCGGAGAAGACAGCAGCGGCAGAGAAAATAGCAGCCACAGAAGACCGAAGGCAAAGAAGACCGGAGAAACAACACCGGAAGGAGAAGTTCAGAGGGAGAAGACATGAGGTAGAACATCAGAGGAAGATTTTTAATAAAGGACTTCTCAAAACTGTCTCTTGTCTTTATTTACACTATACTGCCTTTTTTTGGGGAAAATGGGTAGGGGTACAATGTACCCCATACTCATTTACATAGGGGGGGGCAGGATCTGGGGGCCCCCTTGTTAAAGGGGTCTGATAGGGGTCTGGTATGGATTTTGTTTGGCAGGGGGTTCCCCTTTAAAGCCAAAGGGTCTGGTATGGTCTTGGGGGGTACCCTACACCATTTTTTTTATTAATTTTGACATGGGGTTCCTTTTTTAAGATCCATACCACACTCAAAGAGCCTGGTATTGAACTTGGGGGGGACCCCAAGCCAATTTTTTTTTCATTTTGGTGTGGGATTTACCTTCAAGATCCTCAGTGCACAAGTCACACCACAATTCGAATCATCATGATCCGACTTGGATGTGACTTCCATTCAAATCAATGGGCTCTTATAGAAATGTAAAAAAAAAAAAAAGTCTGATGCGGTTTAATGCTGTATCCGGCGTTAACCCACGTTTAGCAGCCTTTAGCAGTGTCAGACGTTTTTACAACTGTAACGCAGGTCCTCATAACACGCTGGCCCTGGGTTTTTTTTGCAGCTTAAAAACACCTATGCTACTTACAGCTCCTATAAGCCTGTGTGTGCATGAGGCCACAGAGTAACATGGAGAGGCGTTTTTTAATGTCTGACGCTGGTAATAGCAGCCGTAAAAGCACCCTGTCTGCATGAGACCTTACTATTAATATAGAATTTGAGGATTTTAATTTACAATTTTGTGTTAAAATACCAATAAATGCCGCGGCCTTTTCAATGCTATGTATTGTGTTCTGGTCTTTTCTTTGAATTATATGTTATTATATGAATAATAGGAGTTGTGTCCTGCTATCCCACTACCATTATGGGTGGGGTTTTTTTTCATAAATTGTTATACTTAACTGTAGCTCTGTGCACCAGTACTGCTTTGACATACAACAAGGGAACAACCTAAAAATGTGTCCTAAAAGTCTAAATGTTAGTGCAAAAAAAAAAAATAAAAAAAAGAAGTATGACAGACAATACTCATTTGTCTTTGATTGCAAGTGTAGTAAGACAGCTATAATCATCTAAAGCATCAATATTCCTTAAAATTCTTTCATTTTGTTTAGTCCATATTTTCTTTCTTTTTTTTTTTTTCGTTAGTACGTAGGCTTTCTGCTGCATGTGAAACAAGAGGCTTAAGGGTTGTCCTTCCTTGGACTTAGCATTCCCAAAATTCACTATCATTTAAACTTTTTCCATGGACACAATATCTTCGATTTACAATAATCATTCTTATAATCTTACAATCTCCAGGGTTATCTGTTATCTTTCTCATCTGCCTGATTTGTTTTTCTCCACCTTACCTTAAAGCACTCAGCTGATGTTCCACCATAGATATAAGACCATTAAAAGTCACAACTGAAAAATGCAAGATCAGACTACTCTGAATACATACGGTATATATATATATATATATATATATATATATATATAGGCAGTTTAAGAAAAAGTAAAACAGAATAGAAATATTAAACTCATTGCCCAGGAGCACACCTTACACACTAAGCATCAGAAAACAGCAAGCTCCATGTAAATTCAGGGATTATTATGGATGTGTGTGTACACAATTTCTTGCTCATAAAGGACGGCAATGCATATGTACCACAGAACTTCAACTCTGCTCTTGTTCATTTACAATTTACAATCACATTGATTTGTACCATTTTTGAGCATTGGGACGGACTAATATACCTTATCTTATCTTTACCATAAAGCAATCAAACTCACAGTCCACATCCCTAAGCTCTCCTACTCCTTGTGCTACTGTACTGGCTTTACATTCCTTTTGTCCAGGACAGTCCATATACCTTTGTTCTTTCTTTTAATGTAAGTCCTTTTTGATCTTGTTGCAATCCAAGTGGAAAATGCAGTTGTGTTTCGTCCTTTAAGAATACTTTCTTTTCATAGTTCTATATGGTCAGAATATTTCTTCTCACTCAGCCAAAACATTCCAATCAGTAATTATTATTTTCACATTATTTCTAGTAGCTATTATATAGTACTGTATGTACTGTATCTTGCAGTATCTCAGAAAACAAATTCTGAGTATTATCCATGACCACTTTCTGAATGCAGGCACAATAATCATCTAGGTACTAAAAATTGATGGTTTATAATCCCTATGTACTAGAATACAATATTGCTTATTCTCCTGATTTCCTTGTATTCTTTCCTTTCCATCTGATTTCCTGATCAACTAAGATTCCTATTGCAAATGTATTTATCATTTTTTTTTCTGCTTTTTCTATGCCTCCAGTATTCTTGGTCCGCATGCAATCGGATCCAGGGCCAGTTGTCATCAGTTTTATGTCTAACTTTTACTATGTGCTGGTTTCTGAACAATTCCTTTTTTTATGATGTAATATAGCCTTTCAACTATCAACAACACTACACCGTTAAAGTGTAAAGGGATCTGCTGACCTGCCTTCGTTGCTTTTTCAAATCAATGTCAAATTCAGTGTAACAATGATTTCGATTTTAATGGGCTCCTGTGCCCTCCTATCCATGCTGCCTTGATTTGCAGTGGTAGCTATTCCACTTTATTATATATATATATATATATATATATATATATATATATATATATATATGTGTGTGTGTGTGTGTGTGTGTAAATACACTGTTTAGCTATCCAACAACCTGTGGTCCTGAGCTTCAAATTTCGAAAATGGATTGTATTTTTAAAAATCTACTTGCAACTATGACTAAGTGCTAAGGGACCGTGAAATGTGTTAGCTGTTGATCCTATTCCCCTCTATTTGTGTTTTTGGACATGTTTTTAAAGACTTGCTGAAATAAAGGTGATTTTACTGGGCGTACGGCCAACCAGAATTCTTTTTTGCTCATGGACGGGACCAGCACCTGGTCTGGAAGTGGAGATGGGAGAGGTGCAGCTGCACATGAGCTCAGCAAAGGAAAGCACTAGCTATTGGTGAATGATTATCGATTAAGGCACAATATAAGGGGGTTGGCACCTTGGCTGTTCCTTTGATATGTTTTAGTTAGGATTTCACTTTTTACCATAAATGCACTATACTTTTATAGGTAAAAAGATAAAAGGTGGACAAGGAATGTATTTTTGCTAATGATGCAAAAATGTACAATAGGGATGTTTTTCCTGAAGGTGTTTTTAACATGAAACATGATTTGGCATTGCTGGAAGATTGGTCAAAAAAAAAGTTGACTGCTGTCTAATGTTTGTAAATGCAAGGTAATGCACTTGGAAAAAAATAATCTTCTGACAGAGTAAAATATTGGGGGTACAGTGTTGGCCAAAACTAAATAGGAAAAAACAAAGAGTATAATTAGGCAATTAAGAACATGAACAGAATTCTGGGGTGCATCACTGAGGGATCATGAGCAGGAGAAAGCAGGTCCTGATTCGTACAGATAGAATTTGTGTTAGGCTAGAGATGAGCCGAACAGACCCAAGTTTGGTTCAGGGAGGGTTTTGCAAATGTTACTAAATCCTAAAACCACTAAACTCAACAGAAGCCAATGGTAAATAAAAAATGTAATGCCCATATTATAAGCTAATAGACAAAAGACTGTCAATCAAAAGCCAAAGGGAATTAATGCCAAGGTTAAAAAAAAAAAAAAAAAAAAAAACTATTTAAAATATCAGTTTTGGTGGAAGCAGCGATTTTAATTATGATATCAGTAAGAAGATAAAACTGCAAAATGCCTTTATATAACATGCTTGGGGGATGCTTTTAACCTGCCTGTGAAGTGGCACATCTTTAAATATATACAACCTATTACAAAAAAACTAAAATTTACAAAGAGAAAAAAATGCCATTTAAACTGCTGGTCAAAGAAAGCATCTGGCCATTTCATTCTGTTTATAAAAATAGTGAACAGATTAATCCTTCATTTATACCAGACCATTTTACTAAAAGGGTCTGGCATAGATATTAATGGGGAACATTTTGTCATGTTACAACCAAAAACATAAATGTATTTTATTGGGATTTTATGTGATAGACCAACAAAAAGTGGCACATAGTTGTGAAGTGGAAAGAAAATGATAAATGGCTTTCAAAATTGTTTACAAATAAATATCTAAAAGGTGTGGCGTGCATTTGTATTAAGCCCCCTTTACTCTTAAACCCCTAACTAAAATCTAGTGGAACCAATTGCCTTCAGAAGTCACCTCATTAGTAAATAGAGTCCACCTGTGTGTAACTTAATCTCAGTATAAATACAGCAGTTCTGTGAAGCCCTCAGAGGTTTGTTAGAGAACTTTAGTGAACAAACAGCATCATGAAGGCCAAGGAACACACCAGACTGGCCAGGGATAAAGTTGTGGAGAAGTTTAAACAGGGTTAGATTATCAAAAAATATCCCAAGCTTTGAACATCTCACAGAGCACTATTCAAACCATCATCCAAAGATGGAGAGTATGGCACAACTGCAGACCTACCAAGACATGGCCCTCTATCTAAACTGACAGGCCAGGAAAGGAGAGCATTAATCAGAGAAGCAGACAAGAGGCCCATGGTACTGAAACTCTTGAGGAGCTGCAGAGATCAACAGCTCAGGTGGGAGAATCTGTCCACAGGATAACTATTAGGCTCCATGCACACAGGGCGTCATTAAAACGAGCTCCAAAGCTGTTTCTTGATGCTGGGAAAAAGCAGCTGTAAAAACGTGCTTTCAGTAGCTTTTTCCATTAGCGTTATTGCACGTTTGGCCACGTAGCTTTTAGCAGCGTTTTTTTTCTGCCTCCATTCAAAATCAATGGTTCCCTATGGGAGCCTATTGATTTGAATGGAAGTCGCACCGCAAGTTGGATCAGGATGATCCGACTTGCGGTGCGACTTGCGCTGTGAGAATCTTGAGGGGGAACTCCACCCAAAATCGGGAAAAAACGGCGTGGGGTCCCCCCCAAAATCCATACCAGACCTTATCCGAGCATGCAGCCCGGCAGGCCAGGAAAAGGGAGGGGACAAGCGAGCGGCCCCACCCCCCCCTTGGAACATACCAGGCCACACGCCCTCAACATGGGGGGGTGTGGGTGCTTTGGGGCAGTGGGGGGCTCTGCACCCCCCCACCTCAAAGCACCTTGCCCCCATGTTGATGAGGACAAGGGCCTCCTCCCCACAACCCTGGCCGGTGGTCTGCGGGAAGGGGCTCATCGGAATCTGGAAGTCCCCTTTAACAAGGGGGCCCCCCAGATCTAGGACCCCCTCCCTATGTGAATGGGTATGGGGTACACTGTACCCCTACACATTCACCCCATTATAGGCAGTGTGTGTAAATAACGACAGGAGATGTTTTGAAAAGTTTATTAAAAATCTTCATCCGGTCTTCTCCGCTCCGGTCTTCTCCTCTCTTCTGGTATACTCCTCTCCGCTCTTCTCCCCTCCGCTCTTCTGCCCTCTGCTCTTCTGCCCTCCGCTCTTCTGCTCTTTTGCTCTTCTGCCTCCTCTGGTCTTCTTCTTCCTCCGGTCCTCCTCCGACCCTGTCACCGGTGATTATGCTGGTCTCCGGTCTCTGCAGCTTGTTATATAGCAATTAGGGGCGTGGCCTCGACCACGTCAGTGACATAAGGGGGAGGGGCCTCCCGGTGACGTCACCGGGAGGCCCCGCTCCTAATGACTATAAAATAAGCTGCAGAGACTGGAGATCGGCATAATCACCGGTGACAGCATCGGAGGAGGACCGGAGGAAGAAGAAGACCAGAGGAGGCAAAAGAGCAGAAGAGCAAAAGAGCAAAAGAGCAGAAGAGCGGAGGGGAGAAGAGCGGAGGGGAGAAGAGCGGAGGGGAGAAGAGCGGAGGGGAGAAGACCAGAAGAGAGGAGAAGACTGGAGCGGAGAAGACTGGATGAAGATTTTTAATAAACTTTTCAAAACATCTCCTGTCGTTATTTACACACACTGCCTTTTATGGGGTGAATGGGTAGGGGTACAGTGTACCCCATACCCATTCACATAGGGAGGGGGTCTGGGATCTGGGGGGCCCCCTTGTTAAAGGGGGCTTCCAGATTCCGATGAGCCCCCTGCCCACAGACCCCCACAACCACCGGCCAGCATTGTGGGGATGAGTCCCTTGTCCTCATCAACATGGGGGCAAGGTGCTTTGAGGTGGGGGGTGCAGAGCCCCCCTGCCCCAAAGCACCCACACCCCCCCATGTTGAGGGCGTGTGGCCTGGTATGGTCCAGGGGGGGTGGGGACGCTCGCTTGTCCCCTCCCCTTTCCTGGCCTGCTGGGCTGCATGCTCAGATAAGGGTCTGGTATGGATTTTGGGGGGGACCCCACGCCGTTTTTTCGGCGTGGGGCTACCCTCAAATTCCATATCAGACCCAAAGGGCCTGGTTTGGAACCTGGGGGGGAACCCCACGCCGTTTTTTCCCCATTTTGGCGTGGAGTTCCCCCCTCAAGATCATCCTGATCCGACTTGCGGTGCGACTTCCATTCATATCAATAGGCTCCCATAGGGAACCATTGATTTTGAATGGAAGAAAAAAAACGTATAACGTGGCTTAATGCTAACAGCAGTTCCAAAAATGTCCAGGGTGCATGAGGCCTTAGTCGTGTACTCCACAAATCAAGCCTTTAAGGAAGAGTGGCAAGAAGAAAGCCATTGTTGAAAGAAAGCCAAAAGAATTTCCATTTTTAGTTTGCAAAAAGCCATGTGGGGGACACAGCAAACATGTAAAAAAAAAGTGCTCTGGCGAGATGAAACCAAAATTGAACTTTTTGGCCTGAAAGCAAAACACTACGTGTGGTGGAAAACTAACACTGCACATCACCCTGAACACACCATCCCCACCGTGAAACATAGTGGTGGCAGCATTATGTGTCGGACAGGGAAGCTGGTCAGAGTTGATGGGAAGGTGGATGGAGCCAAATACAGGGCAATCTTAGAAGAAAACCTGTTAGAGTCTGCAAAAGACTTGAGGCTGGGGAAGAGGTTCACCTTCCAGCAGGACAACGACCCTAACGTACAGCCAGAGCTACAATGAAATTTAGATCAAAGCACATTCATGTGTAAGAATGGCTCAGTCAAAGTCCAGGCCTAAATCCAATTGAGAATCTGCGGCAAGATGTGAAATCTACTGTTTACAGACGCTCTCCATCCAATCTGAAAGAGATGAGATATTTTGCAAAGAAGAATGGGCAAAAATGTCATTCTCTAGATGTGCAAAGCTGGTAGAGACATACCCAAAAAGACTTCCCATCAGCTCCTCTCATCAACTCTGATTGCAGCGAAAGGTGATTCTACAAAGTATTGACTCAGGGGGGCTGAATACAAATTGAATACAAATTCCCGCAACACTGTTTAGAAATTTATTTGTAAAGGATTTTGAAAACCATTAGGGCTGGTTCACACTTATGCGAGTGCGGGAAGGCTGCGAATTTGCAGCCTGTTCCCGCATCGCACACGCACCCCCGGCAGTTCACACTGCCATATGCGATACGCTGGGGGTGTCAATGTAATGTTAACGACACCCCCAGTTTGATCGCATATCGCAGTGCGATCGTGCAGTTTGCACAGGATCGGATCGCACAAGTGTGAACCGCTGTGCGATCCGATCCTAATGCGGCTAGAAAAAAGGGTCCCTGTGCGCGTTTGGTGTGGCTGCGGTGCGAATTTAGCCATACAAATTGTATGGCTAGACTCGCACCGCACAGCCGATCGCATGTAATGTCGGAGCAGTGCGCTCCGACATTACATGCGAACCCCGCACACGCACAAGTGTGAACCGGGGCTTAATCATTTTCCTTCCACTTTAAAATGATGTGCCACCTTATGTTGGTCTATCACATAAAATCCCAATAAAATACATTTATGTCTTTGGTTGTAACATGACAAAGTGTGGAAAATTTCAAATGGT
This sequence comes from Pelophylax lessonae, assembly GCF_965119305.1. Taxonomy (NCBI): domain Eukaryota; kingdom Metazoa; phylum Chordata; class Amphibia; order Anura; family Ranidae; genus Pelophylax; species Pelophylax lessonae. The sequence continues at coordinate 336,785,502 of NC_138770.1, forward strand.
ATGAATTTTCAAGGCACTGTATTCTTGATGATTGTATGAATGTCAAAGGGGGTCCACGCAAAACAATAAATAAAAAGGTGAGTGGAACCCCATCCAATTTCAATTAAGACCCTTCAGGTCTAGAAAGAATTATAAGAGTGAACCCCATGACCATATGCCCCCCCCCCCCCAGAACCATACAATTACTACATGGACACTGGGGGCGTTTTCTTGTTTTATGTTGATGAGGAAAAGGGCTTCTTCCCCACAACCTTAGCCTGGTGGTATTGGGGGGTCTGTGGATGGGAAGCTTATTGAAATATGGAAGACTCTTTAACAGTAAAGGGGCCCCCCAGATATTGGACTCCCATGGCAATGACCCCTGCTCATGCACACAAAAAGTAAACAGTAAATAGGCACACTAACATTTTTTGACAAGTCCTTTAAAAAACTAGAAAATTCAACAATATAAATCTATTATCACTCACACTGTCCAGCAATGCAGATCCATATCAGTCATGAATGATGTCCACAGAAAAAAAAAAAACACTGGTTTTATCCTATCCTCTCCCATCAATTACTTGTGCCAAATGCACTTGCTTAAAGTACAAAAGGGCAGGATCTCCCATTTTACATCATTGATCAAATATGGACATGACTCCCCATGTACATGCATGTTGAGGACATGTGGCCTGATATGGTTTTGGTGGGGCACTTCAGATCCTTTACCCTTCCTGGTCCGGTTGTGAATCTGGAGCGGACCTCATGCCTTCTTGTTTTTTTTATCCTTGTGGGTCTGGTATGAATATTGAGGAGCAGGGGTGGAAAAGCCATGTTTTCCTTTGTTTACATTCCACTCTCAGTCAGAATTACACAGCTGAATGGGCTGGGTGTGGATGAGTCATGTTAGGACACCAGTGGTTGTCAGCTTCCTAATAACCAGCCTGAGAGTAAGCAGTCACATTTAGCAGCAATGGTGATGCCACTGCTAAGTGATTCACTTCCCAGTGCCACTCAACCAAACACCCATTTACCTCTGTCATTTGTCAAACCTCTGAACAAGCAAGATTCAGTCCAAGCCAGCAGTGCATCCCAAAGTTATACCTTATTTAGAATAATGTGTCCAGTTCAGGAGAATTCACTTACAAAAAGCTATTGATAAGATAGAACAAGTCCATAGATGAACAACAAAAATGGCGAAAAGTCTGGGGGATAAAATATATCAAAAGAGACTGCAGGAACAAAAATGTAAAGTCTTTAGAAAAGAAGGGAAAGGGAGACATAAATAAAACTTTTCAGAACATTAGGGCTGGGTTCACACATGTCCGACAGCTGTTTGCAGCCCAAAGTCCGGTGCACTTCTGTTCACCAGTTCAGGTGCAATTCAGGGTCTAATTTTCCCTTGAATTTGCACAGGAACTGGCCACAAAAATGCACAGGACCCTTTTTAAAATTGCACCATGGTCGGCCCGGACATGTGTGAACTGGCTTCATCTAAAGACGGTCACATTCACATGTTTTGCGAATTGCATGCGGATAAAAATGCATCCAATTTGTGCGCCTTGGTGTGGTCACAGTGCTCCGCCTCTCCTGCGCCGTCATCCCTTGATTGGGGCCACTCTTTCGGTGATGGAACACCTGAGAGGGAGCTCTCACCTCGCCCCGTGCCTTCACCGCTCCTCCTAGTACTGGGCCATCTGTCGTTCCCCTTGGGGCTCTCAGACCAAGCTCTGATGGCTTTGCGTGGCAGGGGGTTGTTTCAGGCCTCCCACTTTTTAGCGGGTCCTGGTGGCCTACTCTATCCAAACTGATGGTGACAGAGGGGCCTTTTGTGCTCCCGTTCTGGTCCTCCATCAGGGTACACCATTTTCTTGCCTCTATTCAGACACCTGCCTCTTACTCCAGGCCCCTCACTCAGTTTGAGGCGCTGTGTGTGGAGGAGGGGGCTCTCCCGTGCCCTCTTCCTGTCATTTATTTTTTGACTTTTCAAGATCATTGTGTTAACCTCATCTAAAGTCCCATGGGGCAACCTCCTTTTGTTTCTTGCATGAATTAGGGATGGAGGTGTACACATTTGCAAGAGTGAGACCATTTTTTTATTCATTCAAACTCTTCCTGTCATATGGCCTCCTCCAGCCTACGACCAACCAGGTCATCTTGCCATGGCTTGAGAAATGGGAGGCGGATCTTGGATGCCAGTTTACTGTGAAGCAGAGACAGAACATGACCTGCTTGGCCTTGAGCTCCTCAATCTGCACCAGGACTCAGGAGATGAACTTTAACCTTCTGACATGCTGGTATTTCACACCAGCACGCCTACGTAGTTTCCTCTCCGAGGCTTCGGACAGGTGTTAGAGGTGTCATGGTGAGAAGGGTACGTTGTTGCACATTTTCTGGTCTTGCCCTCTGTTGTCACACTTCTGGGGGGAGGTTCAGAGAATACTGGCAATGTTCACGGACAGGGCGATCTCAGTTGATCTGGCTTTTTTTTTGCTTCAGGTTTTGGACATTCTACCCGGGACATTTAAAAAATCGCTGTTCTGTCCCATGCTGAACCCTGCCAGGGCATGTATACCTCTCCTGTGGAAACAGACGGCCCCCCTGCAGATTGCCCAGTGGCTCTGGAGAATTGAGGACATTAACAAACTGAAGTGCCTGATTGCGACATCCCAACAAGAAGGGGACAAACATGCGGACAAATGGAGGACCTGGGATCTCTTCATCACATCCAGAGAGGGGGCACGCCTGTTGGCGGAATGATTCTCTGAGCGGGTGGCCATTTCTGGGGCGATCTGGGGCCCGGTGACTTCCCCTTCCTCTCTTCTCCCTCCTTCTTTCCGTTCTTATTCCTCTACCTGCAATCTTCTTTCTTTTGGCTGGAATCTTACTCCTCTATACTTCTTTCTATGGTCTCAGCTGTTGACTATCTCTCTGTTAACCAGAAAAAGTTACATGCGGGGGAGGGTCCTTTTTATAGTACTTAAGGGGTGTGTTATTCTACCTCATCCCCTAACGGGAGGATTTTCTTTGATCCTGCTTTCCCTGGATGGCTAGGGGCAGACATGTTGCATTATTTGCCCTATTGTTGTTCTTTGACGTGGCTCTGCCATATCCCTACTGTAAGTCTTTTGTATTGCCTGTAATTGGCTGTATTCAATAAATTTTATATTTGGAAAAAAAAAATGAATCCAATTTGCATATATGTGAACCCAACCTAAAGGTACTATTAAGGTCAAGAGGTAAAGTAGTTTTATTTTGAAGCTAAGATCATGATCTTAAACTAGCACAAGAAAAATGCAAAAAAGATCTTAAGAATTTTGAGAATTTTGAAGCTCAAAGTTGCAAATCGCTCAGCATTAAAAGTCCCATTGTTTTACATGGTGCTTGTTCACACCTGCTCAGACACTTGTCACTTGAAAATGTACAGAAGCTTCTTTTCAGGCAGATTTTGGCATTTTTGGCCCCATAGACATAAAGGCAAATGCCCGAAAAAATGTGCGAAAATGAATCTTTAGCATTTTTTTTTCAGGCTCTCCCAGTATGAAATTTTATGGGGCTGCTGTATGGCACATTGCTTTTAAAACACCTCAAAATGTTCCAAAAAAGCAAAAAAAAAAAACACAAAAACAAAACTGAATAAACTACACTACATTACCATGAACGTGGCTTGAATGAATTTAAACATGCTCAGGACAAATATGGATCTAAATTCAGAAAAAAAGAAACAAAAACAAGCAAAAAAAAAAAAAAGAAGGGACAAACGCTTTGGTCCACTTGTTCTTTATTTGCTGTTATTCCTCTATGTTTCTATATAATTCAAAACTTATGAATGTGGATACGTGTTTATTTAAAAGCAACACTAGTGTCACAAATGCTAAATGTTATTTATGTGCAGGAACGCTTCCATTACTTAGAAGCACATTTTAAAGTTGTAAGTTGTGTTTTAATCTTGTTACACTGAATTAAAGCTACCTTTTTTCTGCCTAAAATTTACATAATTATAGAATCTTTTGATAAGTGCATGAAGAATGCAATCTATTTTACTGAAACACACACTGTGGTAAGGCAGCTTGTAGCCATAAAGGAAAAACATTTTGTCATCAAATTAGACTACCTTAGCAGAAGGAAAGATTGGATTTTAAATAGATGAACTGCAGTGAGCTAGGGTACCATCCTAAGGAAAAAATACAATAGTTATTTATAGCTTTCTGTTAAAAACATAAAACAAATTAATCAATCATAAATGTTAAATTTGTGCTTAAAAGCATATATTGGTTATTTTAAGTAGAAGTTTCTTTTATGTAAAATACTATTATGTGTGTATTGTATACTTAAAAAAACCTTTATCCCTAGAGTTAAATCTAAGAACACCATGCTACAAAACTAAATGATAAAGGAGGTAGCTAAAAACTAGTCTGCATCCAACCACCTGTGCAAAGGCAATTCATGTATTCAATACTACATTCAAGGGGGCAGAGCTCTCCTTCTAAAAGTGCATGGATTAATTCATATATAAATTTTATCAGTAATCAAAATAATATTAATAAAATTAAATACAATAACTATTATATACACAAATATATATACAGTATATATATATATATTTATATATATATTTTTCTGCTCGTATTTATTCAACCAAACTGTAAGTGCAAGTCTGTATATCTAATAAACTGTATATTACGGTAATGCACTATTAGTCCCATTTATACTTTCATGTGCACTGGAACATCGTGGGGAATATACTGTTTAACCCTAAGAGAGTAGGAGACACACGTGGTTTGTACAGAGGGAAGAAAGTGGGAGCCATCCATCCATCTACAGTGTTAAGGAAGCAACCTCATGTTCACAGTATCATCTGATATTTTAGAGGCTTGATTGTCTCTTACATCTGGTAAGAGGCTTGTATTTACTCATCACCAGTGTGATCGTGCACGTGTGGAGGTGGAACTAGGATATTGGCTTCATTTCTATAAGAATCATTATTTTCAGGCACTTACCTTCTTTCCGCCAGGTAAGGAGGCATTTCACCAGGTGGAGGGAACACCATAATCATCACAAGATTTATTATTTGGACTTTTTCACCATTTTCTAATTTTTTGGATCACCTTAATTATTGGACTTTAGTTCATGTGTATTACTTGTTTATTGTCACACTGAGTGTTTTTTGAAGATTTTGTGTATTCAACACTGCATTCACTTAAGCACTGTTACACATATTGGGGATACACCCTTATATTGATTTTTTATATTGTTTAATATATTATTTCTCACCAATCCAGAAAAGCGCACCATCAACTTTAAATATTCACATTTCACTTTATCTGGTTGCAGCCTTTCACCCAATCAGCGCACCCCAGGGTACTCATCACCAGTGTGATCGTGCACGTGTGGAGGTGGAACTAGGATATTGGCTTCATTTCTATAAGAATCATTATTTTCAGGCACTTACCTTCTTTCCGCCAGGTAAGGAGGCATTTCACCAGGTGGAGGGAACACCATAATCATCACAAGATTTATTATTTGGACTTTTTCACCATTTTCTAATTTTTTGGATCACCTTAATTATTGGACTTTAGTTCATGTGTATTACTTGTTTATTGTCACACTGAGTGTTTTTTGAAGATTTTGTGTATTCAACACTGCATTCACTTAAGCACTGTGACACATATTGGGGATACACCCTTATATTGATTTTTTATATTGTTTAATATATTATTTCTCACCAGTCCAGAAAAGCGCACCATCAACTTTAAATATTCACATTTCACATTATCTGGTTGCAGCCTTTCACCCAATCAGCGCACCCCTTTCTTTCAACATATATATATATATTAAAGTGAGTCAATCTTTCAGTGCCAGTCAATAAAAATATATATGTATAAAATCTGTAAATCGTGTAATCCAAAAAATCAAAAACAACTCTGTGTTTACCGCGGTGCCTCTCATCCCACCTAAGGGTGTCTTCTCACCTGCTTGGGTGGACCCCACTACCTAAAGGAGGTCAGTATCCAGCTTTGCAGTATGAAAGTTGCACCGCTTCCACTGACAGATCAAATCCAGCTCACAGCTCTCAGCGTAGTGTCATATACAGTATGTAAGAGGCAAGAGCAGAAAACCAGAATGCAGATCGCCTATACAATATATTCATTAAGAGTAAAAATACCACTCACAATTCAGAAGTCAAATACAGGCATATTTCAGCACTATCCTCGGCTTGCACAGCTCCACCTGACTCCGTCTAGCGTGATTACGTCACCGCAGACCTCATGCGTACCGCCCAATGGGCTTTCTCAAAGGTCTAGGCTCTAATATGTGTATTGCTCATAATCCTTCAAAACAATCAAACAATTTTGAATGTATTTGCACCTTTGCACAAATGTACATTGCCTTTCAAACATTTTCTGTCCAAGACTGTTCATCCCAGGGTAGTCACAATCTTAATGTTACAGAACAAGTAGGTACAGAAAACTAGAAAATTAGTTATGGAAACCATTCTCTCTAAAGGGTATTTTATTTTTAATGTTTTTATGTGCTCAGATTTACATGATATTCCCATACACAATAAAATAAATACATATATTGTGTTTGTTTAATAAATAATTTATATCTCCTCTGCTTCTCGTTATCTTTCTGTTGGGGTACTCTTGGGCCCCTCCTATTCTCTTTTTATGCCTCTTCCCTGGTCCAGTTGATAACTTCCCACTGCTTTCAATACCACCTCTATGCCAACGACACCCAGATCTATCTCTCTACACCCCAGCTCCCCCCCCCCATCTCCTCACATATCAAAAAATATACAGAGTGACATATCAGTATGTATGTCACACCACTTCCTCAAACAACATTTTTCTTAAACTGAGATTGTGTAATTTACCCCTCCCTGATCCCCCCCCCCCAAGGCATTACCATTGTCCACTGATGAGCGCCCCATAACGCACTGTGCGATTGCAGTGCTTTAAGTGCTTGTGATTGGCCAAAGCATGCACCTGACCTGTATGCTTTGGCCAATCACAGTACAATGTCCTGTCAGAGCCATGATTGGCTAAAGGCAGGTTGCCTTTAGCCAATTATGGCTCAGGGGCCCCACTCTATATAAGGCTGCTTACACAGCAGCCGTGTGTATTGTGTTAGGAGTGGAGATTAAGCAGGGTAGTTAGTGGATTGCGCTTTAATGTTTTTGTTTACAAAAGATTTTTATTAGAAAGTCATTTAAAACAACACAAATCACATTGTGCAAAAAATACAGATGTATAAAGAGGATAAAAAACTGTGCAAATAGCAAAAGAACTATGAACATGATATACATGCAGATCAGATCAGGAATAATATGACAGTACAGTTAAGCATCATAGCAGATATAACACAAACCCTTCATAGCTCAATAACACCATCTAACAAGAATCCCAAATATCCCATTTGGCATGAAAGGCCGGCACAGAGCCATGTAGTGAATGAAAATTTTTTTCTGAAAGCCTGATATTTTCCATTCTCGACAACACTTGAGACCAGGTAAGGGTATCCGACCACCAGTTAAGGGCAATCATCCAGTGAATGGAGCACATTAACGTGTGGGTTAACCTAGAGACTGGAGTGGGGACCCCCGGGACCTGTGCAAAGAGGAGGCAAATTTTTGGGGAGAGGGTAACCCCCGAACCCACCACCTGTGATAATTTGAGTTTAGCTCTATCCCAAATGGGCTGCAAATGACTACAGCTCCAGAAGAGATGGAGCAGAGTACCCTCCTCTGGACAACCCCTAAAGCAAGAAGGTGAGACTGAACTGTAGAAGGAGTGTACCCTGGAAGTGGTCAAATACCACCTAGTAAAAAGTTTAAGAGGGGACTCTCTGCTCGCACTAGAACGTGTGCATTTGCGCAGGTTACTAATCATACCCTGCCACTCCAGAACAGAAAAAGTACAATCGAGATCCTCTTCCCATTTAATCATATATTTTTGTTTATCCGGTAAAGAACTATTGAAATGTTCATACAATATTGAGATCAAGCCCCTACCCCTAGGGGAGGAGCAACAGATGGTCTTGAATGTTGTACATGGAGGGTGAAGTGTCAGAGAGCCCTGAGATTGAAAAAACTCTTTTATAATAATATAGTGATCTGCTTCTGAACTAGGGAGTTTGTGCAAATGCCTAAGATGTTCAAATGTACAAAATGAGTTACAAACAGATAAGGCCTTGAGGGAGACCAAGTCTCTGGAGATCCAGGGTTCCAAATCCTCTCTTCTCAAAGGAAAGGTCGGGGAGTCTATATAGCCCAGAAATGAAGTTAAGGGAGGAAACTGAGAAACCAACTTATGGGTGTCCTTAAGCTTCAACCACAACTGATATAAATGATTAATAACCTTATTGGAATAACTGATATGTCTAGGGGGCACCGAACTACCCCACAGTGTAGCTTGTAAAAAATAAGGGGCAGCAGAGGCATTTTCAAAGATCAGCCATGGGATATCATTTTCCTTTGAATGCCACTGTGCCATCTGCGTAAGTTTAGCTGAGAGGTAATAAGACCACAAATCCAGGAGTCACAGACCCCCGAGGGATTGAGGGGCGTAAAGAACATGTTTGTTACATCTGGGCCTCTTCCCATTCCAAACAAATCTCGACAAGTCACGTTGAAAAGAGACAATATGGGACTTGGGTACATTAATGGGGAGAGCTCTAAAAAAAAAAATAATATCTTGGGAAGGATAATAATTTTTACTGCCATAATTCTACCCAAGAATAAGATAAAGTATGAAGACCATGTCTTTAAAAGTATTCCTAATTTTTTAAATATTGGGGGAAGATTTAATAAATATAGGGAGTCATAGTGAGGAGTGATCTGTACCCCCAAGTATCTGAAAGATTTTGTGCACCATGAAAATTAGAAACTTTCTTTAAGAGAAACTTGCATCCAGTTTGGCAAATTAATGGGCATAAGAGAACATTTGGATATATTAACCCCAAGACCCAATATAGATTAAAAAGCTACAAGTTCCACTTGTTACTGGGGTATAGATATATGTGGATTAGATAGGAATAATAATACATCATCCGCTTAAAGGCTAAGTTTGAATTCTTTACCTTCTTTATGGTACCCACTAATCTTAGTGTTATTTCTGATAGAGGATGCCAAGGGTTCAATGGCCAGGGAAAAAAGTAGAGGGGAAAGAGGGCACCCCTGCCTAGTACCCCTCTGAAGATGGAAAAAATTCTGAATTACATCCAGGCAGGCGGACCCTTGTCTGTGGGGAGTCATACAGGGCCGAAAGCCATGAATGAATCTATCTCCCAGCCCATATCTAGGTAATAGGTGTTCCATATAAGACCAACTGACGCTGTCAAACGCCTTGTGAATGTCTAAACTAACTAAGCAGGTAGGTATTTTGCTAACATTAGCATCATGTATAATATTAGTGATCAGTCTAATGTTGTCTGTGAGCTGTCTACCCGGGATAAAACCTGTTTGGTCTGGATTAATTAACTGATTAATGTTTCTAGACTGAGATGGGTCTGAAGTTTTGGGGAAGGGAATGATCCTTGTCGGGCTTGGGGATGAGGGACATATTAGCGAGGAGCATCTCCTCAGGAAAACTACCACGTTGAAGGACACAATTAAATAATTTATTTAATCTAGGAACCAATATAGAGGAAAAGGTTTTATAATAGGATGTGGAAAAGCCATCTGGACCAGGGGCCGTGGATGATTTCAAGGACTTTATTATGTCCAGCACTTAAGCATTAGTACATGGCGCATCCAATGCCTCTCTCTGCACTCCAGAGAGGGATGGCATGGGCAATCTATCAAACCAAGCATCAAATTTAGACATGGGCACTGAAGAGGACTCCGAGAGGAAATCTTTATAGAAATTTGTAAAGACCTCCAAAACTTCTTTAGGGTGAGAAGCCATTTTACCATCTGGTCTTCTGAGCTTATATACATGGGTGGGTTTAACTGCTTGTGTAAGTTTTTTGGCAAACATTGTGGATGAGGCATTACTGTTAAGGATAAATTTTGCCTTAGACCACCTAAGTGCTTTTTCAGTGTTATTAGAGAGAATCTCATCCAAGGCCTTTCTTTGATTAGAGATCTGGTCTAAAAGGGTGGCGGAGGGAGAAAGGTTATGTAGGTTATAAAGATGATCTAAATCTTTAGTTAAGGATTTTATATCGGCCAATCTAGATTTATTTCTCGCAGAGGCCAGAGCAATGAATTTACCCCTAATAACCGCTTTGTGCGCCGTCCAAATAGTGGAAGTGGGAGTGTCCCCATTCTCATTGAATGCAAAATACTCTTCTAGAGAGGAGGAAATCTGGGCAACCAGTGTGGGGTCGTTTATCAAAGAGTCATTCAGTCTCCAATTAAATGATGATCTCTCCATTCCTATGCTAGAGGCACTAAACATGACAATCTGATGATCAGACCACGGGCAAACGTGAATACAAGCATCAGAAGAGTTTGCCAACAGAACGGGCATGCAAAAAACATAGTCCAACCTGGCAGAACTATCATGAGGGTGAGAGTAATAAGTATATGCCCTAACTCCAACATTATGAGCCCGCCAGGCATCCACCAATTGCATGTCGCTAAGTGCACGGGTTAAGCTCCTAGGGAACGCCTTAGAAGAAGCTGCAACCCTACTCCTATCAAGAGATGGGTGAGCTGACAGATTAAAGTCCCCCCCAACCAACATATGAGGGGACTCAAACCTGCATCAAAAAAGTGTTTAAAAAACGCAGCGTGAGCATCATTAGGAGCATACCAAGACGCTATTGTGATCATTTTACCACAAATGCTACCCTTAAGAATCAAAAACCTACTTTCTGGGTCACGATATGTGGAAGATACATCAAACATGACACTATTATGGATGAAAATAGCAACACCCCTCGTTTTATTATAAAAAGTTGAACACCTGAATTGTTGGAAGGATTTATTAAAAAATTTAGGGTGTTTGTCCGTGGCAAAGTGAGTTTCTTGCAGAAGAATTATATCCGCACCCAACTGCTTATATTGTTTGAAGGCTTTATGTCTTTTATTAGGGGAGTTAAACCCCTGTACATTGTGTGTAAGTATTTTAAGCCCCATGGTTATTGGTGAGGGTGCAGCTACCATATTGGATGATCTGTTGGAAACAAATTAGGCACAGAAATTGGCTTCCTAGATCAGTTGCTAACTGTGTATTCATTAAAGAGACCTGAACTAGAATCTGCACTGTGAAGTTATGAGTATCATAGCGCATAGAGGCTGGATCTGAGCTGATCTCTGGCCTAAATGCCAGAGACCAGTAACATGACCATGATAAAAAAGATAGCACTGTGTGAACATGATTACATGGCTTTCTTTTTTTTAAATCTTTTTTTAAGGAAAAACAACAAACCATACACAAGAACATAACAAAAATTGTTAGAGAAATAAAATTCTCCCTGGGGATGAGCAAAAAGAGTAATCACATCCAAAAAATAACTGACCCATGGACAACGTCCAAAAGCCATTCGTGGGTACCCGCCCCCCGTCCACTAAAGGACAGGAGCTCACAGGTGAGCCGATGTTTGGCAAAAGAGCAAATCCCTACGAATCGGCCAAGTGGGGACAAACCAGCGGGGGGGGGGGATGGGGGAGAGAGAGAAGCATGAAACACATAGGTATAAAACACACAATATGAGGTAATGAGGTCAGCATATAATTAGTGCAAACAAAACGCATAGCACGTCTATAGGGGCATAAGACCCCACGATGAACAGCAGCCCAGGAGGGCACAGCCGTCACCGCATGCCCACCCCAACAAATTAAAGGGCAGTCATGCGGCAACAGGGGCCCCCCACACGCACCAAACCAATTAAGGCGCGAAATGCAAAACATAAGTAGGCATTTCAAAAACAGTTAAAGACCCATGGGTTAGAGATCAGAATGAACCGTCTCTGAAGGGGTTACGCCATCTACGTTGATCCCGTCTTGTTGCCGTTGTAGCCCAGATAGGTGAAGGTCTAGGGGTGACTTGTTGGCGAGCTTCTGGTTCAGCCTCCAAAAGGCCCAGCTTCATAAGCAGTTCTTTCCCTTCTGCGACATTATAGATCACACAAACTGAGCCATTATGTGGGACCATAAGCTTGAAGGGGAAACCCCATCTATATCTGATCCGAGCCGCTTGCAGTACTGAAGTGATTTCTTTCATTCTACGGCGCTTTTCCAATATAGCCTGAGATATGTCAGAGAAGATTTGAATCCTAGTTCCCTCCAACATAATATTTGGGGTGTTTCTGGAAGCACGCAGAATATCCTCCTTGACTAAAAAGAAAGATATCATTAGATATGATTTATGACATAACCTTACAGAACAAAAAAGGACATGGCATGGTGTGAAACAAAATGAAGGGACATAGTAAAATACAAAAACTACCTTTCCTCATTCCCATCCACCGACAAGGAGAAGAAGGGAGGAGGAAGCAGGAGGAGAGGCCTGCTCTGCGAAATTTGCAGCCATTTCCCATTTGGGGCTTCCCGATCCATTCCTGGAAGGGAGTGCAGGAGAGCCAGGGCGGGGGGGGGGGGGACACAGCCCAGACACCGCACACCCCCCATCTGTCATCCCGATCATCCCCACACCCCCGCTGCAGAGATGATGCCATTTCACTGACTCTTAGAATTGTGTGTGGAACGCCCTGTCTGGTTTACATCTGAGGCGGTTTGGGTGTCCGACCCTTTTATTATCCTGGTTTGGATCCTTTCCTCGGATGCCACCTCGTAGGATATTTGTCTCCAGTTTATATTTTTGGCCTCAATTATCTGCTATCTGGTAAGCAGAATTATATGGTGTGGTGGCGGTTGCACTGTGGTGGAAGACGTTTTACTACAAGCCCATCTTCCCACTCCTTCACCTATCACTTATTGGACTTTATTTGGTTGAACTTTACCTTTGGGGGTTGTGCACTTTATTCACTTGATATATATCTATTACTGTATTTATTTGATTTTTTAAAGGCACATACCATCACCATTTTTTGATATCAGTAATTTATATTTGATTATTATGTTGAATGATTTCACATTGTCAATTTTTTTAGCACAGCTTTTTATTTATCTATTTAGTTTAGTTAGTTGATTAGTTAATTCCAGGTGGCACCTTTTCTTTTGTGCCAGGCAGTGTACCTGCTTTGCCTTTTGCTGAACTATAGCAACTAGCTAGAATGTATGACACACCTGTTTAAAATGTTACTAAAACCACAACAGTAAAAATCAGTTTGTATATGCAGTAAAGCCTGCTTGTTATACTCACTGTGGAACCTAAGGGGTTAATCCTTCACAATGTGTAAAAAGGATGTTTGGTCCTGTCTTCTCTGATCTTCCCCTTTTCTCCGATCCTCCCCTTCTTCCACAGTCCCCAATCCATCTCTTAACCACTTGCCGACCGCCGCACGACTATCTACGTCGGCGGTCAGCCCCTCACAGGCAAACTAACGTAGGGCTACGTTGCTTGCTTGTGAGGGTCTAGGGAGCGAGCGCGCGCCCCCCGGGGCGCGCTCCCGCTCCCGCGTGGTCACGGACCCCCCCGCGCGTGTGACCAGCGGACCCGATGTCCGCCGGTCACTCGGCGATCGGCGGGGGAGAGGGAGAATGTCAGGCAGCTTGTGTAAACAAACTGCCTGTCATTCTCCTCGCTGCAAAGACACTGATAAAACGGATCTGGTATGTAGATCCGTTGATCAGTGTCCTTACAGCTAGAGCCACAGCCAATCACAGTAGAAACCACGCCCCTAGGGACACACACAGCCCCTCCCTTCCAAATAAAGTTAACCCCTTCACTACCAGTGTATTTTTACAGTAACAGTGCATATGTATAGCACTGATTACTGTAGAAATGTCACTGGTAACCCCAAAAGTGTCAAAAATGTCAGTCAAGGGTCCGATCTGTCCGCCGCAATGTCGCAGTACCGCAAAAAAAATCGCAGATCGCCGCCATTACGCGTTAAAAAAAAAAACAACAAAAATGACAAAAATCTTTCCCTTTGTTAGTAAACGCGATAACTTTTGCGCAAACCAATCAAAATACGCTTTTTGCGATTTTTTTTACCAAACATAGGTAGCATAAAATAAATTGGCCGAAAATTTTTAAAAATTTTGATTTTTACATTTTTTTTGGGGGGAATTTCATATAAAAAAATGTGAAAAATATTGCTATTTTTGCAAAATTGACGCTCTTTTTTTGTTTATAGCGCGTGATCAAAAAATCGCACAGGTGATCAAATACCACCAAAAGAAAGCTCTGTTTGTGGGAAAAAAAGGACGTCAAATTCGTTTAGGTACAGCGTCGCACGACCGCGCAATTGTGCGTTAAATTCACGCAGTGCCGAATCGCAAAATACCCCCTGGTCGGAATGGGGGTAAAATCTTCCGGGGCTTAAGTGGTTAAAAGTACAGTGCACTCTGCACATGCTCAGTTCTGTGTGTATGGCTAGAGAGTTTTTTTTTGAAGAGGGTGCATGTAATCAGCACTGTCCAGACAGAGGGTCAGGAGTCATGCAGCCTCATAGGACAGTCGGGGGAGAATGAAAACTCCTCCTACAAGCTTTAAGCAGTGCTCAGCCGGACACTGAAAGAAGTCACAAGACTGCTCTATACTGCTGATGAGAAAAGGTATTTAGTTAGCAGTTTATATTTACTAAAAATAATTGCATTTCCATGCTCTGTGTACTGTGGGAGACCAGATATAGTGAATGTGGGGTCCTGGGTTTAGTAACACTTTAACCAAATATTTGCCTGTTACAATCAATTTGCTGAACCAAACTAAATATATTGGCTTGGTGATGCTTGTGAACTGCTGATTCCTACTATTGGCACTAAACGAGTCTGTTGGTACTTATCCCACACTTGCTGGGCTTCAAATTTTTCTTTGCAATGACTGTATATCACCAGCCATATTTTTTTCAGTCAGGTACTTTCTGTCTCTTCAACACGTGTGTTTTTTTGCGCATAGATAAAATTATTTGTACATAAGAAGTCATTAGCCATTAAAGTTATACTAAAGTCTTGTTTTTTTGATTTTTGTTTTTTTTTTAATAACAAACATGTTTGTCCCGGTTCACACTAGGGCGACCTGTGAGGCGACCAGGTCGCCTCCCATAGGGAAGCTGCGGACCCGTTCTAATAGGAGCGACACAAGTCGCTCCGACCTAGAAAAAGGGTCCGGAGCTTCTTTGGGGCGACCAGGAGGCGACCGCCATAGACTTCAATGTTATGAAGTCCGTAGCGTCGCCCCTATGTGAACGGGGCCTTATACTTACCTCCTCTGTGCAGTTGGTTTTGCACAGAGCAGCCCAGATCCTCCTCTTCTCAGGTCCCTTGCCAGCACTCTTGGCCCCTCCCTCCTGCTGAGTGCCCCCACAGCAAACAGCTTTCTAAGTGGGCACATGAGCCGAGCCCCAGCTCCGTGTGTCTATTCAGACATAGAATTGCAGCTCAGCCCTGCCCCCTCTCTCTCCTCATTGGATCACTGACTTAGATCTACAGCAGCAGGAGCCAATGGCGTCGGCTGCTGTGTCTCAACCAATGAGGAGGGAGAGTCCGGGACAGCCGAAACTCTCGTGCAACATTGCAGGATCATGATGGAGCTCAGGTAAGTATTAGGCTGCATTCACATCTGAGCGTGGCGTCCTCGAGCATTTTTTCTGCATGTTTTTGTCAAGTTTTATGCGCAACTTGCGTGTTTTTATACAGCGATTGTTAGCTTCGGCATTTTTTTATTAGCCAGTAGAGAAAACTATCATCTGTTGCATCATTTGTTGCTAGGCATTTTAGTTTTCTTAGCTTTTTCATTAGCTTATATTTCTTTATTATTATTATTAATTTATTATTTATTTTTTTCATTAGGGTAAGGGATTAGAGTTAAGGTTATGATTAGGAGTTGGGGTTAGGGTTAGCATTAGGGGTAAGGGTTATATATTATTATTTTTTTTTTTTAGGGTGTTAATAACTACTACTACTAATAATAATAATATTAAAAATAATAATAATAATAATAATAATAATAATGATGATGATAATAATAATAATAATAATAATAATAATAATAATAATAATAATAATAAAAGATGAATAAAAAAATTTAAAATAAATACACAAATAAATAAAAATAATCATAAATAATTATTAATAAATACATTCAATAAATGAGTACTAAGTAATAATAAATACATTAATAATTAACCCCAAATTTAAACCTCTAACCCTTAAAAAATAAAACAAAATAATAATAATAAATAGCTAAACACCATAACCCTAACACAAAATATATAAATAAATAATTTATTATTATTCTTATTATTATTATTATAGTAATAGTAATTTATTTATTTTTTCGGAGTTGGGTGTTTATGTTTTATTATTTTTTATTATTATTAATAATAATAAAAATAATAATACTAATAATAATTTATTTATAATTTTTTTAAGGTAAGGGGTTAATTATTATTTATGTATTATTACATATTATTATTTATTTATTTATTATTTATGATGATTTTTGTTATTTCTGTACTTATTTTACATTTATTAATATATTATTACTATTTTATTTTTTACATTTTTTAACCACTTTACCACCGGAGGATTTTGCTGTCTTACGTCAAGGCCACTTTTTGCGATTCGGCACTGTGCGACTTTAACTGACAATTGCGTGGTAATGCAACGCCGTACCCAAACGAGATTTACGTCCTTTTTTTCCCACAAACAGAGCTTTCTTTTGGTGGTATTTGATCACCTCTGCGCTTTTCATTTTTTGCGATATTAATAAAAAAATGCGATAATTTTGAAAAAATAACAATATTTTTCTACTTTGACAGTTAGAAAATATCCAATATATTACATTTTTGTCATATATTTAGGCCAAAATGTATTTAGCTACATGTCTGACAAAAAAATTCTCAATGAGCGTATTTTTAACCGCTTTAAGACAGGAAGATTTTACCCCCTTCCTGACCAGGCCATATTTTGCGATTCTGCACTGCGTTACTTTAACGGACAATTGCGTGGTCGTGCGACACTATACTCAAAATAAGTTTATGCCTTTTTTTTCCACCACAAATAGAGCTTTCTTTTGGTGGTATTTGATCACCTGTGCGATTTTTACTTTTTGCGCCATATACAAAAAAGAGCGACAATTTTGAAAAAATAACAACATTTTTCACATTTTTTTATATGAAATTCCCCAAAAAAAAATGTAAAAATCAAAAATGTTTAACTTTTTTGCCAATTTGTTTTCTGCTCCATATTTTTGGTAAAAAAAAAATCGCCCTGGCCCTGGCCCGTAGGTCTACGTCGCTGGACGATAACAAACCACATTGCCGCAGTAGCGGCAATGTGAGCAGACGTAAAATGGTTAATTTGAGCAGAAAATCGTGCAAATACACATGCCAAAATGCGCACAAAATTGCACAAATTATGCATTTCCATTTATTTCTATGGGAATAAAAAACACGCCAAATCTGCCCGATTCGAGCTACAAAAAAAAACTCCAGAACTTTTTTGAGCTTCAGGCGTTTGGCTTCAGACGACTTGGAGTGGAGATGTGAACCATCTCCATAGAGAATAATTTTTTTTTTTCTCCTCCAGCGTTTTGGAGCTTCAAGCCTCAAGCTACAAAATGCTGAGATGTGAATGGGGCCTTATGGGGAATGAATTAAAAACAAATCTGCGCCAGAATAAAACTCAAAAAGCTGCTGAACACCGTGTTTATAACACAAAAACATAATAAATATAAAGCAAAAAATAGTGCGTCGCTGTGAAACATCTGTCCAATATTCATATGTAAAAGTCCCAAAGTCCAGTGAAGATGATAGTTCCCACAACCGTTGTTATAGGTAGGAGATTCTGATGTAAAACCAGTGACACCTCTCACACTCAAATACTGCTTACCAGATCTCATGTGACCCCCTGTTAGAGTGGTCAACAAACGCCTGTATGTATACCGGCTCACCAGCCACAGTGGTAAGAGAAGGTCAACGTCAGATAAAACCAGGAAATACTTGGTATTTGGTTTCTGAGGAAGAGTGGGCTGGAGATTTCTGCCAGAAACTTTGCGTTGAGCAGGTTCCTGTTGGAGCTTTGACAGGGCTGAAAGAAATATCTCAGCAAGTACTGAAGAGTGAGCAGGTATGGATTAGTAACATTTGTGGACTGGATAATCTTCCTCAGCAGTTGTGCATAGTTGTCAGAGTTTAAGGAGTCTCTTAGAGTGGAAAGCATCTCATTGTAAGTAGCTACTGGAATGATTGGGTTTGGAAGATCCAATAGCTTCAAAGCATCACCCAGAGTAGGTAAGTCGAGATGCTCAAAATCGGCTGCAGCTTAATAACATCCAATGATTTATCTGAGCTCTGGCACACTGCTGGCACTCTGGGTTCTGTACAGTGCTGGGGATTCCAGACCTTTTCTTTCTTTAGCCTCCACTAGCTTGATGAGGACCAGCGGGGCAGTCTCTGGAGGCACAAATTGCTCCATCAAATCAGGCAGTGTGAAAGCTGTTCATTAGCCTGTCCAGTATTAGGGGGGCTGCTGTGCACAGATTTTTTTTATCTTAATGCATCTGCCCGCTCACCAATCATGAGGATAATACAGCATCCAAAGAAACAGAGTGTACTGTGCAGGCTCTTGAATCTCCATAGAGAGAGATTAAAAATCCTCACCCAGCTGATGGTCAATGTGGTGAAACTGTGGCAGATGTGTGGAGATAGATGGTCCCAGGGCAAGAATCAGCAGATGTGATCCCCACCTAGTTGTCTGCGCCACAGTGATGGAGATCTGCAGGCTTGAATTGTCATGGAAACTGGTTAGGTTGCAAAGGGCCCACTGTGTTTGTGCGATGATAGTAGCCTCCAACCGGAATCCCACACCGAGAGAGCAAGCCTGCCGTTTGCAGTTTAATATATCTGCTCTCCCAGAATCCTCTTTGCTCCACCAGCCCTCTTGTCTGTGTAGTTCAGTCAGCACCTAAAAACATAGTATGCATTGGCATTGTATTGTTTGTCTCCCAGGAATTTAGCTCTTACTCTGCTAACAGCAAGTGATTTAATTAACTGAGCACTGGTCACTAGAAGAAAAAGTCTTAACCCACAGTCCCACTTATCAGTGTCCCTTGATTTAATTATGACAAAGATGGCACCTGCCTACAAAATTCTAAAAATACATCCCCTAGCCTAGTGATGGCGAACCTGGGCACCCCAGATGTTTTGGAACTACATTATCCATTATGCTCATGCACTCTGTAGTGTAGCTGAGCATCATGGAAAATGTAGTTCCAAAACATCTGGGGTGTCAAGGTTCACTATCACTGCCCTAGAATGAAGTCTAGTAGACACCATGATTTTTTTTTTTTCGTTCCATGGAAAAAAAAAGATACAGGTCCATTCTGACGGGGGGACGGCCCTCCCACCAGGACTTTCTGGTCAGCCAAAGGCTGAGAGCGCTGATTGGGAGTCGGTCGGATGTTGGTTTTCCAGCATGCAAATCTGACAATAGCCAGCCAAATGCCCGGCTTCTGTAGGACCAGCTGCCATACACACTTTATTTAACTGGTCGGTGATGCTAGACATTGGGCCCGTGTGTACAAGAAAGGAAGACCGCACTCCGAGATGAACATCAGAGGACTTTATTGATGAAAAAAATGTTCAATAGTGACAAGCATCCAGGACACATGAACAGGAACAGTTAACCCGTTTCACGAAGTCATAAAAGTTATGAGTTATGACTAAGCAAATTTAGTTTGTGAAACTCATTAACTGTTCCTGTTTGTGTGTCCTTGATGCTTGCATCAATAAAGTCCATCTGATCTTCATCTTGGAGTGCAGTCTACCTTTCCTGTATGTTGGATGTTGCTCGGATCGCGGACCGGACATGCACCTGTTGCTTGAGGATCTCATTGCTTACACCTGAATGGCAGCTGCTCTTCGAGATCTCTGTTTTCCCATGTGTACTAGGCTTGAGTCTGAATTGTCGGTATGCATTGGACTATGCTTATGTGACTGGCAGCCTCTGTACTACTTTAGGAGAACATGTCAATTTCCAGTGCCCCTCGGGAGTAAGTGCTGCAATCATATACTGTAAATCTAAGCATGATAGCACACATTGCCTGCTTAGCATTCACTCTCATTTTCACTTCTTTGTTTCACTGCAGTACAATTTCACCTAAGGGATGCTGTAAAACAACAAAAAAACATGAAATTGTTATATGACTAGATTCGACATATAAATCAGGTACAAAATGAGGGAGATAAACATGAAATAAGTAAGGAACAACCATTATTTAGAGTTTAATTACCCATACTAGCTACCAGAAAGTAAGACTGAACTACAAAAAACCATAAAAGGGTGTAACTTATATCTATATTAAAAGTGATGTTGTCTTTTAAGACTGTTCCCAAGCAGCAATTATTTTATAAGACAGACAAATTGCAAATATTTTTAGTCTCCCTAATATATCCATATAGATTTGTCTAATCATACAGTTCCTGAATTGTGATTGTCTGAATTCCAGGTTGTATCGTCCTCAACAGATCATACAGATCTACATAAATATTCAGGAGGATCAAAAATTGCAGAATTGGCAATTCTACAGATGTGATCATCCTTATTCCCAAGCAGAAGGTATCTTGCTACCAAGTGAAACCAAGTATTGCATCATAAAATCAAGCTTCAAAGGCACTGTTTTTAATTCATAACAATCTATCTCAGACACAACAGTAGCAATAGGAGTCAACAGCAACATTTCCATAGGGTGATATTTATTGAAAAAGTACAAAGCATTCTTATTAAAAAAAAAAATGTGTATTTTATTCACAGCATCCTTACACCATGCAAGAAGCAACGACCAAAATAAAATGTTTAACTTCTAGCATAATGCTTGCTCCTCGCATGACATCTATGAAATGCATATCTGGAAAAAATAAATAGCAAATTGGTTTCAGCAGCTAGCATTTACTGCAAAATTCTTTGTAGTTGCTATGGTGATTTCTGATAGCTGCAAGCAGATGCTGTGAGCAATAGTTATATTCCTACATCATACCTGTCAAGTGGGTGCCAAACCAGCATGCCTTTTGTTACACACTGCTGTTTTTCTTACTTTGAAGTATAGTTCTCATTACAGTTCAAGTAGAATAATTACAATATTTACGCTGTATATCCATCCTTTCCTAATGACCTCTAGAATTTATGTTAAACTCCTTTATTTATTATACCATAAATCATGTCCAGATTGGTGTGCCCTATGTGTTTATTTGCTGCAGTGTGTTTTGCTTGAAGCAAATGTATGTAAAAAAAGAAAAATATTAACCCAATAAAAAAAAAAACCGATAAAATAAAAAATTTGGTGTAAGTGATAATATGGTGTCTAATATTACATAAATAAAGAACAAAAATTTAATTTGTTATTGTAATTAAAGAAATTATCAAATTTACATGTTTTATATCAAATTAAAGAGCCATGTTACATTTTGCTTTTCATAGATATTATTGCCATTAATTGTTCCAAGACAAAATTGGCTTTGCAAATACAGATCAGTGCTTCTAGCAACAAATATTTTAGCTGACATGACTCTGCATTACTGGTAACTTATATGAACCTGAATCCAAAACTGCAATGCTAATATAGTCTATAGTCTAATAAATATAATTGTTGGCTTTTTTGCATACTATACAGCATTTTTATTATTTTATATGATAATAAATTCTATGAATAACAGGTGCACACACCGCTCATGCCGACTAGGAAGGCTCCAAATAACTGTGGGTACTAACCTCGGCTCACCACCGCCAAACTTGAAAATACCAACGAAAATGGCCGCACTCCAACAGATATAATGATGCTTTTTTATTAAACCAAGGGACAGTCAATACAGGATACAAAAAGGTAGACGCGTTTCACACATAAAGTCATGCTTGTTCACCACATACACACATAAAAAGCAAAGGTCTATTTAACGTGTATACCAATCGATACCACACCCCAAGCAGATCAGTGCCAAATCACCATCACATGAGCAAAGAGGCCACAATATAATAAAAAATTCTGTGCATAAAAATCCTTGATACACATGAAAATAACAAAAAGACACGATTGCTCAAAATGACAGGATAAAAACATATGTTGAAAAAGGATCTAGTAAGTGTGAATATTTAACATCAAAGGTGTGATTAGAAAATACAATAATACGTACACGTACACCAAAATGCTACAAGAATGAGATAGCTTAGAAATAAGCCAAAGTCAAAAAATAGAAAAAAGTCAAAAAATGAAATCTGCTACAAACTGGCCAATTGTCCAATAGATCAGATATAAACCAAATATTGATCGACCAGGCCGTTCGACCGGACAATCGATAGGTGGTTTATATTTGATCTAGTGCGGCCATTTTCGTAGTTTTTTCAAATTCTATGAATATACACTGTTATTACTGAATTTCTGGCTGAGCATTATTTGTGAAATGGAAATTTTATTAATCATTAACCACTTCAGCTCCAGAAGGTTTTACCCCCTTAATGACCAGGCCAGTTCTGCGTTATTTTAACTAACAATTTTAACTAACAATGTTTTTTACTTTCTGCTCTAAAACATTCCAAATAAAAAAAAAATCAAAAACCTAATTTTTTTTATCAGTTTAGGCCAATTTGCATTCTCTACATATTTTTATTTTTTTTTAAAAAAGCGTATATTAATTGGTTTGCACAAAAGTTATAGCGTTTACAAACTACAGGATAGATTCTTGGGCTTTTTATTTATTTTTTTTTTGCTTTTATTTGTAATGGCGGTGATCATCGATTTTTAGCGGGACTGCGACATTGCAGCGGACAGATTGGACCCCTATTTGACATTTTTGACACTTTTTGGGGACCAGTGACATTAATACAGTAATCAGTGATAAATAATATGCACTGTTACTGTATAAATGGCATTAGCAGGGAAGGGGTTAATTACTGGGGGTGATCAAGGGGTTAAATGTAATAAATGTAAGCCTAAATGTGCTTCCTAACTGTGGGGGGGCTCTGTGAAAGGCACACAGAGATCGGTGTTTCAGCTCAGCTGAAACACACAATATCACTGTGCCTGTGCGTTTGTTTACATAGGCAGGCGGCTCTTCTGTCAGTTTCCCCGAAGACTGCGGTAGGCTGGCGGTGATCGAGCCTGCTCCTTCCGCGGTCTGGCTCCCACTGTGTCTAATCACATCAGGATAAGTGAGCATCTGTGATTCATGTAGTGGGGTCCATTTTTCATTTGGCTTGGTGAGTATTCAATTTACCTAACACTACTTACCCCCTGAAAAATATGCAGTGGCAGAATATGCCAACAGGCCTCTCTTAAGAGCAATATGGAGAACACACTATAAGAAAATCGAGTGAACGGTTGTCCGATTGTCCTCATTGTTTCACAGCAATTGATGAACGAAAATTCGTACAAAAATTCTCGTAAGACAAAGGCTTTTTTTTTGTTATTTATTGTTTTTGATCATGCGCAGTCTTTCTTTTCTGATTTTTCTTATAAGAAAATCATAGGAAAACAGTACACATTAAATGAAAATCGTTCTGTTTCCGTACAAGAATTTTGGAGTTTTTCCCTTTGGGAATTTTCATATGAAAAGTCAGAATCGGCTGTCGAAAGCTGTGTACACACTATATGAAAATCATACGAAAGTTCTTTGGACGAATATTCTCGCCTAATTTTCTTATAGTGTGTAGGTGTGCCTTAAGTTTATCATGATCTGGGATGAGGATCAGAGAGTAGTTGCTGAACTAGCAAAGTCTGAATTAAAGCGGTAGTATCCCGCTTTTTGACACTTTTACCTACAGGTAAGCCTATAATAAGGCTTACCTGTAGGTACAAATAATATCTCCTAAACCGGCACGGTTTAGGAGATATTTGCAGTGCATGCAGCCGCTCGCGCGAGCGGCGCATGCGCTCTGAAGGTCCGGGGGGACCTTCAATTATGTTTGCCGGGAGCCTGCCGGAAAATCACTCCCGCGCGCATGCGCGGGAGTGACGTCATCACGGCTCCAGCCAATCATCGCGCCGGAGCCGTCTCTTCTGGCCAATCACCGTGCCGGAGCCGCCGAACCCGGAAGAGACAGCGATGCATACTAGCTCATTATGCCTTTGTCTTGCAGGTTTTTTTTTTTTTTTTTTTTTTAGGGTTTACAACCGCTTTAAGAGCAGACTGGGTATACAGGTAGTAGGAGGAT